>NC_090173.1:12827512-13189800 GCF_024679245.1 Pseudorasbora parva | reverse complement strand
CATTTTGGTTACGCATTGTATCCCTCGTTCCCTGAAGGAGGGAATGGAGACGTACGTCCCGTCGACACAGTTGTTGTACCATCACTGCAGGCCGAGTCACTAGTTGGCTCCTCAGTGAAAAACAATAGTGCGTGGTGTCACTTCTGCTTTATACCCACGTGGGGCGGGTATAGAGAAACTTTTGATTCTCTATACGTTTATGTTGTAGACATTAAATAAACTTACACACTGATTGCCAACAAAACATAGATATTTGATGCAGTTTCACTCACTGCCTGCAGTTTCCACTCATGACCGGGAACAAACAAACACACTTGCAGAACTTGCAAAAACATCTGCATCTACTGTTTCCTTAATGCTGGGTTATTTGGGAAGCTGAACAAGGTTATCTTTCCCTCACAACCAAAAACACACTTTTTTAGTGTCATTGTTGATTTGTGGACTAATCCTAACCCGAACAAAGCTTGTTTACAGACGCACTCTTGCTCTTGTAAAAAACTTCAGAAGGAGCGTATTTGGGACAGAAATACTCCGTCATACATCAAACTCATTTTTTGAAATGCTGGGCATGTTAAGTATGAGAATCTAACTTTTCAGTGTAAATAATCATAATGCATGAAATAGCATTAGACCAACCCCCTTTTAAGAAGCAGATGATTTATTCACATTAAGGCCAATAACATGCATTAAATTTATGTCATTAATGACTCACCCTAATGTCGTTCCATTCACATAAGACTTCCGTTCATCTTCGGAACACAGTTTAAGATATTTTATATTTAGTCCGAGAGCGTATGAAAGTGTATGCACACTATACTGTCCATGTCCAGAAAGGTAATAAAAACATCATCAAAGTAGTCCATATGTGACATCAGTCGATCACAAGCATCGAAAATACATATTGGTCCAAAAATAACAAACTACTGACTTTATTCAGCATTGTCTTCTCTTCCGTGTGTTTTCAATCCTCAAATAATAATTTGATGATGTTTTTATTACCTGTCTGGACATAGACAATATAGTGTGCATACACTTGCATACACTCTCAGACTAAATATAAAATATCTTAAACTGTGTTCCGAAGATAAACGGAGGTCTTACTGGTGTGGAATAACATTAGGGTGAGTCATTAATGACATACATTTTATTTTTGTGTGAACTAACCTTTTAAGACCATTAAGGGTCCATTTTGATTTCTTATAGTATGATCAGATCAGTTCTAGTATGTGTACTGTGCTCTGAGCTCATGAATTTAGAAGGTCATCTTTTCATTCACAGTTTTCCACCAAAGATGGATAACATCATTTTGGATAACACTATCACCCCTGGATATCATCCTTGTGATTTATATTCATCTAACCCTACTGGAAAGCGAGAAAGGTATGTTACTTACATTTTTAGACATTTTAATTTTTCATCTGGAATATGTTAATGTAATCTTTATGTATATAGAGAGTTTTAAAGAGAAGTTTGTTTTTTAAGTAGATTTGTAAGAGATGTGTTGATCAAAATTGCTTCTTTTAATGAACAGATTACTTGGGATGGACCAGTGTTTTTGTATTTATTGAAGTTCTGAAGATGACTGTGGTCTTTGAAAGCTGTGTTACAGGTATTGTCCATCAATGACTTACAATGCTTACATTGTTTTATTATCCGACACTGTATTTATAAAGATCATAGAAATATGGTGCTGAGAAGTAGAAATTATACTACTGTGATGTGATGTCTTATTTATACATATAAAGCTTTAAAGTCCTCATGAAATAAAAATTTACCCTGTTTACTTTGTTGGCACATATTACAGGTCTTCGGGTGAACAATTCATCTGTGTTAGTAAGTTAATACACAGAAAAAAATAGTTTGTCGTGATAATCTTAAATCAAAATCTGAAAAGTAACTTCCGGTCTGGAAACGGCGTTCCTTCTCAGATGATGTCAGTTTGACGGCTTAGGCTTTAAAATGCGTAACCGCTCTCCTCCAGCCATTCATCTGCTATGAGCGAGAGATGGAGAGGAGGAGCGCTGAGGTAAAACCCTGCCCTCTGTTCAGTATTCAGTTTCACTTGGAAATACGTCACAGCACTGAAGAAAACTCCCTCGCTACTTCCAGTTCACTGGGACTTTAAAGGCCGAAAATGTAATTTCTCACCGCTAGAGGTCGCTTTTTCCAATAGTCATAGTCGCGTATGAGGTGGAACGCAGTGCTGTTTTATCATATTAGACATATTTGAGTGTGTAGAAAGTTATGATTTAATGGTAATGTTATAATCCATTCATTCAAAGTTATGTTATAACGCTGAGACACTTGTTCACACGGAACAAGCACATCCGCAGCAGCGCCGAGCAGAGCGCACGTCAGAAGCAGAGGTGTGTGTGTGTTCATCTGAGCCTCATTGGTCTGTCACCGCTCATCAATGTCAAAATATTTGAGAAAACCAATCAAATCAGAGTAGGCGGGCTTTATGTTCACACAAAAGCTGCTGAGGCTGAGCGTGAATTTTAGCAGCGCGACCCGATGTAAAGTGCGAGATATGCAAGAAATGAATAAATGTTAAATATTCAGGCAAATTAATAAACGCCCACTGACATGGTTTTCAATATATAGTTATACATTTTTTTGGCCTTCAGAACATCTTAAAATGCACATATGTAGATCTTAGAAATCAAACATTTCTTAGGGGAGCCTGCCTGCAATCCTGGTTATGAGTAAGGGATGTAGCCTATTACAAAACAGTCATGAAAAATAAGGCATTAATATTTGCTTTATAAGTAGAAGTAGAAGTTTCATAACCTTATGAAAATCCTAGAATTGCCGCAAGTAGGAAATTATAAGAAAAAATTATTAAGTAGACGTGCTCGCTAAACTGCACATTGTTTTAATTTCATAATGATCACTTTTTTGGTCATGATGAGAGACTGAACTGTGATTTCTGAAAGTATTCAGATTCCAATCAGATTATACTCCATATACCATAATTTAAAAGAAACTCAATTTGTGGTTGATTTTGAAAATGTATTTAAAATAAAAAAAACTGAAATATCACAACTGGGGTCAGATTTACTAACAGCTTGGTCTAGCACAAACCCTTCGGAGTTAAAGTGAAAGATTAGCGATAGAATTTATAATTATATTTGTCACTGCAGTTTTCCTTTCTGATGCAAAACTTATGGGACGAGAGTATTTAAATAAATCATGCTAAACATGAATCAATAAGGTTTGCAGTAGACAAATTACTGGTATTTGCGGCATTATTTAATGGCTAAAAACTCGTCTTTAACCCATTAGCGCTTAACATGATTTGGTAGTTTCTGCTAGGAAGAACCACAGAGAACATAGAGCTTGTAATTATTATTTTTAATTTTTTTATGTCAGAGGAAGTTATTAATCCGAACATATCGTTTGCCAAGCCACATTGTTTAATTTGCTGAGATCCAGAAACCAAACATCTCAAGAACATTCACTGATCTGAATGAGCTTTATGGCAAAGTGGTTGTACAGAATCCACTTATCAGCGCATGACACATGAAAGCCTGCTAGAAAATGACACCTGAAGAAACTATATTCTCTGGTCCAAGCGTCATATCTGGAGCAAACCAGGCAAAGTTCATCACCTGGAAAACACCATCATAATGGTGAGGTTGCATAATTTTATTTCATCATTCAGTGAGGCTGATTATAATCAACAGGGACTAGAGAATTGGTCAGGTAGAAGAAAAGCTGAAAGCAAAACTTAAGCCCCTTTCACACTGCAATTCCGGCAAATACACGGATAATGCGACCCGGCATTTGTTCCCGGGCCGCTAGATTTGGTCCATTCACACTGCCAGCGAAATACCGTAATATGTGCGCTTTCACACACAAAGCTTAACGGTCCCGGGTCGAGTTGACACGTGACATCCTGATGTGACGTATAATGGCGAGTGATCTCAGCTTCAGCGCGGATAGTAAGGAGCTCCGTGGTCTCGACTTGTGTCCAGTTTGCACACATTTCTGCTTGTTTAATTTGAGTTTCTTTTGTATACGAACACTCTCTGCGTTTAAAACACCGACTACCTCTTCTGGCACTGCAGGGTTGTATTATTGAAAAAACAAGCTCTAGGAGTCGCACGATAACTACGTACACGTTGCGGCATTAGTTTCGGCTTTTGTTCACACAGCGCTCGTCCCGGGTCGAATACCGCAATATTACTAGGTCCCCGACCCGGGCCGAATTCGATAATCAATCCCGGGACGTGGTTGCTTTCACACAGAAGGCGACCCGGCAATGTTCCGGGAATATTGCGGGTCCGACGTGCAGTGTGAAAGGGGCTATAGAGAGATATCTTTAATGAAAACCTGATCCAGAGAACTCAGGACCTCAGACTGGGCCGGATGTTCGCTTTCCAACAACAAGCTTTACAGAAATCCAGATGCGCAAATCTAGTCTTTTCATTCTCTAAAAGACTAGGGGCTTTTTCTAGGCTTGGTTGTGTTTATGGGTCACAGTATAACATTGCTGTCTCCACTGTGCTTTGAACGGCTCTTCTGCTTCCTGCTTCTATGAAGCCCATCCCTCTGAAAAACACAATGGTCTTAGATTGGTGAGATGGCCAAATGTAGTTTCCTGTATTTTTATTGGCTGAAGTGCCAAGCACAGGTTGCCAGAAACGCCATGCCCCTTACCACTACGGACAGAAGTCACATCTGCGGTGACTAGCGAGGGTTTATGATGTCACCAACCCAGGAAGAAGCTCGTTGTAGTCCAAACCGGCCGCTTTTGTAGGCAATAAACTGCCACAACTTTGAAAGACAATAGCTCCGTTTGCATTGAGCTTTCAGCACTGTAACTTTGCAGATACTGTTTATGCTCAATCAGCAACATTACACACTAACTAAAGTTCACTTAAAAAAGTGAAATCGCATGCAACAAACCCTTTAATAAATTTGCCAAGTAATTACATATGTTGTTTGTTTTGTCATTATGGTGTATGGGATGTAGAAAAAATTAAATGTGAAAAAATGTAAAGCAGTGTAACATATATATGGCTATAAAATATAATCTATTCTTTTATCAACAGCATTTTTTGCATACCTCTCGTTAAAAGTGAAATGATTTCTGTAAATCCAGTTGTCAAATTTTACGTGGCTTCTCCATGTTCTGTTTATATTTTAAACATACACCATCAGGCATAACATTATGACCATCATAATAGTGTGTTGTGTGGTCCCACTTTTGCTGCTAAAACAACCCTGACCCGTTGAGGCATGGACTCCACTAGACCCCCTGAAGGTGTGCAGTTATTGTCCAATATTGTCTGCCTTTACTAGGCCTTCTTGATTTATTCTATAATGGTTTTGTTTGTTTGAAGAAAGAGAAATGCTGTTTTCACTGAATATTGGTTATTACTTTGGTTACTATATTTTGTTATTACTAGAATAGATATGATCCCTGGATAAATCCATATTCTCTGCTCATCCATTTTACTTTTTAATAAGATTTCAGTTTTGTTTAAACAGTGGCAAGACGAAAGAGACGAAGACAGCAGACTGAGACGAGCCAACAAGGATCAAATGCATGTAATTACTCAATACTGCATCCTAATATGAATCCTGAATACATGTTTATATATTTACTTTATTGTATTTATGTTTTGTAATATTGCACTGTTGAGATCTGCTTAATTAATGCAAGTATTTGATGTTCGTTGTGTGTGTGTGTGTTATAGTGCGTCTCTGTAATGAAGTTGTGTTCATGTTTGGAGCAGTTGGTCTTGTTTTATTGAGCTCTGTTACTCTGACAGCAGAACTGATCCTGAAAGCACGTGAGTACATATCTAAAATATTATATTACAGTATGTATAGAGATCTTTAACATCACAGTTTTATCTAAATACTCACACAAATTTGTCTGGCTATCACCAGACCTAGCTTAATTTAAATTTGAACATTGGTCTGGGGAGTCTGCTCTGTATTTTCTGCTGCACAAGAGCCGGGATAAACAAGCATAATTCAAATGACGCTGTACACAATTGGATAGACCTTCAACCAATCAGAGCACAAGAGGTGTGATCAACGGGCAACGTATGTCTCTGAAGGATAGTAATAGGCGTTACCACATCATAAACAGAGGGACGTTTTCAAGTGTTGAAAACGTTAAGTGTTACCTGATTTGCCCACGTCACAGTGTGGGTAGGGTTTAGGGCTGGGGTCGGGTCGGGTGAAGGTATGTTGTTTAGCAGCAGAGAAAAGAAAGAAGTAGAGAAAGAAGAGAGAAGAGACTGATACAATGATCATTTTCATTGCTTGATCAAACACAGCACGCTTACATTGTACAACTACTAAAATATGCTTAACAATTTTGCTTTCAAATGTCCTGTGGATCTTCTTTTCTCTTCAATGTTTTTTTCTGTATTTTGAATTCTTAGGGAACGGTGAGCGCGTCATGACGGATCTGAGAGTCGTCGTCTTCCCCTCCGAATGTGTTTTTGCCTTTTATTGGATAAGTTTACAGATGCTTGCTTTCTGTAAGTATCTTTTTTTAATATATATATATATATTATATATATATATATATATATATATATATATATATATATATATATATATATATATATATATAATTGTGCCTTTTTTGTGCCAGGAGAGATTAAAAGGGGTGTTAATTAAAGGTTCTTCGCTGAACCATAAATGGCTGTAGACCTTTATTTTAAGAGTGAACCGATGATGGGTCTCTGGTTTATTTGCCAACATCTATAATGCGGATGTGTAACAGATGCAAACAGTTATTGAAATGAAGGAGATTTGACGCTGGTCAAATAAGACACATTCACCTGATTTACTTGCTGTGATTCTGATTTTTCATCTATTTTACTTTTAATCCACTTTCTCTCTGTGTCTCCTGTCTCATAGGGAAGATTGTGACACCTGAGTAAGTTCAGATTTTTATTCAGTGCAGATCTCGTGTATATGTGTATATATTCAACTGTGTATATATCAATGTTAAATCTGTAAATGTGTTTTCTAATACAGATTTACACACAATCAAAGGAACACACAGCAAAGATCCAGACGTCTACTTAGGGTAACACAATAATAAAGCTGTGTGTGATATAAACTGATCTGCAGTCTGAGCTTTAACATCTTCACGTAGAGTTCAGATGTGTATTAGTCGACATATAATATCTCGTTTTGATCACAGATCACCGCAGAGACTCATGAAATGGAGGATCTGTCTGAACCGGTCTCTGCTGTTACACCATAATGTGATAAACACTCTTCCACATTTCTTCTGGAGTAAAAAGCAACAGAATGAGACTAAAGACTTCAAAATGTGCTGCATTTTATAGCAAATTACTTGCATAATTTAATATTTGTTTTTCAATCATTTCAAAAGTAAATCATGCTTTTTTTGTGGCTGTAAACCAAAAAAAAAAAAAAAATGTCATAACGGTACTGCTCTTATGTAAATGTGGAGTATTATAAAAAAAATATATATTCATCTTTGAGTGTTTATGAGTTAAATATGACAGTTTAACATGTTTTGTAAATGTTTATGTGGATATTGCATCTGTATCAGGCGTTATGTTTTATGGATATACTTTTTACTTTCAATGATTTCCGACTGAAAATGGATCTGCTTATGTTTGTGTTTGTCTTTGTTTTTGATAATGTCTCAGGGTATGAATATAAATTGAAGTTACAAAATGTTCTGTGCCAAATTGAAATCTATGCAAATATGTTTATGTAATGTTTACAGTTTGTAAAAACAAAAACAAAAAACATCCGTTTGAAAGTTGTTAATATAGAGATTTTGGTAAATTTGTTACTTGTAGCTACTATAGTAATAACTATAAAATGATGCATAATTACATGCAACCAACCCTCTGTTACGGTACAGACTGACGTAGACAAGAGATGGTTAACAGAGTTTATTGTGTGTGGGCACCAGTAGAGAAATGACTGTGGCAGAGTGAAGGGATGTGACGGTGAACCAGGTTCTTGGGTGTTGTAGCGATGGTCTTGGTTGGCTTAGGCGGAGATGAATGGAAAACACAGAACACACACACAAGACACTGGAGATCTTCGGAGACTTGGAATTCGCTGGAGAATGAAGTAACACACTTCGAGGGAGTCCTTAAGGTAAGCAGAGAAGGCTAGTACCTTGTGCAAACGAGACCGGACACTTGTGTGTGTGTGAGCGTGGCTTTAATGCTGTGGGTGATGATGGTGTGCAGGTGTGTGTAATCAGTATTCTGGGGAAAAGTGCACGTGGGGTGTCAGTGACGTGGGAGCCTGGTGTGTCTGTGATACCGTCAACCAAACCTACTCCTAATTCCATAGTAATGTAGTCATTTAATATTACTCAATCAGTTCTAAAATGTATAATTACAGTGTAACAAAGACGCCTTAAAGGTGCACTATGTAGTATTTTTGCAGTAAAATATCCAAAAACCACTAGGCCAGTGTTATATATTTTGTTCAGTTGAGTACCTACAATATCCCAAATGTGTCCAACTATTTGTAAATTGTGAGAAAATTGCTATTTTAACCAATGAACCGGGACGTTTCAGCATAGCGTCTGAGAGGGTCGCCTGTCAATCGCGTCATATCTGCGCTACCCTCGGTTTCGGGTTTTATTTGGCAGAAGTGCTTTACTCTTAGCAGTGTGAACAAGAGTAACGTCATATCATTTTCAACACACTTAAATGTATCTAATATGATAAACAGAGCTGCATTACCTCATAATCATGACCGGAAAAGCGGGAAGTGCGGGCCCCTCGGCAACTGTCCCGTCATAATAAAAGTCCCACTGCTCGCGAGGCGGGTATTTGTGTAACAATCACTCCAGCGGCTGTGCTAAGCTCTTCAACACTCGGTCCTGCTCTGCTTCATACTACAGTAACGTTAATAACCGCATCCATCAACGTGATTTCTGCCCGTGTCCTATTTTCCACCGGCTGTGAGGTGAAGACCACATGTCCCAAGATGCAGAGGTGGGTAGTAACGAATTACATTTACTTGAGTAAATTTTTTGGCTAACTTGTACTTTTAGAGTATATTTAAAAATAGGTACTTTTACTTTTACTCAAGTACATTTCTTGTGAAAAAACTACTTTTACTGCATTACAATCGGTGGCGTTCCTCCGCTACTGTCAATGGTAATAATTAATTATATATTTTAAAACAAGTTAATATGACTTGTTCGCAAGTCTCGCGAAACGTTGGAGAGGCTGCTTCGTGAGAGGTGTAGGCGCATCATCCGCATATAATTAGCGTGCATTTAGTCAGATGATGGCCAAAGCAGAGGAAGATCACGAAGGTGTGTGTGAGCTATGGGAGGCAGATCACCCGTTCCCTCTAGTTCATCATGTTTTCACTCCTAGATGTCAATAAGAATAGTTTCATAATGATATACTGTGTGCACCAAAACAAACTGACATCTCAGCATACAAGAATTGCAGCTCCAACCTGAAAAAACATGTAACTTAGCGGTAAGTGTAACAATGTTGCTTATATTTGAACACTATTAATCGTTTGTAAACAAGCCTCAAGTGCTGGATTTGCAGACACAATGCTATGTCTTCTATAATGGATCCGACAGGAATGATGCAACAAACTTATGTGAGTAAAACGTCTTTTTTATATGTAATAGAAGTCCCCGAGCTATGTGTTTTCCAGATGTGCAACCAAAACACAAGCCCATTGGCAGGCCAGTGAATCTCAAGTCGTGAAATAATATTTCTTTCTTGATTTGGGCGCGCACGTGTGTGTGTGTGTGTGTGTGTTTGTGTGTTTGTGCTTATATTCACCAATCATGCGGGCCATGTAATACAGAAATAATAGTCCAATTAATCACGGGTGGATGACAAATAAATCATTGTGTTCGTTCCCTGTAAAATAATCATCCCGGTTGCTGCTTTCAAAACAATCCCTCCCTCATGTGAACTGACAGGAGAGCAGAAGTTCATCAGAAGTTCATTAAATATGCAAATCTTATCCAATCCTAGCCGTGGGCGTTTACTTCCAAGTCGCCAGTGCGACACGCCCATCAAAACCCAACGTTCAGAAGAGAGCCTCAAAACCAGTGTAGAAAATACATTTTATATTAGTTATGATGTTTTTGAATGTAAAAACCACACACACGTCATTAGTTGACCTCAGACAACAGTATAAAAAAATAAAACAGCCAGTTCATGACACCTTTAATATAACAAGAGGGTCCTCCACCCTCTTGATCGAGGCCAAAGTAATCAGGAGTGCTGTCTTCATAGACAGGAACTTAAGCTCTACGGACTGCAGAGGCTCGAAAGGAGCCATGCGCAGACCACTGCCAGGTCCCAAGAGGGTACCTGTAAGGGGCGAGGTGGATTTAATCTTCTCGCCCCCCTGAGGAACCTGCGGATCAGGTCCTGCTGTCCAACCGTCTTAGAATCCAGCAGGTCATGATGAGCAGCTATTGCCGCCATGTAGACCTTGAGGGTGGAGGGAGACAGTCTTCTCCAACCCTTCCTGTAGTAAGGAGAGCACGGAGCCCATCATGCATTTCTTGGGGTTTTCTCCGCGAGAAGAGCACCAGGTGATGAAGAGTTGTTACTTCAATACATAGGCCGGTCTCGTAGACGAGGCCCTTGTGGAAGTGATGGTAGCGACCACCAGTGTCTCCCATCCAGGAGCCACCCTTGGAGGTTCCAGAGGTCAGGACGCAGGTGCCATATGGTGCCATATGGAGGTCCTTACTCAGAGGAATAGGCCAGGGAGGTGCTGTCGCAAGGAGTATGAGTTCGGAAAACCAGGTCCGGCCGGGCCAATACGAGGCGACCACTAGGACCTGCTCCCTGTCCTCCCTTATCTTGCACAGGAGCTGTGTGAGACGAATCACTGGGGGAAACGCATATTTCCGTAGGCCCCGCAGCCAGCTGTGCGCTAGTGCATCAGTGCCGAGGGTCCCTTTGGTCAGGGAAGAGTACCAGCGGCAATGGGAGGAGTCGTGGGAGGCAAACAGATCTATTTGTGCGTCGCCAAACTGGCCCCAAATCAGCTGAACCGCTTGGGGATGAATCGCCATTCCCCTGGCTCGTCGGCCTCACAAGGACCCCGGGAATGTAAATGGCACGAAGCGATCTCAGATGCTTCTGACTCCATAAGAGGAGGTGATGGGCGAGTTGTGACATCCAGAGGGAGCGTATATATATATACCCGTTTATACCTTCGCGGTGGGGCGGAGTTGCATTATGCAAATTCCACAGACCAATGACCTTTCCAGACCTCTTTTTTTCTCAAAAAGTTGACTGGATGCTATATTTTAAACTCTTGGCATGAAAACAAATTGGTTTTCTGTAATCTTTCTCTCTCTTTTTTTTATTTATTATTTTTTTTTTTATTGCTATTTGAAAATAAAGTTTTTCTGAATATAAAAACTAGAATTTTTAAACTGCATTTCTACACAAGCACAAGGGGGTTAGTTAACATTACCCTGAAAAGGACAGCAACTTAGTAAGTAAATAAGTTTTTTGAAATAAGTTTTCCATTGTTTACCATTGGCAGTCTCTTGCAACATCACTAAACTTATTCCTGCTCTTCAGTAACGTCTCCATCATCTGATCCTTCATCTGGATAATCCATTAAAACAATGTTTAGGGCACTGACATCACCAGGATTGAGCAGATTGCCTTGGCCGCCCAGGACCCTGTCGCTGGTTCTCCACTGTTCCTTCCTTGGAGCACTTCTGACAGATACTAACCACTGCAGACCGGGAACACCCCACAAGAGCTGCAGTTTTGGAGATGCTCTGACCCAGCCGTCTAGCCATCACAATTTGGCCCTTGTCAAACTCAATTAAATCCTTACACTTGTCCATTTTTCCTGATTCTAACATCAACTTCGAGGACAAAAGGTTCACTTGCTGCCTCCCTTACGAAACAAAAATATATTGCAATATATTTGAAAATATCATGCAATATATTCACATATATGGGATTTAATATTTATATTTTCCAATATATTGCAATATATTGAAAGCGGCAATCATTTGTATATTTTGCAATATATTGCATGAATATATAATATATTTTATAATACCATCAATATATTATTCCATATATTAAAATATATTTCAAGAAAATATACTGGTAAATATATTTTCCTTTCGTAAGGGCTAATATATCCCACCCACTATCATGAACTGTGATTGAGAGATTGTTAGTGTTATTCACTTCACCTTTCAATATATACACACACTAGCTGTGTCTCATTTCAGAAGGCTGCATCCTCTGGAGGTCTCATTTGATTGTTAGTGTTATTCACGTGACCTGTCAATAAGCTAAACCTTGACTCACTGGGGCCCAGGTCAGGAAGCAGACAAACTGGCTAAACCAACCGTCTGCTAGCTGTCTCACGTCACCAAAGTCAGCTAAATCCCAGCACATAGAGACTCTTTCACCTAGATATTATCATATAGAGACTGTGTCTGTTCCCCGAATTAGTAAATACAAAAAACCATCAAAACCATTCAACAGTAAAAATTTAATTGATGTCCAACAAATAAACAACAGATATAATACGGATGAACAATTGATAAAGCTTGGGTTGCTGAATATTCGATCCCTTTCGCCAAAAACGCTTGTTGTCAATGATATGATTATAGATCATAACTTAGATGTGCTGTGTTTGACAGAAACCTGGCTAAAACCTGACGATTACATTACTTTAAATGAGTGCACCCCCCGAGATTATTGTTACAAACATGAGCCACGTCTGAAAGGTAAAGGGGGAGGTGTGGCTGTAATTTATAATAATATTTTCAGTATTACTCAGAAGTCTAGTTTCAAATATAATTCCTTTGAAGTTTTGGTGCTTTATGTAACACTGTGTAGTGTAAATGATAAATCCCGTCTGACATTTGTGTTGGCTACTGTCTACAGGCCACCAGGGCACAATACAGACTTTATCAAAGAATTTGCTGGTTTTGTATCGGAGTTAGTATTAGCTGTAGATAAAGTACTAATTGTTGGGGATTTTAATATCCACGTAGACAATGAAAAAGACGCATTGGGATTGGCATTTAGAGACATTCTAAACTCTATTGGAGTTAGACAACACGTATCAGGACCCACTCATCGCCTTAATCATACTTTAGATCTAATAATGTCACATGGAATAAATGTTGATACTGTTAAAATTCTGCAGCAGAGCGATGACATCTCAGATCATTACCTAATATCATGTATACTTAATTTACCTAAGGCTGCAAAGCCATCCCCTCGCTTCAAATATGGCAGGACGATAAACGCTGCGACTAAAGATTGCTTTGTCCATAATCTTCCTCATCAGTTCCATCTCCTCAGCATTACAGATAGCCAAGATGAACTTGATGCTGCAACCGAAACTATTGACTCTCTCCTTACTAGCACTTTAGACATAGTTGCTCCCCGGCGCTTAAAGAAGATTAAAGCAAATAATCCAACGCCGTGGTACAACGAGCACACTCGGGCCCTTAAAACAGCAGCCAGAAAAATGGAGCGCAGCTGGAAGAAAACAAAACTAGAGGTTTTTCGCAATTTGTGGAAAGAGAGCATGATTGCATACAGAAAGGCCATAAAAACTGCTAGATCTGCTTATTTCTCATCTCTTTTAGAAGAAAACAAACACAACCCTAAGTATTTATTCGATACAGTGGCTAAATTATCAAAAAATAAAGCTTCAGCTTCTGATGTTTGTAAACAACACAGCAGTAATGACTTTATGAACTTCTTTACTAGTAAGATTGATAATATTAGGAATAAAATTATAACCATGCAGCCGTCTATTACAGTATCACTTCAGACAGAGCATTGTAGTGTCACTGAGGAAAAATTACACTCATTCACTGCTATAGGAGGAGAAGAACTGGCTAAACTTGTAAAATCATCAAAATCAACAACATGTATGCTTGACCCTATACCGACTAGGCTATTAAAAGAGATACTTCCAGAGGTCATAGATCCTCTGCTTAATATCATTAATTCATCTTTGACATTAGGATATGTACCGAAAACTTTTAAGTTGGCTATAATTAAACCACTTATTAAAAAAACGCAACTTGATCCTAATGAATTAGTCAATTACAGGCCAATCTCGAATCTACCCTTTCTGTCAAAAATACTAGAAAAGGCCGTGTCTTCACAATTATGTTCTTTTTTAGAAAGAAATGGTATATGTGAGGATTTCCAGTCAGGATTTAGACCATATCATAGCACTGAGACTGCTCTAATTAGAGTTACAAATGATTTACTCTTATCATCTGATCGTGGTTGTATCTCTCTATTAGTGTTACTCGATCTTAGCGCTGCATTTGATACTATCGATCACAATATTCTTCTGAATAGAATCGAAAATTATGTTGGCGTTAGTGGAACTGCTTTGGCATGGTTTAAATCGTACTTATCTGACCGTTATCAGTTTGTAGCAGTAAATGAAGAGATGTCACACCGATCACAAGTTCAGTATGGGGTACCGCAAGGCTCAGTGTTAGGACCGTTGCTTTTCACCCTGTATATGCTACCACTGGGAGATATCATTAGGAAGCATGGCGTTAGTTTTCATTGTTATGCTGACGATACTCAGCTCTATATTTCCTCACGCCCTGACGAAACCTACCAATTCACAAGATTAACAGAATGCATAGCTGATATAAAAAATTGGATGAATAGTAATTTTCTGCAACTTAATTCAGATAAAACTGAATTTTTAATTATTGGACAGAAAAGCTCCACAAGTAGTAACCGAGAATACTGTCTAACACTTGATGACTGCTCTGTCAAGCCCTCGTCGTCAGTGAGGAACCTGGGTGTGCTCTTTGATACCAATCTTTCATTTGAAAGCCACGTTTCTAGCATCTGTAAAACCGCATTCTATCATCTTAAAAATATATCTAAATTACGGCACATGCTTTCAATGCAAAATGCTGAACAGTTAGTACATGCGTTCATGAGCTCAAGGCTAGATTATTGTAATGCTCTACTGGGTGGTTGCCCTGCTCGCTTAATAAACAAACTCCAGCTAGTCCAAAATGCAGCAGCTAGAGTTCTTACTAGAACCAGGAAGTATGATCATATTAGTCCAGTTCTGTCAACACTGCACTGGCTCCCTATTAAACATCGCATACATTTTAAAATCTTGCTTATTACTTACAAAGCACTAAATAGTTTAGCTCCCCGGTACTTAAGCGAGCTCTTAACGCATTATACCCCATCACGTCGATTGCGGTCTCTAAACTCTGGCCAGTTGATAATACCTAGAATATCTAAATCAACTGCAGGCGGTCGATCATTTTCCTATTTAGCTCCTAAATTGTGGAATAGTCTTCCTAGCATTGTTCGGGAAGCAGACACACTCTGTCAGTTTAAATCTAGACTAAAAACACATCTCTTTACTATGGCATACACATAGAACATTTTTAACTTTCATTATTCAATTCAATTGACTGATTGTTAGGCTGCATTAACTAGGTCAGCCGGAACCGGGAACACTTCCCATAACACCTGATGTACTCGTTACATCATAAAAAGAGTGGCATCTACGCTAATGTTAGTCTCTCTGTTTATCCCGAGGTTTATCCCGGATCTGGGCCCTGTCCGGATCGGATGGTGGACCTGCCTGGACATGACCAACGCATCCTGGAGTGTCTGCTGAGCCGTGTCAAATGGTGTCTCCTCTGAATTTGCCTCACTGGCACGACATGCTCAAAACCCGTCTTCGGCGCAATAATTCCGATCTTTCATGTATTCATACTCTTGTGTAATTGACGCCCCATCCTAAATAAATCTGTCTCTTCCGTGATACCCTGAATATTTTGAATAATCCGATCTAATATGATTTCCGACCTGTAAGGTTGCCAGAGTAATAATCTTACACGGTGTGTTAATAGGCCAGAGGAGAACTGGCACCCCGACTGAGTCTGGTTTCTCCCAAGGTTTATTTTTCTCCATCACGCCCTGATGGAGTTTTGGTTCCTTGCCACTGTCGCCTTTGGCTTGGCTTGCTCAGTTGGGGACACTAAAAATATGATTAAAGTTATTCAACTTATTATACAAATAAAATATATGAATTAGGTCTTATTTAATTCTATAAACTATAATACTGATCTGCCAACATTGTCGCTATATGATAAATTAAAATAAGCTGATAACATCACTGTTTTCTCCAGTACGACTGTACAGCCAAATCTAATTTTGTCGCAATATTATCCTGTTTGACACTGTGAAGCTGCTTTGACACAATCGTGATTGTAAAAGCGCTATATAAATAAAGTTGATTGATATACACACACAATAGCTGTGTCCCAAAGTGAAGTGCGCGCACTTCGAAGGACGCATTTGAAGTGCGATTACGTCATACCTGCACTACGAAGACTGTCCCATTGTGAAGGCTGCACCCTCTGAAGGCCGCATTTGAAGTGCGATTACGTCAGAGCGGCACTACGTAGGCTGTCCCAAAGGGAGAGTTGCACCTCTGAAGGCCGCATTTGAAGTGCGATTGCGTCACAGCGGTGCGACGAAGGCTGCCGCAATTCATGAGCGACTTCAAAATGCGCCCTTCGGTTCTCAGGCAAAGGAAGGGTACAGCAGATGGGACCTTCACATAACTTCGCAGCCTTCCCTATCCCAGAATTCATAGCACAGTGGTGACTACAGGATTTGACTGGTCCGCATTCCCGCGGCACTCGATCAGATTCCAGTTAAAGACGGTAGCGGTCGGTAACTCAAGTGTAGCCTGGGTACTATTGAACACAACAGCGCAAGCGCTAGAAGTAAATAAAACGTCCAACGTTAGTGCATTCACACAGTTCCCAGTTCCCTGCCCTGAGCAAGATAAACTTTAATTTCCCAATTTTTAAATGCTATTTATTTCTCAACCATTATCTCAAGAAGAGGAATCAGTCCATTATCACCCTTTTCGCTGTTTCTTTTTTTCCCATACAAAATTTCTTTAAATAGCCTTCAAAATATAATCTGCGCGGCGCTGTATTTTCGTCCTGCTCCCGCTATTCCGCACCGCACCATTCCGCTCGCGCAAAACTCACTCCGTGCTCACCCGCTATAAATTATTTTATTCCCGACCCGACTGATCCAGCTAAATTTAGATTTTGTTTCCAGAATCTATCTTTTAAATTTCCCTTACAGAAAGAGAGACACTGGATAGGAATTGTCCGTGCAATCATTTATTTTTCTTACAGCCTAGGCTATAGCCTATGTCAACACCGTAACTAAAACAAATATCACAGAAAAATAGGCTAAATCAAATGTGACATCTGTCACTCAGAATTATAAGAAAAATTACAAACAAACGAAAACTGCTGACTTAGATGCTAAAATAAAGTTGTTGGTTTTTATATGAATGAATGAATGTTCACTGACGACGGTCAACGAAACATCGATCCTCCAAAGGCTGAATGTGTGGCCGACACAGAACAATTTAAATGGCTAGCTTATTATTTTTTATGCAAGTTATTTGTAAATTAAACGAACTGCTGTCTACGTAGGCTAAATTAAAGAGAAGTGGTTTTTCTAGCTATTGTTTATTTGTGTAATGCACGTTATAATTTGTAGCTACATTAAACACATTTATGTTTATACATATATTTTCTTGTCATGTAATTTAAAATGTGTAAATGATAATAAATTGGTCTATTAGCCTACGTAGGCTTTTTACAACTATAGCCTATTTATAGACCAATAAAATAACTTAAGTTTAACATTAGAAACAACACATTTTTATTATCAGCCAAACCAGAAGAAAACCCTTTTTAACACTTTCATTGCGCTGAGCGGGAGAAGCTGGAGCTGGACCGGGATGGGGAATAATGCACAATAGAGACTCTGGTAAGGCCTGAGCAGGACATCATCTTCTGGGATGAGTGCATATTTCCACTGTCCGCAGCTTTGCGGGGCCGAATCGGTCGACGGCTGCATGGCATGCCATAAAAAATGCATCTGAGATGATGAGTTGAATAAAAATAGGTAGGCCTACTTAAAAAAAAAAAAAAAAAACTTGGACGTATATAGGCTAAATGTTTAAAATATATTGTAACAGTTACATTTAACATAAGAAATAAACTGTTAACTAATATTTGCAATTTGACCATATTTAACCGGCTACATATTTACATGCTTATGGTCCAGCCCATCGTCGCAGGCTTTGAAGCATGTCAAAACCCAATAGAAAGCTCAAAAAAGTATATATATATATATATATATATATATATATATATATATATATATATATATATATATATATATATATATGCTCCATTTGTCTTTTTAAAATCTCCTCACGAACGTCCGCTGTCAGTTGTCAGAACCTGCTAGTCCATTAACGGCGCTTTGGTTCATTGTTGCCAAGTCTGGAATGGGTTTGCATTTAGGCTACTGTTGCTTTGGGGTGTTTGTAGCCTATAGTCCACAGGTTAAGTTGTCTTTACTTAAGCAATATTTCTACTGCCCGCGCCCCGCATTTTGGGATATTTTGGCCCATTCTGGCTGTGATTCCGATACTTTTCAATAACAATTGGAGGGGTTTTATTATTCAGACCTGGCAACCCTGTCCCTCGGTTCGCCCTTCGTGCACTTTGAAGGCGTGGCCTGGTCTGGCCTTCGAAGTGCATGGCCTTCGAAGTGCGCACCCTTCACTTTGGGACACAGCTTGCATTGTCAAAACCATTGGGACACCCCTCCAAATCATTGAATTCAGGTGTTCCAATCAATTCCATGGCTACATGTGTATAAAATCAAGCACTAGGCAAGCAGACGCTTATATGAATATTTGTGAAAGAATGGGTCTCTCTCAGGAGCTCAGTGAACTCAAGTGTGGTACTGTGATAGGTTATCACCTGTGCAATAAGTCGGTTCATGAAATTTCCTCACTACTAAATATTCCACACTCAACTGTTAGTGGTATTATAACAAAGTGGAAGCAATTGTGAACAGCAACTCAGCCTTGAAGTGGTAGACCATGTAAAATCACAGAGCGGGGTCATGCTGAGGGTCACAGTGCGCAGAAGGCGCCAACTTTCTGCAGAGTCAATACAGACCTCCAAACTTCATGTGACCATCAGATTAGCTCAATATCAATGCATAAAGAGCTTCATGAAATGGGTTTCCATGGCCGAGCAGCTCATCCAAGCCTTTCATCACCAAGTGCAATGCACGCCGCCACTGGACTCTGGAGCAGTGGAGACATGTTCTTTGGAGTGAACAATCAAATATATATTCAAGGCTGCTCATTGACCTTGTAAAATCTCCCTTCTTTCTGAACACTGGCATGGCCTATGATGGGTTTGCGGTTCTCCAGGTAGGCAAATTAGTTTACATTGCAAAGGTGTCACAGAAGTGCTTCTAAAATGGCATTTAGGTGTCTGAAAGCAGACTATAGGTTTTATGCTGCATTGGCGTCTTTACACGTCATTTTGATGAAGCACAGAGCAGCTTCAACTCAGCTGTGTAAAGAGCTCACCTTAGGGCCTGATGGAAGATGGTATTGTAATGAGGACTCAGCAAGCTAGTATGGATCCATTTGCAGAGAGTATTAAATCATCAGGCAGTACACAGGATAGGCAAACAGGCAGGGTCAATAACCAGGGTAGACAATCCAACCGAAGCAAACAAATCCAATTCCTGCGGCTAACGGGATAAACACTAGGCAGTCCAAGGCAGAAACGCTCAGAAAAGTACTTAAGTGTGTGCAAGCTGAGCTATATATAGCCAGACTGTTAAGCCTAATGCAGTTCAGGTGTGCAGTAACCCGGTAGTCAATATTCGGGTGATGGCTCCCTCCTGTGGTAAAGAGGTGGAACTTCAGATGCAGGTATAGTTATGACAAGTATATATTTTGATAACAATTTAGAACATTGTTTTAATTACAACAAATTTATATCCTTAACATTAATTTGGTCCAAATCATGTCACTGAGTGGACTTCACAAGAGGTACTTTGTGTTTGATGATTTTCATGGCCACATTTACCCCATACATTTCCAGGACATAACATGATTTCAATCACGCATTGAGGATCTAAGCAGTTAATTATGCACAGGCCTATAAATTATGATTAGGGACAGTTTTTGCAATTGTGATGGTGTACCATACCTCCACATTAAACCAAAACAATGTATCATTATGAAATGCCCAAGATGTTCCCTTATTAAATCAGAATAATTTGTTTGGATATTTTACTCAAAGAGACATAGCAAAATAGCACATACTGTATGTTTTTGTTCCTTGTGCCACATTGTTTTGTGGATTTTCTTATATGGGACAGCTTTGAAAAGTGGGACATCTTTTGGGTTAGAAATAGTTGCAAAAGCACTAGTTAAATTTGCGCACCCATTCTTGGATTAATTTACTAGGCCTACAGTTTGTTTTCTGTTTATCAGTTTGAGAGGAGCCTATATGTTCACATGTTGAATGTTAGAGTTTTTTCACACTTGGTCCTTTTCAGGGGTCTGAGCGTGGTTCGCGTGATTTTTGGCCCATATGTGAACACTCCTAATGATCTCAGACCCCTTTAAAGCAAACTGAGTCGAGACCATCACTGGAGGTTGTCTGGGTACGGTTCGATCTCATCTTATGGCTTGGTTCGCTAAAAACTCGCAATTTGAACACAAACTGATCTGGGCTTACTTTATTTTTATTTTGTTCGCGACTTCTGTAATGTATAAGCATTTAATGTATTCTGTTATGACGTCAGATGTCGAGGCACACACACGTAGTGTGTATGTGAGTGAGTCACTGGTATGTTACTAGGGAGTGAGAGATGTAAATAAAGTTAAAGAGAAGTTATCGGACATCAGCGTCTACTGGCATCATTATGTATGGCTCTACGAACATATACTTATAAGGGTGACCGATGGGAGAGGGGTTCTGTGATTTACACCTTATTTGAGCAGTTTAGCGAATGTTCGCATTGCACATTAATCCATCATGAAACAAACAAAAAAAATAATACATTATGCAGAGTAAATAAAATGCTCTTTCATCTGTGAAATGAAGATGTCAAAGGTATAAATTAAAAAAGTGGCGCGCAAGCTGGCAGATGTGACGCGAGTAATCTGATTGGTTGATCAATTTTACCTTAAGCACCTCCCTTGTTGACCCAGGAATGCGTCTAACTTGGTAGAATCAGGATGTGCAGTCAAGCAGCAGTATACATTTCTAAACATAATTAAAGCTGCCCATTTCCTTCATAAGTTCTGCAAATTTCTTTAAGTAATTTCGAGCAAAGCAGCTTACAGCGTTTGCTCTCTTACGTCTTAAAATCTTTATTCAGATTAATCAAGTTACTGATCATGTCATTCAAATTGTTAGCTCTAATTTAGTTTCATACTCCCCGGCGATCTTTAAACAGCTGTGGCTTCTATATGATCAGACAACATTTTCCTTTCCCTACTAACTTTTTCTTTAACCCAACATTGTTAGTTTGCATTTCTCACACACATTCCCCCACAACAGCCCTTTGATTTATCTCCTCTCTTCAACAGACTCTTTTCACCACTTTCAGTCTGGTGAAACACAGCGTTCCCTCTTTTGGAAATCATGATATTTCATAAAATATTTTCTATACCTTGCATGCATTTTTGGCCATATCATTTTCTCTTTTGCCAAAATACCGGTGAATCATATTCAGCTAGATTCTTTTGGGATTTTACCATACTGTCAGTCTGTTTTTGTGGTCTTTCTTGTGCACGCTATTAATCTGTCAGACGTCTCCGTATAGATCTGATCCTTAACCCAGGTCAGACAGTTCGGACGCTTACTCAAGCGCCCTCTATGTGATTTCAATTCTCCCAAAATTTCTTGGCTACTCTTGTGATCTCAATTCCCCCAGAATTTCTTAACCACACACATGATTTCAGTTCTCCCAGTATTTCTTGACAACTCGTGTGATCTCAATTCTCCCAGAATTGCTTAACCACACACAATTTCAATTTTCCGAGAATCTCTTAATAACGTTGACCACAGAGTCAGTCTCCCCATATGGTTCATCCTTATCAATTACATTTTCAACTTAACCAAATTAATAAATAAAATACAATTTTATTTTTGCATCCTTGTGTTTGTTTTCTCTGATTCCAGTGATCAGACCCTCCAGACACCCCAGAGCAGCCAGCCCTTCTACCTTAACCAGTCTGGGTAAGGCTGTGACTCTAACGTCCAGGATGATCAATCTCCGTCTGCTCTCGGAGTCCGGAAGGCACATCCAAGGAATCCCACTTTTGACACCAAAATTTTTGTGGCAAAAATAAATTAACTCTGTTGCATTACTGAATATGAGACAACCCTTAGCCAATTGCCTTTATATAGATTTTTTTTTGCAAGAAGAGTCGCATTCTATACAGCCTTCAGTGTCTCTACCGAGTGTGAACTTAGGAAACAAAAGAAGGCCCAAGCTCTTATACCCCTCAGTGTCTCAGTATTTTTCCATACAGAGGAAAATTAAAACAAATTACTTGATTACCCCCACCCCTGTCACAGACACGCCAGGTTCCCACGTCACAGTCACACAGCGATCACAATCACCTGAGTTCTAATCACGCACACCTGCAGCCCATCATCACTCCAATCACCAGCAGCACAAAAGGCACACACATGCACCCAGTCACTGTCCAGTCTCGTTTGCAATATGGTACTAACCTCTTATGCTTACCTTAAGGACTCCCTCGAAGATGCTTACCCTTCTTCAACGTCATCTCCCAAGTCTCCAGCGATCTCCTGTGTCCAGCGTGTGTGTGTTCCGTGTTCTCCCTCGTTCCCCTCCTGAGCCTCTCCTACGACCTCCGAAGTGCACCCTGAGAATGCAAACCAAAGACATTCACCAGCCTGTCAAAATTCCGTCAAGGTATCACTCTACTGGTTGCTCAATAAACCTGACTCACTAACATCTTTTCTCCGTAGTTTCTTTACCCCGTAACAGAAGACCGGACCAACACCGCGAGCACCAGTATGAGTCACCCGGATCCCTTTCAAGAACTGGTGGATGCAGTTTGACGCGCTCTATCCTCCAGTCCACCATCCTCAGCGCAGGCGAGCGCTTCCGCATCCACCAGCACCTCTTCCACGTCCCCGGTGTTCGCCAGTCCCATGGCCAAACCAGCGCCCTTCTCTGGATCGGCGGAGGACTGCAACGGATTCCTCCTGCAGTGCTCACTGATCCTGGAGATGCAACCGCACCTGTACCCAAACGATCGTGCCCGTGTGGCGTTCATTGTGTCCCAATTGAGCGGCAAAGCACTGCGCTGGGCGGAAACATTGTATTCACAAGATAATGCCATCGTACAATCATTGTCAAGTTTCCTTTCTCACTTTAAGGATGTCTTCGGAAAGCCCGTCTGGGATGCTTCAGTTGGTGAGAAATTGTATCATTTAAAGTAACATGACATGTGTGTGAATGAATATGCTTTACAGTTTCGGACCTTGGCCGCCGCCAGCGGGTGGAATGAACAGGCTCTTCTCACCACCTATCGTAAAGGGCTGGATCCACATGTGCGGTTGCATCTCGCTGCATACGAGGATACCATCGGGCTCGAACACTTCATCCAACTTTCCATCCGCTTCACCACTCGTATGCAGGCGTGTCTCGAAGAACACCAGGGCCAGTTCCTGAGCCTGCCGTCCCTCTGCCGACCAGAATCCGTCAGCTCTCCAGAACCAGTATCTGAACCCATGCAAGTGGATAACGCACAGTTAACCCCAGCGGAATGGAGGAGACGGATAGGGCAAGGATTATGTTTATATTGTGGAGCGCCTGATCATTTCATCGCCAAATGTCCCACGCCTCCTCCTCATCCTTTGGTGAGCGTGATCTACCCTTCTTCATACAAGAGTCAGCCATTAACCACAGTTGTGAATCTCATTACTGCCGATGTCTCCTTGCCAGTCTCTGCCCTCCTCGACTCCAGTTCCGCTGGGAACTTAATCTCTGGTGCCCTCTGCCGTCATCTCCACATCCTGACGACTCACACTCCGTCCACCTACCAGGTTGAATCCATAACAGGAAAACCACTCAGTCGAATCAAAGTTGGTCTCCTCGCCGGTCCCCTGCAGCTCCAAACCGGCATCCTTCATGTGGAGAACATACATCTATTGGTTCTGGAGGATTCCACCGCTGACGTGATCTTAGGGCGCCCATAGCTGGAGCAGCATAACCCTGTCATCTCCTGGAAGTCCGGGTGAGATCCAAAAGTGGGGCGATCAATGCTTCTCCAGCTGCCTGTCGGCACTTCCTGTTCCTTCCTTGTCTCATTCCAGGAGGCTTCCCGTCTGTGCTACGTCCATCGAAAGCCCCATCGAGCAGTGGTCAGTGAAGATTCCACTCTGCTACGCCCCCTTTAGCGATGTGTTCTGCCCTCACTGGGCTTCCAAGCTGCCTCTCCATCGGCCATGGGACTGTGCCATCAATCTGCTTCCAGGTGAGCCAGTGCCCAAGGGGAAGATCTACCCCCTATCCCTGCCGGAGGAGAAGGCCATGGAGGAATACATCCAGGAGGCACTCGACCAGGGCTACATCCGACCATCTACGTCCCATGCTGCTTCCAGCTTCTTCTTCGTGGCCAAGAAGGACGGAGGCTTGCGGCCCTGCATTGATTACCGGGCATTAAACAAGATCACCGTAAAGTTCCGTTATCCCCTTCCTCTCATCCCCACAGCGCTGGAACATCTCCGTGGTGCCACCAAGTTGGACCTCCGCAGCGCATATAACCTCATCCGTATACGTGAGAGGGACGAATGGAAGACGGCCTTCGTGACCCCTACTGGCCACTACGAGTACTTGGTCATGCCCTACAGACTAGCTAATGCCCCCTCCGTATTCCAGGACTTCATACACGAGGTGCTCCGGGAATTTCTTCACAAGTCCGTATTGGTATACATCAACGACATCCTGATTTACTCCCGGAGCTTGGCCCACCATCGCCACCACGTTGCGGAGGTCCTGCAATGCCTGAGGGAATTCCAGCTTTTCTTGAAACCCAAAAAGTGTTCCTTCCACCAGCCCTCAGTGCAGTTCCTTGGATACAACATTGATAGCAGTGGCATCCGGATGGACGAGGGGAAGGTGGATGCCATCAGGACCTGGCCAAATCCTTCCACGATAAAAGAACTCCAACGTTTCCTAGGTTTTGCCAATTTCTATAGAAGATTCATCCAGAACTACAGTATCATCTCCAGTCCACTCACTCACCTCCTGCGCACTTAGCCCAAGTCTCTGTCCTGGAACTCTGCGGCCACGAAGGCGTTTGAAGACTTGAAGAAAGTCTTCATCACCGCTCCCCTCCTAGTTCATCCAGATCCGACCAAGGCCTTCGTCGTGGAAGTCGATGCCTCCACCACAGGAGCGGGAGTGGTACTCTCGCAGCAGCAGGGGACGCCCAGTCGACTCCATCCATATGCCTTCTTCTCCCGGAAGTTCAACCCGGCGGAGGTCAATTACGACATTGGGAATAGGGAGCTGCTTGCCATCAAGCTGGCCCTGGAGGAGTGGAGGCATTGGCTGGAGGGAGCTCAACATCCATTTCTGGTATTGACCGACCATAAGAACCTCGAGTACTTAGGAGATGCCAAACGGCTTAATCCACGCCAAGCCCGGTGGGCGCTCTTCTTCACCAGGTTCAACTTCTCTATCTCCTATCACCCCGGGTCAAAGAATGTGAAGGCCGACGCCCTCTCCCGCCTTCACGCTCCCGAAGAATCCTCGGAGAAGTCAGAACCAGTCTTGTCCGACAGGATATTCGTGAGCCCCATCACCTGGTCAGAGGAGACCCTTCCCTCCTCCAATGCCTCCGCCAACTCCCCGCCGGGTTGGCCACCAGGACTCCATTATATCCCACGGACACAGCGCACTCCCCTAATTCACTCGGCTGACACATCATTGGGCACTGGCCACCCAGGGATCAATGAAACCCTCTCGCTGCTACGAGACCGCTTCTGGTGGCCCAACATGGCAGGAGAGGTCAGAAGGTACGTGAGAAGGTGCCGGGAGTGTGCAATCTCGAAGAGTGCCCGGCACCTCCCTGCCGGTAAGCTCCTTCCTCTGCCCGTTCCTAATCGGCCCTGGTCACACCTAGGGGTGGATTTTATCACAGATCTCCAAGTGTCGAGGGCTACACATGCATCCTTGTGGTTGTGGACATATTCTCCAAGTCCTGTCGGCTCATTCCCCTGAAGGGCCTGCCCACGGCCATAGAAACTGCAGAATTAATGTTTAATGTGATTTTCAGGTTTTCAGAATCCCAGAGGATATCGTGTCGGATCGAGGACCGCAGTTCATTTCCTGGGTCTGGAAAGCATTCCTGTCGCTCCTTGGTGTGACCGTAAGTCTCTCTTCTGGTTATCCTCCACAGACGAACTGGCAGACGGAGAGGAAGATCCAGGAGATATGCAGATTCCTCTGTAATTTCTGCCATGGCCACCAGAACTCCTGGAACCAGTTCCTGGGTTGGGCCGAGTAGGCCCAGAACTACCTTCATCAGGCTACCACCAGACTCGCGCCCTTCAGGTTTATTGAGCAACCTCCTGGTTGCTCAATAAACCTGACGCACTAACATCTTGTCTCCGTAGTGTCTGTACCCCGTAACAGCCCCCAACCTGAGACCTTTGGTGAAGGAAAGCTTTCAATTTAGGGCTGTATGGCAGAAACAGATGTTGACTTCTGCGTGAACTCAAACATAAATTATTACATTTTTCTTTAACAATTTCTACTTTTATCATTCTTTGATAACTCATAAGAAAATGTAAAATGTTTATGTATAGTAGTGTTGTTCCCTGCAAGCCGCACATTTTTCTTTAACATGTGTAATATGTTATCAAATAGCATGTGTACAAATTGCAATGGTTAAAACACTAAATGGAGAAAAAAAAAAAGAAAAAAAAAGGTATTTTCCAGTCATGGTCCAGTATTCCACTGTAGTCTGGTCCAAAGTGTTGAACCCTAATGTTAAAATGAATAATTTTAAAACACACACACACACACACACACACACACACACACACACACACACACACACACACACACACACACATTCATGTTTAGTCAATACATTTAGCTTTCTTAATTCACATTTTAAAACCTTTTCTAAAGTGATATTACAAAGATGTGATTCTAAAATATTGTAAACTCCTTTTAACCATATAATTGCATTTGATTTTCGTGTTCCAAATATACAACGTATACAACAAGTTTTTGCTGCGTCTGTTAAACACGCATTCATTCTTTTTTGTGTTGCTAACTGAGCCAACAGAAAGTGTTATTTCAATGGTAACTTATTTCCTGCTATTGTCCTTCACGGTTCATTATTACGGAAAGCAAAAGCAGAAGCTTATTTAGTCACGGGTTCGTGTGAAAGCCTGTGGACAAAAACATTTTTTTTTTCACAATAAAACTATGATTTTATTATAGCTCGTTCTTTGTATACACTATGGACGTTACGTTTGTTGTTATATCAGTTCTCCTGGTTATCACTGATGGTATGTATTATCACATTACGTTGATATGCAAAAATAGCCTTTTTTTAACGCAATCGTTTCTCTATTTCTTTACAGGACTCACTGTGCGCGGTCCCTCTGCTCCTCTGGTTGCTCCTCTGGGATCTTCAGTGGTTTTGTCCTGTTATGTTGATAAACCTTTACCAGTGCAGAGTTTGGAGGTGAAATGGAGAAGAACAGATTCAGAGACAGATTCAGAGATTGTAGTTCATTTGTTTCTGGATGGTGAGAGTCGACCAGAGACCCAACATCAGGATTATCATGATAGAGCTCATTTCTTTACTGATCAGATTCAACATGGAAACTTCTCCCTCCGTCTGGACAATCTGAGAGCTAAAGATGAGGGAAAATACACATGTAAAGTTTACAGTGACCAGGATTATGGAGAGACTGAGCTTCTAATTAAAAATGTTGGTGAGTGAGAGCCACTTTGTTCAATCAAATGTCTTTTTGTGTATTTTATTTTATTTAATTTATTTATTTTATTCTTTCAGAACATTTATAAAAGATTTAAACTTTGAAACATGTAATGTCTTTACACTTTAATATGTTAACAAAAAGCATGTGTGCAAAAAAATGCAACGGTTAAAACACTAAATATATAAACAGCAGTCCTTACCAGTGATGGTCCAGTATTCCATTGTAGTCTGGTCCAAAGTTTTGAATGTCAACAAATCTGTGTTTTTATATATATGTCTTAATCTGGCATTTGGTTAATTTCTATAATAATCTGGCAAACCCTATTTAACTTAAAGCAAACTTTCCAATTTTCACTGACTTTGCAAGATGGCAAGCCACTCTAAGGTTACTGAAACCCCACGTCACCAGGTTGTCGAAAAAGAAGTTGGTTATTCCAAATATGTAATTTGTAGAATATTGAAGCTTTACAAAGACACTAATTCATTCAAGTACCCAAAAAGGTACACTTATGCCTCAGCCGCCTAAAAAATATGTGATTAACCTTTGAAACATATGAAACTGTCAGAAAGCTTTGGCTATGGCTTCATCCCGTCTTTTAGTCTGTCTGTGTGTTGAGCTCTTCAATCCGCAGCGGCGCCAAGCAGAGTGCACGTCAGAAAAAGGTATGTGCGTAAATCTGAGCCTCATTGGTGTGTCACCACTCGTCAATGTCAAAATATTTGAGAAAACCAATCAAATCAGAGTAAAGGTGGGCTTTATGTTCACACAGAAACCACTGAGGCTGAGCGCAAATTTTAGCAGCGCAACTTGACGTCAAGTGAGAGATATAAGCAGCTAAAATGAACATTCATGTTTCACAGCTGCTGCTTTAAGTTATAAATGTATTGAGGCAAATTAATAAACTTTTGTCTAATTTCGCCATTTTAGATTGCAAATATGCCTATGTGATTCATAATGTAGGCTTAATTAATGAACAATAAATATTATCAAAGCCATTTTCATCAGATTAGGCATAAAATTAATAATTAATGTGTATATATTGTAAATTAATATCATTCCATTTGTAACCTTCAGTGAATTAAAAAAAAATCAGCAGTTTTCAGCCTGTATTGGGCATAAGATTAGTAATGAATGTGAGCATATTGTGAATTAATTTAATAAACTTAAAACTTTAATAAACAGTAAATTAACGTGTCTAAGAAAATTATTCATGAAACATATAAATATCAGTATGTTAATATGTAAACCATATGTTTGCTTTCTTCACTGACAAAAATGGAAAAACTATATCAGTCTAAGCTCAGCGTTATGAGGGAAAGAGACAGGGCAGGATAAAAACAGAGAAAAAGAGAGATGTGGACATAAGAAAGACAAATAATCTACTGCCCAGTGACATGGTTTTCAAGCTATTGTTATCTAATTTTTTGGCCTTCAGAACATCTTTAAATGCACATATGTAGATCATAGAAATAAAAAAATTATCGGGGGACCATGCCCCCGTAACTCCCTAACATTTGTGATCTCAGTGATTATAAACCTGCCTACATTATTTGATTAATGTACAATATGGCTATGCAATAAGAAATTCATATTTGCTTTACAAGTTATAGTAAACAGCCAATTTAGTTAATAGTGCAATTTGGACCCTAAACTAAAGTCTTACCTTTTTTTCCATACCCTCACTGGGGGCTTAGCCCCCCTAAAATGAAAATCCTAGAAAAGCCCCTGTACTCACATAATAGCCTCTCCCTTCTATGACCTGAACCATTTGAGGACCATCCCAGAAAGCCAGACCCAGTTTTCCAGCCTGTCTTGAAGTATGTTGTGGTCAACAGTGTCGAATGCAGCCCTGAGGAACAGTAATACAAGAATTGATGTTTTGCCTGTATCAGTATTTAAGCGAATATCATTTATAATCTTTATGAGCGCTGTCTCTGTGCTGTGATGCGGTCGGAAACCAGATTGAAAATTGTCAAAGTGTCAGTTTGAGGTCAAGAATTTGTTCAGCTGACTGAAAACTTGTTCAATGATTTTTCCCATGAAGGGGAGATTTGAGATTGGTCTATAGTTGCTAAATATGGAGTTATCCAGATTTCTCTTTTTCAGAAGAGGTCTAACTATTGCAGTTTTAAGGGCGGTTGGAAAAGTCCCATAGAGAAGTGAGGAGTTTACCACTTCTAGGAGATCTTCTTCTAAACAGTTAAACACACTTTTGAAAAAAGAAGTGTGTCAAGGGTGCAGGTAGATGTTTTGTAGATTGGTAGATTGGTCCCGAACAGTTTCTGTTCGGGGATAATTACTCCTCTATGGAGCAAGGCCAGACCGATCTGCCCGACCTAAAAAATGTGTGGCCGGGGCTAAGTTCGGCTGGCATCCAGGCTAGTTTTAAGGTGCTGTACAGTTTCTTCTAAAGTTTTATGGTCAATTGCTTCAAAATTTGACAGTAAACTTTCTGATGTTATGGTTTGATCTGACTGACCCCAGAGCAACTCAAAGGTGTGCTGATCGCTGTGATAAAGTGAGGTATGCAACGCAAAGAACCAAACAATGGGCTTTGTTACCAAGATAATTTTATTTAATGTTTTGTCTTACACATGTGTCAAATGGAAGGTGCACATTCCATTGTGACTCATGATCGTCTGTCTTATCCTTGTCTTGCCTGTAAATCAGAAAAGGTCAAATTGAAACATATGATTTGACAAATAATGATTTGTTTGTTAATGATGATTCTCTTTGTCTTACCTTCTTCCTGGAACTGCCTAATAGGAGGGGCCCGCGAACAGGAAGCTTGACTTATACCATCCCAAAGGAGGAGGAGTTTAAACGTTGAAAATGCTATGCAGAGTTTAATTGAAATTGACCTGTCATTGGTGTGTTTGAATTTAAGGGGAGGAGCCTTAAGTATAAAAAAGGCTAATTATTAGAACAAAGGAGGATGAAGTGTGACTGTTGGGCCCGTAGCCAACTTGGTAACGTTCATTATGTAAATCTTATTTTGTTTTGTTTTCCTTTTTTCCACTTTTGTTTGTACTTTGATTTTTCTGATGTTTTTTCATGGAATTTTGGTAAATGGAACCTGGTTGCACTGTTTTGAGCATGCCCTGACAAGAAAATTAAATATCCTTTAAAAGGCTTCAGAGTTTTTCCCTTTTCTTGTGACCTGCCTTGCCACTACTGGAGAAGTCCTGTACAACAATCGCCTTTCTGATATTATTGATTTTCTCTGAGAAGAAAGAAGAAAACTCACAGCATTTGCTGTCTGAGAGCATTTCACTAGGAATGTGACACAGGGGGTTTGTTAGTCTCGACAGTAGCAAAAAGAGTGCGCGTGTTGTTTATGTTTCTGTTTATAATATTTGAGAAGGTCTGTCTAGCTTTGCCTAGTTCCACATTTAAAACATGAAGGTTGTCTTTTTAGATTTTATAATGGACTACAAGTTTAGTCTTCCGCAACATGCGTTTAGATTTCCTGCATTTTCTTTTCATTTTTTTAACTGCTTTTATAGTTTCTCCAAGGTGCTTTTTGTTTGCCACTCTTTTTCCTGACATTCAGAGGATAAATATCATTAATTACACTCTTATGAGTCTGCAGATATGCTTGGTGTTAGAGATAAAGCCTTCATAAAGAGCACATTAGTGTTCTCATTTAAGCATCTGCTTTTGACAGAGACAGATCTTGCTTCAATGGCAGAAGAGATTGATATATCAAAGAAAATACAGTAATAATCAGACAGTGCCACATCCTTAATAACAATCGATTACATTTTTAGACCCTTACTGATAAGTAAATCTAGAGTGTGTCCACAATTGTGTGTGGGTCCATGTACATGCTGTGTCAAATCAAAAGTATTAAGAACAGTCATGAGCTCTTTTGGTGTACTGGATTCAGCACTGTCTATGTGAATGTTAAAATCCCCAGTAATACTGTAAAACAGTCAAACTCTGAGGGAATTATTGATAACAGTTCTGTAAATTCCTCAATAAAGGCTGGAGAGTATTTTGGAGGCCTGTAAAAAAGATAAGCAGGATGCGTGGAGCACCTTTTAACACAATACCCAGATATTCAACAGACAAATAGTCACCAAATGATACTTGCTTATACTGATAGACATCTTTAAAAAGAGCAGCAACACCTCTACCTCAACTGAATTGGAAACACAACTGTTAAGAACGCGGATATTCTTCACTTTCTACGTCCCTTTCTGCCTCGCGCAGACGCGCACAGATGCGCGCGCGAGCCTTTCAAAGTACTCATTTGGTAGTGAGTGCGTAAAGAAAGGAAAGGCGCGTGCACATTCGCACTATCTAGTTGACGTTTTTTTTTTCTCTCCCAGCGCTCAATTCGCTGTTGCAAGCGCATCGTCCGCACGGTGACAAAAGAGAAACTGCAAAGTTTTAAAATCTATTGTGTCTCTTGAATAAACACCTCTTGTCAAAAGTATCGGGGTCCAGCCTGGCCGCCTCTTGATATGAATGAATGAAACTTGTTTCACGCTGTTTTGTTTTTTGCCATGTTGGTACTGTTTGGAGCAGGTCTTAATTATTTTGCTACTGTACTTTCTGGACTGGACTTTTTTTGTACAAGTTGAGTTGTAAATTAACTTACATTTTGTCCTGCAAAAGAGCCCAAGTCTAATTTGAGCATAAATGCAAACACACAGTTGTGTATATCAGACACATACAGATGAACATATTCACACACACACACACACGCACACACACTCTCGACACCAGGGGCCTATTGCACAATACTAGGATAAGGGATTAAGCTGGGATATTTTGGTGATCCTGGCTCAATTTATCCGCTAATATACAGTTATCTTTCATTATCGTTATCATTCTTGGTATGAGTTTGCCTTCAGCGTATGTTTACATGACAGCTGTGTACTAAATTTTGCATAAAATGACATGATCACCAAGATATCCCGGCTTAATCCCTTATCCTAGTTTTGTGCAATAGGCCCCTGGTTTTGTTAATATTATGGATCACATGTTTTTGTTGCCGAATTGATTTCGGACAGTTTTTGTATAACTAAAGAAAAAATGTGTGTCTGTATGCTTGACTTTTATTGATCACTGAAATAGCATTGATTGGAATTAAGAGGGTTCAATATAAAATTAAATAAATAAAAAGTAGCTTAGATGTAGTAAACTACTTTTTTTCAAGTTGCTGTAGCTTAGCTTGCTACATTTCCCAGGGGGGTAGCTTCAGTGTAGTGAAGCTTAATTTAATGTAGAGTAACTGGTAGCTTAGCTCACTACATTTTCCAAGTAGCTTGCCCAACACTGCTAACGCTCTGCAGACACTAATAAAAGTAAAGTTAGGAGGGGCTCCTTCACTGAGGACTGTTGCACTGCAGTTTTCTTCTAGCCACGTTTCATTTAGAAGAAAAATATCTAGGTTGTTTGTGATTCATTGACTATAAATGATTTGTTCTTAAGTGAATGGATGTTTAAAAGAGCTAATTTAACAGTATGTTTCCCCTCACATCAATCTTAGTTTGACAAATATCAGGCAGCAGATTAGATGGGTTTACTATACGGTCTGACAATGCCTTAGACTTTCTATCATGTGACAGAACAGAAATAGAGAAAGAGACAGGGACACTGGGTTCCCACTTGTTCTGTAAACAATTAATAAAGTTACTGTTATCATAGCGGGGAATCACCATGAATCAGTTGTTTTTGGTTCATCTACAACCGATGGAGGAGGGTTTGGGCCCTGGCGTTGTGATCGAAGAAATATAACTGGGGGAGGGGGAGGGCGTTCGGTGCCCATAGGTTTTGGTGGTTGTGGGGCTTGGCGATTTTTGGCTGATATCTGGGGGCTCATAGAAGTGTGATAATCTGGTTATTTTCTCTGAGAAACTAAAAAGCGGGGATGCTGGAGAGAGAAGAATAACATGTCTGGTGATGGGGGCTGTTTTCCTGGTGTTTTCGGAGGCTGAAATATGTTGTCATCTAGGTCATGGATTGACTAAAGCCCCTTTCACACTGCGATTCTGGCAAATACACGGATAATGCGACCCGGCATTTGTTCCCAGGCCGCTAGATTTGGTCCATTCACACTGCCAGCGAAATACCGTAATATGTGCGCTTTCACACACAACCCGTAACGGTCACGGATCGAGTTGACACGTGACATACGGATGTGACGTATAATGGCGAGTGATCTCAGCTTCAGCGCGGATAGTAAGGAGCTCTGTGGTCTCGACTTGTGTCCAGTTTGCGCACATTTCTGCTTGTTTAATTTTAGTTTCTTTTGTATACGAACACTCTCTGCATTTAAAACACTGACTAGCTCTTCTGGCACTGCAGGGTTGTATTATTGAAAAAACAAGCTCTAGGAGTCGCACGATAACTATGTACACGTTGCGGCATTAGTTTCGGCTTTTGTTCACACAGCGCTCGTCCCGGATCGAACCCCACAATGTTACCAGGTCCCCGACCCGGGTTCAATTCGGTAATCAATTCCGGGACGTGTTTGCTTTCACACAGAAGGCGACCCGGCAATGTTCCGGGAATATTGCGGGTCCGACGTGCAGTGTGAAATAGGCTTAAGACATTATATCCAGCTTAATGTTCAGACCAGTCAAAAAGCGTAATAGTACACTAGTCTGACTCCCCATGATCCTTCCTGTGCCTCCGCAGTCTAGGGTGAGATGTTGCAGTTCAGTGCCTCGGTCTGTGTCACTGAATCTTGGAGCAGTTGTAATCCGTCCCAGTCTGTCGCTGGTGAGCTCTGTGGGCAGGGCTCAGCTGGGAGTGTGTCCATAAACAGTGGTTGTTGTGGCTGTGTGGTGTTATCATTGTCCTTGTGGGATGTGTCAATTGCATGTCCATTCAGGTGCTGAAATGAAGTCCTGTGGTCGTCCAAACTCTGTCCAGGTGTGTGTGTGCCATCCAGGTTGAGTGGGTTGGCACACAGCTGAAGGATGATGAAGGGAGAAATAAATATTGTCCTTTAACACTCTTACAACAAGTTTGTTTGGGTGGAGGCCATTTGATGTAAACAGTTGTTTCTGACTCCAGAAGAGATTCAAGTTGAAGTTCCCTCCCTTCATGATGCAGGTTTTTTGCAGCCATGTATTAAGCCCAAGCAACCGTGAGAACCTATTTGTTCCTCTTGCTGGCAGTGGTCCACTGATGAACGGCCTAACTTTCAGTTTTCTAAATGTTTCAAAAAGTTCATTGAAATCCGTCTTAATGAGTTCTGACTGCTCTCTGCTCTCTGTTTTCAAGGTATATAGGCGGTGGTAGGAAATTTGTGTTTGCAATCCTTGTGTCTGGGGTAGAGCATTTTTGCCCCCTGTTTGTGCCATTGATTAGTGTATTGATCAGTTACTTGTATCTCTACCTGTTTAGTAGCACTAAATGTATGGGAGTCACCGGCTGTGTGCAGAGGGCATTCGTGATGAAGCTCTGCTGTGAGATTCGTCTGGTTTGGTGGTTCCGCAAATAGCTTTGTTTCAAGAACTTCAATCCGTTGTGAAAGTCTGAGGCAGCTGTGTTTTCCCTTCCGGAATGTAAGCTGATGGCAGTGGGAGGCTGGTTGGATGAAATATTCAGCTTTTTACAGTTAATCTGATGCACGTCTCCATAGACGTGTCACTTGTCGATGCTTTCACCCCGGAATTAGGCCCGTAGTGACCTTCCAGATCTGGAACAGGCACCAGCTTGCCCAGAACAACAACTCATCCCATCTCTTAGGATGTCCATTCTCAACACTGATCTGTAACACTGATCTTTCTCCTTTTCTATTTGTCGTTACTCTATATATACATGTATTCTTTATTTAGTCGTATGTATTCATAGTATCAATTATTAAAACCATTGTATCCATGTTTAATTGTCATTGTTACTGCTCACAAGACATAAGTCACTTTAATGTTCAGATCTAGCTACAGCTCTTTGAATACTTTACTAATATCCCAATAGCTTGGAAAGTTTATTCTTTGTGGCCAGAAGAGTAACCTTTGGTAGAAAGAATAAAAGCTTTGAGAGTTGATAAGAGATTGTACTGATCGTTCGTTAAAAGAACGGATCAGATGAGTTTTGAATTAATTCTTTAAAGGTTATTCTGTAATGATTTTATATATATTTGTTAATTGCAATCCATTGTTGTTAACCAAATTTATATTGCTTAAATACCTAGGTTAGGTATGTCCTATTGGGTGATATGAAGATTTATAGTTTGATCATAACCCGTTATGATTAATAACAAACAATTAAATATCAATACCCATAATTCCCTATTGAGCTAATTTAATTTATTATTATATGTAGCCCAGTCGCTACATTTTGAATGATTTAGATATCATTTATGTAATTATTATACCCTTAATCAATTACACATTTATGATGTGTGTGCACTTTGTTAAAATTAATATAAATACTCTACATAAAGTCATATAAATAAGCTTTAAAATCAATAGATAAAACTATTAAAAAAAGAAGCTTACTGAGCTTAAATGTTCAATTTTCTCTATATCAACTAAACTAACTTCATAACTTTTAAGTTGTCCTCTTTCATAGACAGCTTTTCTTCTTGCTGTGTATTTTTTTTTTTATTCTTAATATTTTTCAATCATGTAATATTCTGCAGAACAGAGAAATTAATCTCACTGCTTGTCTCACGAGAAGTGAATCTAAGTTCCACAGCATGTGATTGGCTGTTCACTACTGATGTCACAGCTAAACTCCTGAACTCAGGATCAAAGCCTGAGTTGACAGAGAAAGCTGATGGTCAGCATCATGGGACCAACAAAGCCTGAATACAATGGTTTGGTTTTGTCAACTCAAAACTAATCCTATAAACCTGAGTTTGTTAAACTACCATCATGGTACAGGCCCCCGGGATGTTAGGGGTGTGTGATACCTCGAAAATCCAAACACAACACCACGTTGCTATCAATTGTTTAGTGACACATCACACATCTCTAGGCCAGACCCTCAGTCACTCCTCAGAGACCAAGTACACACTTTATAAAGCAAGAAACACTCAGTAGTTCTCTTAAGAATCATTATAATAATATAGGAAGATAAATATTGATTAAGGCTTTGATTATGATTTTAATTTGCGTATATATAATACAGTCTTGTTCAAAATAATAGCAGTACAATGTGACTAACCAGAATAATCAAGGTTTTTCGTATATTTTTTTATTGCTACGTGGCAAACAAGTTACCAGTAGGTTCAGTAGATTGTCAGAAAACAAATGAGACCCAGCATTCATGATATGCACGCTCTTAAGGCTGTGCAATTGGGCAATTAGTTGAATTAGTTGAAAGGGGTGTGTTCAAAAAAATAGCAGTGTGGCATTCAATCACTGAGGTCATCAATTTTGTGAAGAAACAGGTGTGAATCAGGTGGCCCCTATTTAAGGATGAAGCCAACACTTGTTGAACATGCATTTGAAAGCTGAGGAAAATGGGTCGTTCAAGACATTGTTCAGAAGAACAGCGTACTTTGATTAAAAAGTTCATTAGAGAGGGGAAAACCTATAAAGAGGTGCAAAAAATGATAGGCTGTTCAGCTAAAATGATCTCCAATGCCTTAAAATGGAGAGCAAAACCAGAGAGACGTGGAAGAAAACGGAAGACAACCATCAAAATGGATAGAAGAATAACCAGAATGGCAAAGGCTCAGCCAATGATCACCTCCAGGATGATCAAAGACAGTCTGGAGTTACCTGTAAGTACTGTGACAGTTAGAAGACGTCTGTGTGAAGCTAATCTATTTTCAAGAATCCCCCGCAAAGTCCCTCTGTTAAAAAAAAGGCATGTGCAGAAGAGGTTACAATTTGCCAAAGAACACATCAACTGGCCTAAAGAGAAATGGAGGAACATTTTGTGGACTGATGAGAGTAAAATTGTTCTTTTTGGGTCCAAGGGCCACAGGCAGTTTGTGAGACGACCCCCAAACTCTGAATTCAAGCCACAGTACACAGTGAAGACAGTGAAGCATGGAGGTGCAAGCATCATGATATAGGCATGTTTCTCCTACTATGGTGTTGGGCCTATTTATCACATACCAGGGATCATGGATCAGTTTGCATATGTTAAAATACTTGAAGAGGTCATGTTGCCCTATGCTGAAGAGGACATGCCCTTGAAACGGTTGTTTCAACAAGACAATGACCCAAAACACACTAGTAAACGGGCAAAGTCTTGGTTCCAAACCAACAAAATTAATGTTATGGAGTGGTCAGCCCAATCTCCAGACCTTAATCCAATTGAGAACTTGTGGGGTGATATCAAAAATGCTGTTTCTGAAGCAAAACCAAGAAATGTGAATGAATTGTGAAATGTTGTTAAAGAATCATGGAGTGGAATAACAGCTGAGTCATACAACTAAATATTAGTTTAGTGATTCACAGGATTGCTAAATCCCAGAAAAAAAAAATGTTTGTACAAAATAGTTTTGAGTTTGTAGAGTCAAAGGTAGACACTGCTATTTTTTTGAACACACCCCTTTCAACTAATTGCCCAATTGCACAGCCTTAAGAGCGTGCATATCATGAATGCTGGGTCTTGTTTGTTTTCTGACAATCTACTGAACCTACTGGTAACTTGTTTGCCACGTAGCAATAAAAAATATACTAAAAACCTTGATTATTCTGGTTAGTCACATTGTACTGCTATTATTTTGAACAAGACTGTATATTGGTATACAGGTATATTGAAGCGGCAGTGTATTTCAGAATCCCCCTTTCAGATGTTTAGTAAAAAATAAAATAATAATATGTAATTTTGCAATGAGAGATGTAAAATGTAAAGATCAGAAGTAAATCTGCATGTACTGTAAATATGTGCTTGCAAAAAATGATAGTTAGTAATAATGCCTTTAATCATAATTTCTTCATAATTATTCCCCTATAAAAAGCAATGCCTCTTGATAGCAAAGAGATTCAGTGCAGTTGTAAATGTTAAACCTTATGTTTGTTTCCAGGTTTCCCTTCTTTGCACATAACTGTGTTGGTTTTCTGTATCTCTGCTGCATCTGGAGCTGTGTTTCTGCTCTGCTGTCTGATTTACTGCAGATCAAAAGACACAGGTGTGTTTAAAAGGAATTGTTTTTTTTTTTGTTTTTTTTGTGATAAACTGTCTGTGTCACTGTCTGTGTTTTGCTCATTTAACTTTGGTTATTCTGCATCTTCTCTCCAGTCTCCAGCAGCACAATCTGGAATCTCCAGCTTTCTCTGGTCTTTATTCCAAACGTCTGTATGTCCATCGCCTTCATCTTCTGGGGTCTTACTGAAGGTGAGTTTAGTAGTTTTTATATTTAAATATAAGATATCAATAATAAGAATGTGGCAGATTTTATTATTTATCTTGTTGTAATGATGTACATAATTGTCTCTAACAGTATGTTGATGTGTTTGTGTATTCTCTGATGATTGTACTTTTATTTGTTTCATTTTGTCAATATTGTTTAATACCCGCCAATGAATATTCTGTTTCAGGATCTCTGCACGAGAGCTTCACTTGCTGTGCTCTGTATATTCTGAGGCCTGTTATGTTGATTTGGGCTTTGCCTTATTTAAAGTGTCTTCAAGGTATGCTTTCAAGTTTATTTAAAATTATTATTATTATTATTATTATTATTATTATTATTATTATTATTGTTGTTGTTAAGGGGATCAGTAAATGCAAATTGATGGCAACATTAATACTTAACATGACAATATTGCTAGTTTTTAAATCTAGTTAATACATTAAAGGCACAATATGTAATATGGAGTAAAATGTCCAAAAACAGCTAAAACAGTGTTTTATATTTTTTTGTACTTACATTATCACAAATGTTTACATGAATGTTTAAATCCAGAGAAATAAGCCATTTTAACCAGGACACAATGTGTTTATCAGTGTGTCGCCTATTGATGACATCATACCCATTACCCTCAATTTACTAAACATCAAAGATGCTTTAAAGGTGCCCTAGAATGATTTGAAACGCTATTTTAAATTGTTCTCTAATATCTAAATAGAGGGTATGTGGCTTATTAAGGTCAAAATTTGTCCAGATACAGTTTTAAAGGTCCATTTACAACACCATAAATTGTCTCTAGGATGTAATGATCTGTTCCCTTTCGAAAGGCAACTCGCGCTGCGTCAGTTTGACACTATGGGGAACACCTCCAGCGTGACAGGTGTCTGAACTACTATCAAATCACGGCAATCCTATTGACCGGCGACATGCAAACATGACACCAAACATGACACTTGCAAACATGACACCAGCTTCTTCGTCTTTAGGGACTGTTTTGTCTGAATGCTTCAAGTCAAAGGTAATCCAAATTTATTTGTTTTCTGCCTGGGATTAAGAGCATGCACAATCAAGCTTTTATAAAGTTGTTTGTTTCGATTGTGTGTAATGTGAGCGGGTTTTCAATCCGAGATTGCTCCATTCTCGTCTGGTGCTCTTCCTGATGGAAGAGCGTTTTTACATCTGAGATTAGTGGCGTGGTCCCTGCTCACGCCGAGGCTGAGCGCGGATGCGTGTCACGGTTCCTCGGATGGGGTCACCGATTGCCGCGAGAGGACGATTGCCTCCGGAGATCTAGTGACTGACGAGATTAATCACAAATGCTCTTAGGGATGGATGGTGAGAAGGGAAATTAATTTCTCGGCCATCCTGACCGTGTAAGCTGAGCCGATGTCTGTTATGAGCATGCTGCATGCAGGCTGCGGCCGTCATGCGGGTGCATTAAAAGAGAGATCGCTTGTTTAAAAGGTACGAACGGTTTCTCCCCGGCCATAAAACCATCGGCTCAGTTCAGCTTTCAATTCCTTCCTGATCTCCTTACTGAGATTGTGAGGGTATGGAAGAACCCATATTCAGTGTATTCACGGACATCAGCGGGTGGTAAACGCTGATGTTTGGAGGATGGGTGGATATGGGTATGTGTTCTCGCCACGGATTGTCGTTAAGAAAGATCCGGGTAGACGGGGACACTGAGAGCTCCAACCCTGCCATCTGAGCTTTTTTCAACTATGTTTCATTTAGATGGCGGAGCATACACGGCAGCGGGTCAGCCTGGTGCTACTTTGACGCCATGTCGGCGTTGCAAGTGTACTAGGAGGAGCTGCTGAGGGATCACAATCAGGGAAAATACCCTGACACGCTCCACAGACATGTGCCATATCTGCTATAGCAGGGCCTGAGGGCCAGTGTCGCAAAAGCGCGGGTGGTGGTGTCCGAGGACCCGCACACCGCTGAGATCCGGGTCCCAGGCAGGCGGGAGGCATCACGGTCTACGGACCAGTGACGGAGCCTGAGGGCCAACATTGCCTCTCGTGCTCCCCACGGTTATGGGTGGGGCGCAAAGAGGTGGACTCCCAGAGAAGAGGAATAGTACCACAACACGGTTGGCGTGGATGAAATATCCCTCCCTTGTGGGTGAGTTAAGAATTACATCTAATAGGGGTGTGCCAAAATAATAGATTCACAGAAGAATTTAGATTCTCATTTGCAACGATTTTGAATCGCCTGAGGGCCAGTGTCGCAAAAGCGCGGGTGGTGGTGTCTGAGGGCCTGCACACCGCTGAGATCCGGGTCCCTGGCAGGCAGGAGGCGTCATGGTCTACGGACCAGTGACGGGGCCTGAGGGCCAACATCGCCTCTCGTACTTCCTGCGGTTATGGGCGGGGTGCAAAGAGGTGGACTCCCAGAGGTGAGTTAAGAATTACATCTAATAGGGGTGTGCCAAAAAAATAGATTCACAGAAGAATTTTAGATTCTCTTTTGCAACGATTCAGAATCGCCTGATGGCCAGTGTCGCAAAAGTGGTGGTGTCTGAGGGCCTGCACACCGCTGAGATCCGGGTCCCAGGCAGGCGGGAAGAATTTAGATTCTCATTTGCAACGATTCAAAATCGATCTGAAATGTCCAAGAATCGATTTAATAAATTAATCAAATCAGTTGGCTGTTCGCCTCCATTTTGTAACTAGCCTATACGCGACGTAGAGTTCTGCAACGGCATAAAAGTGGCTAAAACGGGTGGATTGTTGTGACATACATAAAAATCACGGACGGGGATGCGGGCGGATAATTAACTCTGTGCGGGCGGGTAGTAGCATGGATGAAAAATATGTGCAACATTTCTGTGGCGAGGTGGACGAGCGAGAGAGCGAGCGAGACCTGGGCGTGATTGTGAATGAGCGTCACCTGCGAGCCACACCGGTCTCTAGTCCTCTGAGGGAGCTCGGAGGCATATAAGGAAGAGAGATCACCAGACCTGGATTTGACGTTAAGTTGTGTTTACATTTTATAATGTGTGTGCGCGTGACAGTTGTCCGTGAGGGGCTGCCCTTTATTCTTGATGTTGAGTGAGACTTCATGCTTCCCGCGAGGGTTTGGAGATCACGGGATCATGGAGGACACCATAGGGCCCTGTAGTTCACCTGTCCGGTGGCTAGAACGATTTTCTGAGATGCCATTATGTGGTCTGTTTAGAGCTAGATTTGCTAGAAGAGAATAGCTGCCATGGTATGTACAGCTGTGTGAACAGTTTTTGCCTCCTCTCTGTGTGATGAAGCAGTAGTTGAGGCAACCGCTCATTCTTGCGGGAATGTGGCGTTGTTTTAGGCGAGTGTGTTCTCCTAGTTAAAAAGGAAGCTCTTAGCCAACCCAGGGTCAAGCGGTTAGCGTTGCCCCTTCTGGAATTTCATAGACGGGAGGGTGAGTTCAGGCTGACGTGCAAACTACAGATTTATGTCCAGCCTCGTGGGGCTCGGACGGAGTATTCTTGAGTTTTTTTCACTTCCCCGAGCCTCAGATAATACTCATATGCAGGATGGCCCTCTCCGGGCCGCCGCATCTGTTGTTCTAGGCTGTTTTTTTTGGGGGGGGATAGGGGGGCATTTCTTTCCAATCAGGGAAAGTACTTATAGCCCGGGGCCCTCTTCTTGAATATTGCAGGGCTTTTTCTATTTTGCATCTCTAGATCAGCCTACTCTTAAATTTGAGTCGTCCGGCCAAGGCCCACCCCCTTCTCTGCGTTCTGGGGTTTTAAGTAATGCAGGTTGATTTGAAGCAGAATGAGCAGCGACTTAGCCAGTGGTCGTGGGGCGAGGCGTCCCTCGGCGTCCCACGGCGTCCCACTGCGTCCCACGCTTGCACGCAGACGAGCTAGTTTTGCTGAAACCCCGCTTTCCAGAGCTTGTTGTGGCCGCCACCTTCTGGCGGCCCCTGGCCCCATCCTGAAGGATGTTGTGGCCAGTGGGTAGCATACTTGTGAATATTTTTTGCCCTCTGCTCTGTGTCTTCGGCTCCACCTTTTAGGGCTCGGGTTGAGCTGCACTCGCGACCTGCGTGCTTCGTGATTGGTTTGGTTGGATGCTCCCCTGGAAGCTGAAGCATTGTCATGGCTGATGCCCTAGCGTGAACGGCAGGCCGCTGCATGAAGGAAGAGCGGCTGCCCTGACGCAGGTGACGTAAGTTATACTCCCCTCCCTGCTGGGGTACAGCAGCCCTCATCTGGCCTCCCCTGAGGGGGTGTCCCTGGGCTCCAGTCACCAGATGGCAGGTAGTAGGCCTCACCAGGCCTCCCTGAGGGCCTGCTGGGTTACAGCAGGCCTCATCTGGCTTCCCCTGAGGGTGTGCTCCAGGGCCTCGGCCACTGGGTGACAGGAAGTAGGCCTCTCCAGTTCTCCTGGAAGCATGTTCACTGTCATAGGAACTGGCAACCGGAGCTTGCCAGTTCCTATGACAGTGAGCATGGTTGCTAGCCAGGGTGGCTAGCAACGTCAGCTATCAGGTAGCAGTCCCAACCAGGCCTCCCTGAGGTTGTTCCCCTGCCCCAGTGCCGGCTGGCAGGTAGCAGGCCCTGCGGGGCCTCCCTGGGGATTCTTCCGTTGGGTAGCACCGTCTGTCACCGGGCCTCTAACACTGGGCTGCCATTTGGCAATAGGCCTCTCCAGGCTGCCCTAAGACTCGCTACTGTGCGGGTGGCCTCAATCAGGCCTCCCTGGAGGCGAGCTCCGGGATCGCAGTCACTTCTGACGGTTTGCACGTCCAGCTAGCAGGTATCAGGCCTCTCCAGGACTTGCTGTGGGTGAGCCCCCGAGCCTGGACGCTCGGTTAGCCGGTATAATGTGCTGTCAGGTGATAGGCCCTCTGGGTCTCCCTGAGAAGAGATTCCCGGATCTGGTCTCGGTAAAAAACCTTGGTCCTTGGATGAAGACAAATAACTGGCTCACACTGACAGCTAGTGGTTTCGGCCATCAGGTTTCGGTCCTAGCCGGCAGCACCTGATGGCGTTCGCATACTCTAGCACAACGAGATGACACTGCTGCTATGCAAGCCCCTTCAGGACGGGGACCTGCATAGTTTGCCTACAGCATGGTACCTACCAGACAGGCTTAAGAGCTCCCCTCTTTTAAGGATATTCTGTGAGCTTACGGCTGCCTGGGCCTAATCAGTCGGTCGTAGGCCCCGCAGGGTCTCCCTGTGATATCAGTCCGTAGGCCTTCTCAGGCCTCCTGAGCACCCCTGTAATGTATGTGCTCAGTAGATCCTAGGATCGAGCAGCTGAATCCATTTTTTTTTTTACTTTGGATTCCTTTATAACTTTATTCTTGGCATGTCAAGAAATGTGTAGTGTTTCGTAAAAAAAAATACACGTTGTCCTAACAAACCTAAGTACAAGAGTACAAGCAATGGAACAGATATGTAATGTTAAATAATAACATAATTTGATGTATTTAACTCTCTCTGTCTACAGATAACATTAAAACATGGACCAGGTTTTTCAAAATATGTGAATTGGCTGTTTTTATAGTCGTTGTTTCTTCAGGTGGGTAAATCCAAATGTTAAACATTGGAGGTCAAGCTCATTATTCATTAAAAGTGCTTCATTATTACCTGTTTTGCAAACTTCAATAGACCAGAATTTAGCCGTTCAATCTTACACCACCCTTACTCCTAAAGTCCCTTCATCCAACCCTGAATATTATCATATGATGATGTACATGAGGTGACCTCCACTTTTGCTTTGGTACAGATTAAGTTAGTATGGCTTTATTTAAGCAACTGTTTGATAATGGCTGTGTTTACTTGGCATTAACATGCAATCCCCGTGATCCGATCAAGCAGATTTCTGTTTCCTGCTAAATATTAAAATTAGGCCTTTATCACAAAGTGTAAAACAACTTTCGCTTTAACCTCTATCAATAGGCAGTGTCTTGTCTGGCTATCAACAGACAAAACTCAACTTAAGATTGAACATTGGTTTGGGGAGTCTGGTCTGTATTTTCTACTGCACAAGAGGCGTGATCAACAGGCTACGACCCATCGCTTCTCTATTTGTCATCGTGTTAAACCCACCAATAGTGCACCAGGTGGATAAGCCAGTTTGTGATTGGTTCCTGCAAAAGTGTAACAGAAGCAGTAGAAATCAAAGTACAGGTTTCCAGACTGAGTTGCTGGGCGAAATCAAATCACCGGCAGATCAGGCTGAGTTTACCTAGTCTAGGCAGTGCCCACATAGCACAGGATTTTTATACACTTAATATATATCTCAGATAGGGTACCTAATCTACAAGTTTAAGTTTTCCAACATTAATCTTGTATGATGAAACAAAGAAAAATGTTGTTCTGACTCGAGAGCGTGCAAGCATTTACAGGCTAGGCTATGTGTAACATGCAGAATACACATTCTTTTTATTAAAAAAATACAACATAAAAACACATCTGAAAGAGCATTCATTAGAACTAGAAAAGGGTAGGATATGCAACACATGGTTTATTGATGAAAGAGTAAAAGTGGCCCAAATTAAACAATGCTTGCATTGCTTTCATTAATTTATGTTCTGATACGATCTCCAGTCTTAGATCAGAGTTGTTTAATTAAGAAATATTTCCAAAGTTGATTCTTTTACTGGGTTGACCATGTTAAAGGCATAGTTCATTTTGAAATTAAATTTTGATATGTTTTAGCTTACCTCATGGGCTTCCGAATATGTAGGAGTATTTGTTTCCCCAGTAGTTTAAATTTTGATCATTTTAGGTCAAACCATTCTTGTCTGTGCCTCACATAATGCAGGTCTATGGTCACCACCTCAAAGAGCATACACAGAGAAGTCCAAATTAAACAATCCGCCATCGTAAGTACACACTGATGGCCTAAGACACGAAACGAGCGGTTTGTGTGAGAAAACGAACAGTATTTATATTGATTTTACCTCTTGTACACCACTACGTCCGACTGATCCAAGGGCACACGTGCGTGTTTCCTGTTGTGACATTCGCGCATTCTGGCTTTAGTCTGCAATGAGACAATGAGAAGATCAAAACAATGAGAGACGTACATGCGCGATAGATCCACTTCCGGCGCTTTCCGCGCTTGCGCAGACCAAAAGCCAGAACGCGCGAATGTCACAACAGGAAACACGCACGCGCGCCCTCGGATCAGTCGGACATAGTGGTGTACAAGAGGTAAAAACGATATAAATACTGTTCGTTTTCTCACACAAACCGCTCGTTTCGTGTCTTAGGCCATCAGTGTGTACTTACGATAGGGGATTGTTTAATTTGGACTTCTCTGTGTATGCTCTTTGAGGTGGTGACCATAGACCTGCATTATGTGAGGCACAGACAAGAACGGTTTGACCTAAAACGATCAAAATTTAAACTACTGGGGAAACAAATACTCCTACATCTCGGATGCCCATGAGGTAAGCTAAAACATATCAACATTTAATTTTAAAGTTGTGTAATCCGATTATTCCTCTGGCAGTAACATTAACTTGAGCAGCGCAGCTCTTCATTTAGATCTCATGACTGATTTACAGCGGCAGCGCTGAGTGACAATCGTTCAGGTAATGCTGCACAATTCAAATAAAAGATGGCACCGAGGATATCACGTTAGTGTAAATAACCCGTTTTAGATTATTTATTGTCAAGGTGAAATAAGTTTAATTTCTTGTCAAAACAGCATCCATCCGTTATTTTCCATCAGCCTTCAGAGAGAGCGGCGGGATTTATATGACGTCCACCTGTGAATGCAGATATGATGGCTGGATTGAGTTTGCATTACACTGAGATCCGATCTCAATGCGTCCTCTGGACCAGAACACACTGATCGGATCAGAAACGCGTTTACACTTGTCTTTTCAGTGTGTATGTGGACAATCCGGATACAGGTCTCGTGTTAATGCCAAGTGTAAACGCAGCCAAACACTGTTCAGTTCACCACATCTGAAGATCTGTTCTGTTCTTGGACAGGAGATCATTTATCTCATGTGATATTTAATATTTTATCTATTCCTCCAGTTCTATTTGCATATGTCTGGAGAAAGACTGCACGTAATAAAGCTGATGCTCTTCGCGTAATCTCTGGAATAGGCTTTGGAGGTGTTGTGCTGTCGTGTCTCGTCCTGTGTCCAGGTAAGAGTTTCTGTATGATTTCATTCCTTACATTGTTGAAGCTGAGAGGCTGGCCAAGTGTATAACACAGATTTATTAGGTTAATACGTTTATTAACAATGTTTTTTTTTTTTTTCTACAATTACTAAAAATGATAATCAAACACATGAGTCAATTTTCCGTAACTGTGTTAATGTTTTAGTTATCTTAAGGTTTCTCAGTCAAGAGCAGCCACGTGTGGCTTCCTCACGCTGCAAAGGTAAATAAACTCTGATCATACTCTCTCAATACACCATATTACAGTCACAAATATAGTTTAATATAGGCCGTGTGTTACTGAGTGTTGATGAACAAAAACATAATAGAAGAAAAAATGTATCCAGAATTAAAAATCTGTATGACTCTTGACCCTAGTAACATCAAATGTAATTTATCTCCACATTGTTTTAATCAAAAAGGCTGCAACACATTTAAAACCAAATGCCTTTCTGTGTGGAGTTAGCATGTTTTCCCCACACTGTAAACCCTAATAAGTTGAGAATACTCAAATGATTTGAGGAAAGTGATTCCCTCAATTCAATTGAGTAATGGAGTCTCCTAAAACTTGAATATTTAAGTTTACTTAACTTGGTGCTCACTTTCACTGTACTTAAATTGTTAAGTTCACCAAACTTGCTACACCAGTTCAATACACCATGCTGGGTACAACCAATCAAAACTTCCCCATTGGTCCCAACATGCATTGCAGCATGAATAAATTATGCGTCTGAATTGTGACAAATTTTCTTTGAATTCTTACTATTTGCTGTTACTTTTGCTGTTTTGTTCTGATGTTTTTGTAGCTTGTTTTATGTTCAGAGTTATTCTGTTTATCAGATTTTTTCACCATTGTAAAAAGTTTTGTCACCATTGTAGAGATTCATACGCAGATTAGTGATGTGTGTATGTGTCTAACTAATGCCATAGATTTAAACATTTTGTGCACATTTAAAAAAAAAAACTAAAAAAACCTTATATTAGCACAATAGTGAAGATTCTAGTATTATTAATATTTCAAAACTATTAATAACTGCTTTGACATCCAAAGCATTGGACTCTGCCCAAGATCAGGAATTCTGCCTATACTTGATGATGTTATTATCATCATCAATGAATAAACAACACCACTTGATGATATTTTCTCTTGGCTTTTTGTTACTTAACATATGTGTCTCACAAACACAAAGCAGCCAGAGAAACACTAATATTACATTATCATTTGTCAAGAGCCCAACTAAAGCAAACACTTATCTCCATCATGGTGACTTCCAACAAAACTATTATTTTCATTAAAACAGAAATAAAGTCAATCTGGTTATAAGTTAGTTCACGTATTATTGTTAGGTTTAGTAACTTACAAATTTTTACTTACCGAATTTAAGATTGCACACAATGAAAAAGTCTCCATCTTAATTTGAATCAGCAACAAGCAACAGGTGAGGCGAAAAGGGCCGCCTTTTGGAAATGTCCTCCAATCAGTGAATTCGTTCTCTTGTTGCTAGACAGAACTCCTTGCATGGCCAATCACATCAAAGCAAGACCAGAGTGAGCTATTTTAATTACTTATGATTTTGAGTTCATACAACTTGAAATCTTAAGTTTATGCATTTTGTAGGTTAATAAGTTATACTAACTTATATGACTGAGTTTATAGACTAAACTAGTAATATTTAGTCAAGTTTACTTGATTTGTTTAAGTAAAGACAACATTAGGGTTTACAGTGCATGCCTCTGGTTTCCATTTAGTCCTTCGGTTTCCCTGATAATCCAAAGACATGCAGGAAACATTAATTCCAGTCGAAGTACAATTCTAGTCGAAGTACTGTAATTCATTCTTCCATTCACTTCTCTCTCTCTCTCTCTTTAAAGATTTATTTTGTTTTTTTTGTTTGTTTCTTTTTTTATTTATTTTTATTTTTTTATTTTATTTTGCTCAATGGTTGCAGTTGAAATCCTCATTTGAAGCTCCTTCTCTAGGTAAGACCTGAAAACTGATTATTTTATATTTAATTAAATTTATATTTTTTAATTACTAATTAACTACAACTAATTGAGGTAATTGTTCAAGCACTACTGCTTCTCTGTATAATGTTATTACCTCGTCTTCAAGCACAATTCAGATGTAAGTACACACTGAAATACATTATCATCATTTATATGTGTATAGACGTGAATAGAGTAAATCTATTGTGATTTTTAATATTGTATGATGAATAAGTGATTAAATAAAATATAGCCCATAATGTTGGCATGAAACAGGCCTTACTACTGTATTGTGACATTTGATTTAATGAAACGGCTTTATTGTTGATTTTATTTTGAAAAGTGGAAGCATATGTGATTGTAACCATGGTTTAACTTGAGCTTGGCTTTACATACGTCAAGTCAAGACAAAATGCAAGAGGAAGTTATTTTTCATTAAAGGGGTCATAACACACACAGTTTCTGCCGGTCTCATGTTAATCTTGAGTAGAGTAGTATTGCGTCCTTTATATATCCAAAGAGTCTTTAGTTTTATCAGATTTATAAAAGACAGATGCGCTGTACCAATTCTTTCCGAAAACAACTCATGAAGGAGTGCAGTGGGCGGAGCTAAAGAGCAAAAACATCTGCATCCACTGTTTCCTTAACGCTGGGTTATTTGCGAAGCTAAAAAAGGTTATCTTTCCCTCACAACCAGAAACACACTTCTTTATTGTCATTGTTGATTTGTGGACTAAAAACAAAATGACAGCACAGCTGACGGCTCCCATAACCCGAACAAAGCTAGTTCACGGACTCACTCTTGCTCTTACAAAAAACTTCAGAAGGAGTGTATTTGGCACAGAAATACTCCGTATTTTCAGTGTGCATGAAATAGCACAAGACAACCCCCCTTTAAGAACCAGATTATTTATTCACAGTAAGACCAATAACATGCATCAAGACCAATAAGGGTCAATTTTGATTTCATTCTAGTATGATCAGATCAGTTCTAGTATGTGTACTGTGAGAGTTCATGAATTCAGAAGGTCATCTTTTCATTCACAGTTTTCCGCCAAAGATGGATAACATTATTGTGGATAACACTAGCACTCCTGGATATCATCCTTCTGATTTATTTTCATCTAACCCCACTGAAAAGGGAGAAAGGTATGTTACTTATATTTTTAGTCATTTTAAAGAGAAGTTTGTTTTTAAAGCAGATCTGTAAGAGATGTGCTGATCAAAAGTGCTTATTTTAATGAACAGATTGCTTGGGATGGACCAGTGTCTTTGTATTTATTGAAGTTCTGAAGGTGACTGCGGTCTTTGAAAGCTGTGTGACAGGTATTATCTATCACTGACTTCCAATGCTGACAAGGTCAATGTCATTTTATTCATATAGCACCTTTACAACAGCCACTAGACTGACCAAAGTGCTTTACAAAATAGCCAAATAAAACTCAAAGACAAAAACAGAAATAAAATAAAAGGAAAAAGAAATAGCAGCTTGAATAAATGAAATAGCAAGACAGAGATGACAAAGCGGTAATAGAATCAGAAAATGTGTGTGTGTGTGTGGGGGGGGGGGGTGCAAGGATTGGCAAAAGCATTATCAGACTAAGAAAGAAACAAAACAGCAAAACAAAAAATGTGAAGGAATAGCAAACTCAAAATAGAAAATAGAAAAACAGCACTGGCAGACCATTAACAGACTCAATATAAAATGAAAGAAAAGAGAGATAAATACAGAACTAATTTAAGCGATAGCATAATACAGCAAAAAAGGCAAAGCGGTAACAAATTCAATATCAAACGGTAAGATGGAAGTGATAAATAAAAAGTATCAAGTTAAGCGTACAGTAACAGTCAGAAAGCTTGAGAAGACAGGAACGTTTTTATGAGAGACTTAAAAACTGTCAGGGTATTAGCCGTTCTAATCTCTAAGGGCAGGTTGTGCCAGAGTCGCGGCCCTGCTACTGCAAAGGCGCTTGAGTCTAACACGAGGGACTACTAGCAGAGCCTGGTCGGTCGAACTTAAGTTTCTGGACGGAATGTAAGGATTAACAAGACCAGAGAGATAGCCAGGAGCTAAGTTATGCAGAGATTAAAACAAACATTAGAATTTTAAAATCGATTCTCTGTCGAACCGGCAGCAAGTGTAGAGATTTAAGAAGCGGCGAAATATGGTCATATTTGTTACACTTATGAATAAGTCTAGCCGCAGCATTTTGGAATAACTGTAAAAAAGCAATTTGAGAGCTTGCTATGCCGCAATATAAAGACTTGCAGTAGTCAAGCCTAGATGTGATAAAAGCGTGAACAGCCATTTCCAGAGTTTTGAAAGATAAGAATGATTTTAGACTAAATGAAGCTGGTAGAAACTTGAGCTGATTACATTGTTTTATTATCCTGCACTGTATTTATAAAGAGCATAAAAATATGTTGCTGAGAAGTAGAAATAGTGTGTCGTGGTAATCTTAAATCAAAATCTGAAAAGTTACTTCCAGTCTGGAAACAGCGTTCCTTCTCAGATGATGTCAGTTTGACGGCTTAGGCTTTAAAATGCGTAACCGCTCTCCTCCAGCCATTCGTCTGCTATGAGCAAGAGATGGAGAGGAGGAGCGCTGAAGTAAAACCCTGCCCTCTGTTCAGTATTCAGTTTCACTAGGAAATACGTCACAGCACTGAAGAAAACTCCCTCGCTACTTCCGGTTCACTGGGACTTTAAAGGCCGAATATGTAATTTCTCACCGCTAGAGGTCGCTTTTTCAAAACAGACGTTATGCAATAGTCGCCGCTTCTGCTTCTTTCGCTCATGTGTATGTAGGGGAACGCAGTACTGTTTTATCATATTAGACATATTTGAGTGTGTTGAAAGTTATTTACAAGTACAAGTTACACTTGTTCACACTGCAATGAGCTAAATCAATATTAGGCATGGTAAAACATGATTTAAGCAATAAGACTGTGTTGAGCTATATAACAATGATTTGTTTCTGTCAAAGAATGTCTCCAGACAGTTGCTCACCTGTCTAATTAAACATATATTAAAGCGTCTTTGATGTTTCCGGAAATAATGGGTAATGCAGGTATGCTGTCATTGACTTCTGCTCAGCCCTCCTAAAAAAATATGTGATTAACCTTTAAAAAATATGAAACTGATGGGAGGCTTCGGCTTCAGCCCGTCTTTTAGTCCATTAATCAGCGTGTTCTTCAATCTGCACTGGCGCCGAGCAGAGCACATGTCAGAAGCAGAGGTGTGTGTGTGTGTTCATCTGAGCCTCATTGGTCTGTCACCACTCATCAATGTTAATAAATTAAAAAAGCTCAGCTTTTTTCAGACAAAAAATTATTCATAACACATATAAATGGTTATGAGAACAGGTAACCCTTACATGGTTATGAGCAAGGGATGTAGCCTACTACAATACGGTCATACAGAATAAAGCATTAATATTTATTAGCTTTATGAGTAAATTAAAAAGGTTTTAGTGAGAATTGGACCATAAACTAAAGTGTTACCATTTTTTTCATACCCTTACTGGGGGCTAAGCACCGCCTAAAATGAAAATCCTAGAATCACCACAAGTTTAGGAAATCATAAGGAAAATTATTAAGTTATAAATACCCTTTAGAGGTTGTGTTCACTAAACTGCACTTTTTTTTTTTTTCATAATGATCACTTTTTTGGTCATGAGAGACTGAACTGTGATGTCTGAAAGTATTCAGATTCTAATCAGATTATACTCATAATTGAAAAGAACCAAATTTGTGATTAATTTTGAAAATGTATTAAAAAGAAAAAACACTGAAATATCACACCTGGGGTCAGATTTACTAACAGCTTGTTCCAGCACAAACCCTTCGGAGTTTAAGTGAAGGATTAGCGATGAAAAGACGTGGACCGTTATATTTGCCACTGCGGTTTTCCTTTCTGATGCAAAAAATCATGCAACATGAATCAATAAGGTTTGCGGGAGACAGTTTACTGGTATTTGTGGCATTATTTAATGGCTAAAAACTCGTCTTAACCCATTAGCGCTTTATATGCTTTGATAGTTTCTGCTAGGAGGAACCACAGAGAACATAGAGCTTGTAAATTTTTTTTATTTTATGTCAGAGGAAGTTATTAATCCGGACATATGGTTTGCTAAACCACATTGTTTAATTTGCTGAGATCCAGAAACCAACCGTCTCAACAACATTCACTGATCTGAATGAGCTTTATGGCAAAGTGCTTCTACAGAAACCACGCATGAGTGCATAAAATATGAAAGCCTGCATGAAATTTGCAAAATGACACACAGACTGTGAGAAACTATATTCTCTGGTCTGATGAACCTCAATTCCAAGCGTCATATTTGGAACAAACCAGGCAAAGTTCATCACCTGGAAAACACCATCATAACGGTGCGGTTGCATCATTTTATTATTACTTAGGTAGGTGGTACATGCCAAAGTAATGTCCACATGAAGGGCAGGACCCAAGATTTCCCAGCAGAACATTGCCCAAAGCATCACACTGCCTCCGCCAGCTTGCCTTATTCCCATAGTGCATCCTGGTGCCATGTGTTCCTTCACGGAGCAACCCATACGCAACAAACCTCGATGCACTGTGTATTCTGACACCTTTCTATCAGAACCAGCATTAACTTCTTAAGCAATTTGAGCTCCAGTGGCTCGTCTGTTTGATCGGACCACACGGGCCAACCTTCAATCCACACGTGCATCAATGAGCCTTGGCCGCCCATGACCCTGTGGCCGGTTCTCCACTGTTCCTTCCTTTGAGCACTTTTGATAGATACTGACCACTGCAGACCGGGAACACCCCACAAGAGCTGCAGTTTTGGAGATGCTCTGACCCAGTCGTCTAGCCATCACAATTTGGCCCTTGTCAAACTCACTCAAATCCTTACGCTTGCCCATTTTTCCTGCTTCACACATTAACTTTGAGGACAAAATTTTCACTTTCTGCCTAATATAGCCCACCCACTAACAGGTGCCGTGATGAAGAGATAATCAGTGTTATTCACTTCACCTGTCAGTGGTCATAATGTTATGCCTGATCGATGTATACGTAAACAACAGACTGTTTTAGAAGAAAAAAAAACTTTTTAAAAGCAGGGGGGGGGGGATAAATAAGGGAGAATCAATCAATAATAAATGATTTACTACCACTGTGTCAATAAAATGTTACCATGAAATCAATAAAAAAGTAATTTTATTCTTATTAATCTGAGTATTTTAAAATGTAAATGTATTTATAAATGCTTAGTTTCTGGAATCTGTATATTCAGTTAAAATTAGTTATTGCCCAAATTTGTCTCCCTTTACTAGGCCTTCTTGATTTATTCTATAATGGGGTTTTTTTGTTTGAAGAAAGAGAAATTCTGTTTTCATGAAATATTTATTATTTTGTTACTATATTTTGTTATTACTAGAATAGATATTATCCCTGGATAAATCCATATTCTCTGCTCATCCATTTGTCTTGTAATAAGATTTCAGTTTTGTTTAAACAGTGGCAAAACGAAACAGAGGACGACAGCAGACTGAGACGAGCCAACAAGGATCACATGCATGTAATTACTCACTACTGCATCCTAATATGAATCCTGAATACATGTTTATATATTTACTTTATTGTGTTTATGTTCTGTAATATTGCATTGTTGAGATCTGCTTAAGTAATGCAAGTATTTGATTTGATGTTCTGTGTGTGTGTTATAGTGCATCTCTGTAGTGAAGTCGTGTTCATGTTTGGAGCAGTTGGTCTTGTTTTGTTGAGCTCTGTTACTCTGACAGCAGAACTGATCCTGAAAGCACGTGAGTACATATCTAAAATATTATATTACAGTATAGAGGTCTGTAACATCACAGTTTTATCTAATTACAAAATGAAAAAAAAAATAACCAAACACAGCACGCTTACATTGTACAACTAGTAAAATTTGCGTAACAATTTTGCTTTCAAATGTCCTGTGCATCTTCTTTTCTCTTCAATGTTTTTTTTCTGTAATTTGAATTCTTAGGGAACGGTGAGCGCGTCATGACGGATCTGAGAGTCGTCGTCTTCCCCTCCGAATGTGTTTTTGCCTTTTATTGGATGGGTTTACAAATGCTTACTGCTTGTAAGTATCTTTTTTGTGCCTTTTTTTGAGTCAGGGAGAGAGTCAAAATAATTTGTTTGATAAATGATGTAAGACTTAAATTTTGATCATGTTTTCATAAAATAAACATTTTGGTTAATTCCTTAAAGAACCTTTCAGTGAACATTTCTTAAAGGGATGGTTGATTAGGAGTTCACTTTTTTAACTTTAGTTAGTGTGTAATGTTGCTGTTTGAGCATAAACAACATCTGCGAAGTTATGACGTTCAGAGTTCAAAGCAAAGGGAGATATTTTTTTGTTTTAAAGAAATCGCTTTTTAAAGACTGCAACATCCTTAAAATTTACAGAAACCTCGCCCCCGGGAAGATGCAACAAAGGGGGTGAGGCCATGTTGAGTGATTTATAGATTTTCATGACAGAATATGCTAATCGATGACTTGAAGATAGTTAACTCCACAACAGCTCCATAAATTCATCAACGAACCATTCAGAAACGTCCTATCTCATTCTACATGTTGTCACTTCTTCTTGAGTCTCTCCATCATTATTCGACTCTGGTTTTAACATAAAAGGCTGAACGGTTTCTGACCTTTTCAGTGTGTTTGGTGAGGTAATCGGAGCTGCTAACATGAGCTCTTGAAAGTGAGATCAGCTCATTTGCATATAAAGGGACACACTCACTCAAAAAGTGACAATTTTAACATCAAGGGTATTTTGAGCTAAAACTTCACATACACTCTGGGGACATCAGAGACTTATTTTACATCCGTAAAAAGAGGGCATTATAAGGCCCCTGTAAAAGAACCGTCATTTTTCTTAGGTCCTGTTTACACCTGGTCACTTCATGTGTTTTCTCTGAATGGATAGATAACCGATCATGAAAAGACCAGGTGTAAATGCTCTCTAAAAACGCTATCGAGGCGGATTTAAATCTGGTCACTCAAACCACTTCAGAAAGATGTTTGAGACACATTCCAGATGAACTGAACAAATGTAAAGGCATCTGGATGTTAAAGCCACATATACAACTTTTACTCCTCCCATAATGGTAAAAAATAAATAAACGTGTGTGTGATACAGTCAGATATGGCAGCGCTGCTGTAACACACATCACCACAGATACAGCACAAACTACTGCAAATGAAACCTAAAGTTCAGCATGGCCTCCTGAAGCTCAACACACACTCATCTTCATTTAAAGCAGTGAGACTGAATGATCTGAATATTTGATCTTCAGATTAGATGAAGAGGAGTTAAATGCAGCTCATATCTGTTGCTTTCATTTGAATTTGCATATAATCCGGGAATTGAAGATCATATTTATATTTATTTTGCAAAGACACATTTTGGAACAATTTTAACAAATCATTAAAAACACATAAAGTGACCAGGTATAAAAAGACCTTTATTGTGTGTTCAAGAATTTTTATTTTATTTTTTATTATTTATCTAAAGAAGCTTTATCCACAGTAAATATATGTCTGGATATTAAAGGTTCTTCATTGAACACTATATGGCTGTAGACCTTTATTTTAAGAGTGAACGGGGCTGATGATGGGTCTCTGGTTTATTTGCCAACATCTATAATGCTGATGTGTAACAAATGCAAACAGTTATTGAAATTAAGGAGATTCGACGCTGGTCAAATGAAACAAACATTCATCTGCTCCTTACAGAGTCAGATTTACTTGCTGTGATTCTGATTTTTCATCTATTTTTGTTTTAATCCACTTTCTCTCTCTGTCTCCTGTCTCATAGGGAAGATTGTGACACCTGAGTAAGTTCAGATTTTTATTCAGTGCAGCTCTCATGTATGTGTGTATACATTCAACTGTGTATATATCAATGTTAAATCTGTAAATGTGTTTTCTAATACAGATCTACACACAATCAGGACACAGCAGAGGATCATGAATTGGAGAATCTGTCTGAACCGGTCTCTGCTGTTACACCATAATGAGATAAACACTCTTCCACATTTCTTCTGGAGTAAAACGCAACAAAATGAGACTGAAGACGTCTGCATTTTGTTGCAAATTACTTTGATAATTGTATATTGGTTGTTTAATAATTTCAAAAGTATTTCATGCTTTTATTGTGGCAGCTCAAAAAAAGTCAGATTTTGGTATTTCTCTGTAAATGTGGCATATTATAAAAGAATGTGAATATTCATCTTTGAATATTAATGAGTTAAATGTGTCCGAGTGGAACATGTAATTTTTTTATTTGGAAATTTCATCTGTATCAGGCGTCATGTTTTATGGACAGGCTGTTTCTTTTTACTTTCAATGAATCTGAGGCCATTTTTCCGAATGAAAATGGATCTGCTTATGTTTGTCTTTGATGTCTCAGGGGATGTACATACACTGAAGTTGCAGAATTGGCTGTGCCAAACTGAAATACATGCAAATATGTTTATGTAATGTTTACAGTTTGTAAAAACAAATCTGCTTGGAAAGTGTCTGAATTGTTAGTTTATGTGTATATGCATTTCAATAAAAATAAATGTTGAGAATTCATTTTATAGAAATCTTCAAGCTCATCAGATATGAAAAGAAATCTTTCTGCTACGTCTTCATGTGCTGATCAGTATTTCCCAGTTTTTGCAGTAGTGATGTATCCAGGCAAGTAAATTCATAGTTATTATTTATTGTACTGGTGATATTAATGTATACAAACTGTTGGTCCCAAAACAAAAAAACATTCTAAAATAATATTGTAAAAATATCCTTAATCTGTTGCCGTTATATATATATATATATAAAAATAATAATAATTCAATATATAACTATATAATTGACCTAAAATGAACTATATATATATATAATTCAAGTGCATTGTTCAACAGAGGTCATTGTTCACTAAATGTTTGTGCATAAAACATGCACATTTTAGAGTAGCTGTCCACATCAGATCAGACCAGAAATGTTTCAAGTTATGCAGAATGTAGAAATGTTTTCTGTTGTTTTGGCAAGTAAAATGGTATCTGGTGTAATGTTTTTCTCCTTTGTCAGCAAAAAGTTGTTAATATAGAGATTTTGGTAACACTTTATTTTAGTGTCCTTGTTACTTGTAGTTACTCTAGTAATAACTATAAAAGTATGCATAATTGCATGCAACTAACCCTCAACCAAACCTAATCCTATCGTATAGCAATGCAGTCATGAATTATTACTCAGTAGCCTAGTTAAATGTATAATTACAATGTAACACAGACAACACTTTGACACATTTCTAAATGTATAACTTGGACACAGTCACCTCTGATAACAAATCTCTTAAATTTGTACAAATTTTCTGTCAAGCTGCTTTGAAGCTGTATGCATTATGAAAAGTGCTATACAAAAAAATGCTACTTTAATTGAAAACCACTGGAGTCACATGGATTACTTTAATGATGTTTTTACTGTCTTTCTGTGGTTTGAAAGTAGCTGCACATGCTTTCTCCTGCAGGAGGACCCGAGCTCGCCTGCTCCTGCTGGAGGCTGGACTCTCAGTGACACGGCAGAACTATTACTACCGCGAGTGATGGACTGAGGTCTCCACCAATCACGAGAGAGAAACACAGGAAGAAATTGCATCCAGAAGGAACCAGGAGCGGAGGTTTTATATTTATATATCTTTAATGAGTGGCTCTTTAATGAGTGTCAGGTGATTCACTGGGTTTAAGGATTGACATGAAGTAGAAGACTGGTCAAAGTTACTGTGATTCATATAGCTTGCTTTATTTACTTTCATTCATAGACAATCTGTATTTGAGTCCAGATGTCAGATTCTCTCATGGTCTTTTTGTCTGAGAGCTTCTCATCCAAACTCCTGATACTGTCAGTCCAAAAGCAAACTAGGAGTCCAGATGTGCTTTCTCTACCACCAGCGGTAGTGTGCATATGCCCTGTTGGCTTCGGCCATCTTGTGAAGGTCGTGTTTGCGCTTCACCACATTTCCCTCATTACTGAAGGCGGCCAGCAGCTCCTGCGAGAGTTTCTCATACATGTGTGTGCGACGGTGCTTGTTGTCTCTGCATTCGGTGATCAACCACTTCATGGCCAGAAAACGCCGCCGATTATCCGCGAGAGGGACGGGCACCTGCAAGACCAATGACAGAGAGTAAGATTTAAGATTTCATCTGTGATTCATGGAGCTTGACAACATTGTACATATAGTATGGAAAATACTTTCTACTTAACGTTTTTGTGTTCTGTTTCACAGAAGAAAAAGTCATACAGGTTTGGAACAACATGAAGGTGAGTGAACGATGATAGTTTTCACTTTTTAGATGAATTATCCCTTTAAAACATTCATAAACTTCAGAGCTTCAAAATATTGCATACAATCCATGTGCTATAAATTACTCTGGATAAAATGAGTTTTTCGTTTTCAAAAATGTTAGCAGTCAAAAACTTCTTGTACATTCTGTTCATCACAATTTTAAGATTTTCTGTTGCCATCATCATTTTCTGTTGCCATCACCATTTTTTTTATATAAATACAGTTAAATATTCACATTTCTCAAGATATTTCTATCAGTGTTGGCCATTTAAAACACATCAGTTGAACAGTTTCTGAATTTGAACTGAGAATTGTATATTCAGAACAGCTGGGGTCTCATGTATAAAACTTTACATAGATTTTATCCTAAAAGTGTAAATAAATCAGAAGCACAAAATTCCAGAGTCAGAGAAAGATTGTGCAAATGTGCATCTCCACGCCGCCTCCACCCTGAAATAACTATATATGGGACTTACAATGTCTAGTTTAACTCTGCATAACAAGTGTTGGGGGAAGTAACTTTTAAATGTAGAGCATTACAATATTGCATTACACCTTTAAAAAAAAAAATTTTTTTGCGTTACTTTTTCTCACCTGGGCTGGGCTTGTTTGTTTGTTAGATAAAATAAAAAAATAAAGTTCTCTTTTTGGCAAATGTAAAGACATGAAACAAAAAGTGACATGAAATATGATGCAGGAGAAGAAATATGTTCTCAGAAGATGAGTCTGCAATTTAGTTTAATGAGAAATGATCATGCGCCATAATAGAAATGATCTATAAAGACATTTGCACCCATAAAGTTTCTAAATGCGCTCCTAAATTTGTCAACATAGGACCACAGGAGCTTCTTGGGAAAAAAGTTAGCATGAAGCCCTGAATGAATTACTTTGTTCACTCAAAATTAGTTTTTTTGTTGTGCATACATAACGTATATACATCAGACCCCTGGTCATATTATCTCACAGTTGTACAATAAATATTAAAGATTGTTCACTGACCTGGTAAAACTTCCCTCCTTTCTGAACACTGGCCAGGCCGATGATGGGTTTGCAGTTCTCTAGGGCCTGATGGAAGATGGCGTACGGATTACACTCAATCTCGTCTCTCTTCGCTGCTGGAGATTTGTGGTATTTCTCCACCTGTCTTCTCTTCATGGTCTCCAGGGTCTGAAACATCCAAGCAGAAATTATGCAAGGATTCATTTCAGATAGTGTACCATGATATATATAACGTGTATTTAAAGTGTACAGAACGGGATTTCAGTCAAACCTGTGTCATGATTCCTCTAGCAAGGATTTTGTTGCCATCTTGCATCATCATGTTGATGAACTTGCTGTTAGAGGAAAACAGATGTCAACGTTATAAAGGATCCACACCACACTGAGGAAAAATGTCAACTGTTGTAAATAAAACATAATAATGGAGTACGTTTTAGAAAAATTTTCTCCTTCAAAATGTAAAGTTTAAAAGGTTTTACTTGCAGTTTGTTTAGATTTAGAATAATAAAAAAGGTTTTTGTGCTCATTTTTTTCAGGGCATAAACAGAAACTGTAAACTTTTTTTCACCATGGAATAAAAAAACAAAAAAGGAAATTGAGATTTAAAAAATAAATAAAAGTTGTATTATTATTTATTTTATTTTAACCTTATTTGACACTATGTTGCTGTCTGGGTGAGTACATGAACAATCTACATTCTACAAACATAAATATCTTTATGTAGAAACTTGTAATTTAATAACCGCACATAATGTTATAACAACATGTTTATAATGTTGTAATTTTCACAAAACATAATAAAAAACTTGAGCTCATAATGTAATAATTTTTACATTATGAGAAATGTATTATAAACTCACCAAATATCATGTCATGTTGTCATAGTTTTTAAAAACACAAAAATATTAGTATTACTTTACGGTACAATTTTTAAAAATCTAAATCCAGTCTTAAACTACACCTGCAAAATGCAACACATTTAAATATTCATGCAATTATAACTATTGTATTTTGTAGGTGTAGGTTAAGGCAGATTTAGATTTTAAAATGTACTGTAAATGAATACCAATGCTTTGTTTAATAAAAATATACAATTCATAATAATAATAATAATAATAATAATAGCATGTTAAATGTTGCATTAGTTTAAGACTAATTTACTGTAAGGAATAATATTTCTTAAATCTATTATAATAACAAAATTACAATTTCTCACTATGTAAAGTGTATTATCACATTATGAACTTTCAGATTGTGTTACATTAAGAAAATTATAAGATCATGAACATTTTATTACAATAATAATGTAATAATTCTTACATGTGCAGTTTTTACATTATGACTTGCTACAGTTTTCTAAATTTCAGTGGTGTCCTCAGATGTCGGCCCCCGCTGTGTTTATGTCCAGGTCTTAAAACTATAACAACACTCGACGCTGCATGTTGGTTGAGCTCTTTTAGTTCGTACCTTATCAAAGGGTCGCTGAAAGCAGAGCTGGTGTCGCTCGACAGAGCTGCTTTTATTGGGCTCACTGTTTTCAGCTCCTGCAGCTCTTTTTCTTCAGGACTGAGCTCTGACTCCGGAACAGCATCTTTACTGGGATCCGGATCCAGATAGTAAGGATTATACCGACTCCATCTCACGAAACACACACTGAGAAAACACGCATAACAATAGATATAATACCAGTCACTGCAAACAGAAGCGTTTATTTAAGCACATGGTTCAGTTTGCGAAGAACAGAGTGAAGTCAATCAAAAATCATCCAGATTATGAATTGCATAGCAACGTTGATGTGATTTAGACCTCATTTAAGACATTCCTGGCAAATATAAGTCCATAAAACTAGTAAAATGTACCTCGGTGTCCAAGGTTTTAGTAAATGTCTGATGGAGGCCGCCATCTTTAGACCGATCTCATGAGTTTGTCTCAGATCAGCTTAAGCTACAGATAACCTGAAATTCGCCGTTAGAGGAGAAATACTACACTGTTCTCAGATCAGCGGTTAAACTCACTCTGAAGCGCCCGTGAAAGGACCTCAAATGAAGAACGTGACCTATATTGTGCCTGAGTAAAATAATTCCACAAAATATGTTTTAAAATTTAAGGTCTAGCATTTTTACATTTATAGTATATAGCCTAAACTTTATTATTTTTTATTTTATTTTTTTTGCTCAGGGTGTAAATAATAGTTGTTTAATGTAAAGAAACCGAATGGGCACTTTAGTGAGTTGCTATGGTGGTGCTGCCCCCAAGCCAGTGTTGCCAAGTCCGCGGTTTTCCCGCGGAATTGGGCTACTTTTAACCACTTGCCGCGGGTTGATTTTTTATTCCGCGGGTTAAAGGTTTAACATATTGCATCAGTTATATTTAGCTGAAATGGTTGTGTTGAAATAAATATTTTACTTTAGCCAATTCATATTCCACCAATGATAACAAGGATTCTAGGATGATGACATAAGCAATATCGTATCAGCATAACTGTGCTGATAAGCGCACACTTTGTGAGGTACAGTGGCACTGCTGGGCTTGTTCGCTAATATGTGTGTGTGTGTGTGTGTGTGTGTGTGTGTGTGTGTGTGTGTGTGTGTGTGTGCTGCGGCGCGCTGCGCGCGCACCGGCTGTTTTCGTTTCCATGGTAACCGAATGCGTGCTCTCCAGGGTTGTTGCTGGTAAATAATAATTTAAAAAATAAATGTCATACACAGAAGAATTTTCTGTAAATTAACATTTAATGAGGAATATATGAGGAATAAAATAGACTGTTTATAATTACTTATACAATTATCTTTTAGTATAAATGGTGTGTAGTGCATAACACTACCATAAAATGTGTATTGGAGTGTTATATTTAGATTTTTTTGGTATTGGGCTAGTTGGATTGGCCATTGGGCTACTTTTGGGCTATTTTTGATTGGCCATTGGGCTGGTTTTGTTGCGAAAACCTGGCAACCCTGCCCCAAGCGTCGCAGATTTATTCATTTTATTTTAAAAATAAATTAATAAATCATCCACACAAGATTCAAATAATCTTAACGTCATTTAATGCTGTATTACGAAAATCTGGTACACATAATAATACCCTAAAAAAACAACAACATGATTTTAACGAAGAGATTGATGAATAGCTTGCTTGTAAACAGTTAGGCCTACTTGAAAGCGTCTGCATTTCAGTAAAAACATACAATACCAAACAAAAATTAGCCTACAACAACAAAACAAAATTATTAGAATGGCACAAATTTTAAACTCTAAGCAGTTAATTATGTGTATAATTTATGATTTTCTTCAGGAAGTGGTAAATAAGAAAGTTAAACCCTCTATATTAAAATATATATGGGCATCAGTTAAGAAGTAGAAATGTGGATGGACTCAAAAATAAACCTCAGAATACATATTCAGAAACTGATATAGAATTAAAGAAGGATACAGGGACTTATCAGAAGTTGAATGGGGAGCAGTACACTCAGTGGACAGTCAAAAAGAAAAAAGCGGTTATCTAACATAGACTATATAGCATGGTATGGCTCTGTGAATAAAACATGGATTAAAAAGGTTGCGGCAATACAATAACATGCAATGAGAATTTGTTGCAGAGCAGTGAGATCATCACAGGTAGAAACAGGAGAAATGCCTCGATTACGCAGACTTCAGTTGATGATGGGATATTGGACTGGATTAATGGGTCAGCTAGAATGTCATCCATAAGAACATTTTAAAAATGGGAATATGAATATAAAGAAAAAGCAAGTTTTGGGTGGACTGTTGGGAAGGAAGCACAGAGTATGGCATTTAATGTTTTGAGATTGCACTAGCAGTGGCGATTCCTACAATACTTCCATGGTTGTTTCAGATGCCACTATAGTTGCTCTATAACGAGATGAAATATAAGGATATGAACATTTCATGATATAACAATATATTAATCAAAAATATTATTCAGCATTGCAGATATATAGGCCGACCTATGGGTCTAAAGAACCAGAATGGAAGAACAGCAGCAGCTATACCATTTAAAGTTAAAATAGCAAAGAGAGCATCAGATCATATTTCATATACTGAATTAATAGCAATATGTCTTGTGGATTGAGGAGGTGCAACCTAATAGGCTGCATCAGTGATATGTACAGATTCGATGGCTATTCTTAAGAGTTTACAGACTGGAAAATCTGAAGCACTACAAGGCGTAATATATGAAATATTACAGTGTTTGAACAGAATAAAGCAGTTGGTTTGAACGAGGAAGTGGACCAGCTGGCAAAGAAGGGCCTGAAACAAACTCAAGTTGAATTTACGGTTTCAATAAAGCTGAAATGAAGTGATTGATGAAGATAGAAGTAAGAAAGAAATTGCAAAAAAATTGGTATAATGAACAAAAAGGAAGACATTTATATCATGAGGTTCAGGAGTGTGTTGGTGCTGGAAGAATAATGGCAATAGAAGGAACGATGTAGGCCTAATCATATCACGGTTGAATTGCAACATTAAATTAGTTTGAAAAGGATGGGGAAACATGAAAATGGTTATTGTGACAAATGTGGACTCGTATTCTTTTAAGATGTGTTGCTTAGCCTACACATAGAGAAAGATTTCTACTATTAAGAATTAGAATATATGAAAATAATATATCTCTGCAAGTGCTGTTAGGAAATGGGTTAATGCAACCAAGAGTATATGAGAAAATGTTGAAGTATCTAAAAAAGGTAGGAATAATGGATAGAATTTATTTTTGTAATATGTGCGCTTCACACTCCAGACCAGTAGATGGCGGAAGTTCACCTTTTAAGTTGGTTTGCCAAACCAAAACTCCAGAAGAAAAAGAAGCGCTAGTGCGTTGAAAACTCGAGACGTGTGTCGGTCTATGGTCGATAGCATAGACATTTCAAACCACCCAGCCAACATTTAGTGAATAGAAAGATGCAGATTTTGAATTCGGTCAGTAAATCCCTGTAATATTCCCATCCTCATAGACGTGACTAAGTTTTGAAGTTTCAGGAATATCTGGAGGAGTATGAACTGACCTGAGATCTGCTGCTGTGAAGATGGTGTTTGTTAAAGAGGAGAGTGAGGAGGACACGACTGAACCAGAACCCTGGAGAATAAAACACGAGGAACAAGGAGGAGGTTGGTGTTTATTCTTCATTTATCTTTAATGACTGGTGTAGTAACGTAACATTAAACTAACAAAGCTTTAGACACCTTAAAACTTGGAATTTCAAACCTCAACTGTTTTTAACTCTGAGCCTTCATACAGATTATTTTTGTTTTTACGATAGAGGAATCTCAAACATTGTGTTGGCATTTTGGCAAAGCTTTTCCTTACAGAAATCTTCCTGCGGTTTTTCACTTATAATAAAACCCCCATGATCTAATGCATACAAATGGATTGTCAGAAATATATTACTATTGTTATGATACTATTTGTACCCCGAAATCATACAGTACAGGTCAAAAGTCTGGAGACATTATAATAATTTATTAAAAATGCAGGCTTAAGATACTTCTTTCAAAAACATATAAAATGTTATATACATATATATATATATATATATATATATATATATATATATATATATATATATATATATATATTTTGCCTGCGTTTTTAATCACAGAAAAAAAGTGTGATTAATTAGTTATTTTTATACAGAAAAAAAATTTTTTTTTTAGATGAATTAGTTTATATATATATATATATATAATTATATAAATAATTAATATATATAACTAATTCATCTAAACAAATTTTTTTTTTTCTTTGATTAACATTAGTGACAGACGGCATTTTTGGCTGCACACGGTGCGATTTATAATAGTCCTTTACGATAGTTGCTTGTCAGACTGTAAGATCTCAGTTGTCATTAATATCAGACTGTACGATAGTTGAGGCACCTCTAAAACGGACACTCGCAAGAAAACTTAAAATATGTTTTAAAGGTTAATCAAATATTTTAGTAGAGAACAAGTTACCAATAAATAGGCTAACATACCTGTATATTTCGCTTTTTTTCGCCATGGACTTCCATAGTATTTTTTTTTTCCTACTATGGAAGTCAATGGCTCCAGTTAATTGTTTGGTTACTGACATTCTTCAAAAAATCTTCCTTTGTGTTCAGCTGAAGAAAGAAGTTCATATAGGTTTGAAACAACTTGAGGGGGAGTAAAGGATGAAAGAATTTTCATTTTAAAGTGAACTATTCCTTTAAGTGAGCTATCCGCATTTTTCACTCGGACACAAGCGTTACAACGCCACGGATGACAATGTTGCCACATTGTACACACATGTTCCCTGCCGCCCTCTACATGATATCATTTCATTACAGCAGCGCCACTATCACCATGGCGACTTCACTCCAATAATCGCAACTAATCATAATGCCTTAAAAAACCAAAAGTACGAAATATTAATAATATAGTATATATGAAATAACTAAAAAATCTTGCGCTCATGATGTGATGCACTTGATCATTCGCTCCAGGGACCAGCCTAGACTGATTACATCTGTGTGATCGTACATGCAAAATAGGGATGTCAATTTTCACAAATTCCCATGATCGATCGTTGTTTAAATTAACGATCAATTAATCGATTAATCGTTAACCTTAATGCTGAAATATGCAAGACAGCAGTGGCTTAGCCGACAGCATGACAGGATGTGCAATGCTGCTCAAAATGCTATGTTCTTCACCAAATGAATGAGAAGGATTTTTTTTAATCTAAACAAAGGGCTATGGGATTGTAAAATTATTCGATGCGATTCATTTAATAACCAAATATAACCTGTAATACAACACAAATGCCGCCTCAGATCTGTTATTCAAAATGTGTGGACGCTCTTCCAAGAACAACGTGCTGAAACGTCACCTAAACCCAATTAATTCAAAACTATTTATTAAAATATTGTTTTCATTAATGTTATGTAATGTGACAGTCCCAATCATAGTTATTATTAGTCGTGCGTTGCTGTTTGAACAGCGCGAGCTGAAGCTGATGCGCTAAATCAACACTGGTAAGTTACACTGAAGCTTTTCTAGCACGTTATATAACTCAACAAAAAGCTTCCTATATGAGATTAATCAGATTTATATAAAGTTAACAAAATATTACAAATTATATCTTCACAAAATGATGCGAATGGACAAGTGAACTTGAATTGAGTTGCTGATATTCATATTCAGAATGGGAGACGCGCTCTTCCTGGAACAACGCTCTGAACACGGCACCTAAACCCAATGACTTTACAACCATTTATTAAAATAGTGTTCTCATTTCTGGTATACAATATGACTGTCCCAATCATCGTTATAATGCATTGCTCTGTATGCGCTAAAGCCGAAGCACTGAATGAACCGGTAGCCATCACTGATTGAAGCCATTTGCTAGTGCGTTTTATTTCACTAAAAGAAACGCATCCTTTATGATTGATCACATATATAACTTTACAAAATAAATGTAATATTACAAATTACTTCAGCACAATCTGATGTGGATGCAGAAATGAACCTGAACTAGTTACATGCGTGAGTCAGAATGCGTGACTCAGTCAGTTGTGCATGCGCTCTTCCTGGATCAATGCAGTGAAACACACAGCAAATAAACCCAAATAATTAAAAATCACAATGTTTTATTACAGTAGTGTTTTCATTAATGTTGTGTAATATGACAGTCCCAATCAGTCATTATTAGCTGTGCATTGCTGTTGGAGCTGAAGCTGATCACGCCACGCTTTTACTACCGCTCGCCTCTAACGTTAATTATTAACCAAATGCATCCTTATGAGATAAATCAGCTATAGATAGGCCTGCACGAAATAAACACAATATTACAACTTACATTTGCACAAAACAAAAGGCTGCGAATGCACGCAAATTTGCAGTCATGATGAAGGTGTAACTACTGCTGTAAAATGGTCCAAATAGAACTCGGGCACGCTCGCATCATTTTTCCTCCCGTTTCGCGGTTGAGCCACACGCACGCGCGTGACCCTGCTTAATCGATGATTGATAAGTCTTATCGATCAAATGTCTTATTGACAATTAATCGATCATCGATTAATCGTTGACATCCCTAGTGCAAAAGGCTTAAAAACAATGCATTTTCTGACACAAATTTTTGAAATGTAGGCTTAAATCTTTTTCTTTTTCAGAGAAATACTTGGTTTTCACCGAACACGTAGTAATATCGCATTGTATCGATATCGAGATATCTGGCATTAAAAAATCAAGATATGAAATTTTGTCCATATCGCGCAGCCTTAGTTTTAACTATAATTACATTTGAAATGCTATTAATAATCGTCCGTACATTTTACCATGGTTTGTTATCTATCATGTAGAGTCCCTATTGAGGAGATTTCCCACTTCTATATGTAAAGCGCTTTGAGTACGCAGAAAAGCACTTTATAAATGTAACAAATTATTCAACTAAGAAATGTGAAAAGCATCCAGTGCTCGGTTGTATATCTCATTTGAGCCGGTTGATGTCATGCGTTTGCCTAGAAACAGAATCCTGTGTGTAAATGTCGTGTAAATGCCACCTCAATGATCATAAGCTCTACTCTAGTTCATTTTAAGGGGGATTTCTCATGCCACAATTTGCAAATGAAAAAGTGTACAACTTTTTGTATACATTTTGGTTGTTAATTTATATGACTGGCATTTTGGAGGCCTGAAAATGCAAATCTTTGGGGAAAAAAGAGGTATAGTCTTTCTTTACAACGTGACACCGCCAACTACTGGCCTGGCATGAATGATTCAGTTCTTTAGGAGTTTTCCTGGATCCGTGTGAACAGGGATTCATTTTGACAATATTGACGTCTGTATGTGAAACTTTGCATAAATGCAAAGGAAAACCTTTTCTTGTTTTAAGTACTTTGTTGTATAAAGGTACCTTCATTTCCTTTTATTTTCATATTGTCCCAGTTGATTTTCATCATTTTAATGTTTTCCTTTTAGGTCTGGTGAAAGTAAAAGAGGAAAGACAAGATCTGAATGAAGTGGAGGAGAAACATCAGAATCAGAAAACTCATGATGCCACCACTGGAGAAATATCATTGAGCTGCTCCAAAACTGAAAACAGTTTTTTACAAAGCAGCATTCAAATAACAGCAGTCAAAGGACTTTTCAACTGCTCTCAGTGTGGAAAGCCTTTCAGACATAAAAGAGGCCTTAAGACTCACATGAGAATTCATGCTGGAATAAAGCCTTTCACCTGCTCTCACTGTGGAAGGAGTTTTACACAGAAAACACACCTTAATGAGCATGTGCTAATTCACACTAAAGAAAGACCTTTCACCTGCTCCCAGTGTGGAAAGACTTTCACACGGAAAGGATACCTTAAGATTCACATGTTAATTCATGCTGGAATAAAACCTTTCTGCTGCTCTCAGTGTGGAAAGAGTTTCACACGGAAAGAAACCCTTGAGAATCACATGTTAATTCATGCTGAAATAAAGCCTTTCTCCTGCCCTCAGTGTGGAAAGACTTTCACCTTTAAACAAGGATTTAATAGTCACATGAGAACTCACACTGAAGTGATGCCTTACGCATGTCATCTGTGTGAGAAGAGATTTAAATGGAACACGACTCTCAAAGCTCACCTTCGAAATTCTCACTCTGCGGTGAGATAATTTAAAGGAGCAGTAAGTGATTTCTGAGAAACGCTGTTAAAAGTGGATCAGACCGAGCAGCTCAACACTTGTAGCCAATAAGCAGTAAGGGGGCGTGTTTACTCATGGACCCAAAAATAAAATAATTAAGGGGTCGTGTCTCATGGACCCAAAAAATAATTCCCAGATGAGTTGATGAAAACACTTGTAGCCAATCAGCAGTAAGGGGGCGTGTTTACTCATGATTTACTGAGTATCAGTTCAGTAGATGTTTTTAATGAGTAATTATTTCATGACTGCTTTAAAAGTATGTTCTAAATAGTAGGAATGTAATCTGGACATGCTACATTTGCCACACTCAAAATAAATTAATTATTCTGTTTGCTCAGTTTATTTAAATAAAATAAGCTGAAACAAAGCTGTTTTTTTTTTTTACTTAAATGATTAGTTCACTTAAATGAAAATATCGTGAAAATTGCTCACGCCCATCCAATCCAAGATGTTCATGTCTTAAGTTTGAGGAAACATTACAGTATTTTTCTCCATACAATGGTCTTCAACGGTAACCAACGGGTTTAAGGTCCAGATCAATGCTTTGAAGGGCTTCAGGGGTTCTGCACGATCCCAGACGAGGAAGTCAGTGTTTTGGAGAAAAATCCTGGAATCTTTTCTCTCTTTTTTTGACCATACATGTGTTTGCATCCCTGAGTGTGGAAAGCAAAACATTGAATTATCATTTTGTCTGCACTTATGTCCACTGCATATTGCGCCGTTTTACTTCTATTTCTTTTCTCGGTCAGAATGTCTTGGGCTGTTTCGACAGTATATAGTGGGTACGGAAAGTTTTCAGACCCTCTTACATTTTTCACTCTGTTATAGTGCAGCCATTTGCTAAAACAATTTAAGTTCATTTTTTCTAATTAATGTACACACAGCACCCCATATTGACAGAAAACACAGAATTGTTGACATTTTTGCAGATTTATTAAAAACGGAAAACTGAAATATCACATGGTCCTAAGTATTCAGACCGTGTTGTGACACTCATATATTTAACTCAGTTGCTGTCCATTTCTTATGATCATCCTTGAAATGTCTCTACACCTTCATTTGAGTCCAGCTGTGTTTGATTATACTGATTGGACTTGATTAGGAAAGACACACACCTGTCTATATAAGACCTTACAGCTCACAGTGCATGTCAGAGCAAATGAGAATCATGAGGTCAAAGGAACCGCCTGAAGAGCTCAGAGACAGAATTGTGGCAAGGCACAGATCTGACAAAGGTTACAAAAAAATTCTGCTGCACTTAAGGTTCCTAAGAGCACAGTGGCCTCCATAATCCTTAAATGGAAGACGTTTGGGACGACCAGAACCCTTCCTAGAGTTGGCCGTCCGGGCAAACAGCTATCGGGGGAGAAAAGCCTTGGTGAGAGAGGTAAAGAAGAACCCAAAGTTCACTGTGGATGAGCTCCAGAGATGCAGTCGGGAGATGGGAGAAAGATGTAGAAAGTCAACCATCACTGGAGCTCTCCATTAGTCGGGGCTTTATGGCAGAGTGGCCTGAGCGGTGTGTATGGAGAAAAATATCACCTGTCCAATACAGTCCCAACAGTGAAGCATGGTGGTGGCAGCATCATGCCGTGGGGGTGTTTTTCAGCTGAAGGGACAGGATGATTGGTTGTAATCAAGGGAAAGATAAATGCAGCCAAGTACAGGGATATCCTGGACAAAAACCTTCTCCAGAATGCTCAAGACCTCAGGCTGGGACCTCAGACTGTTCACATTCCAACAAGACAATGACCCTAAGCACACAGCTAAAATAATGAAGGAGTGGATTCACAACAACTCCGTGACTTTTCTTGAATGGCCCAGCCGGAGCCCTGACTTAAACCCAATTGAGCATCTCTGGAGAGACCTGAAAATGGCTGTCCACCAACGTTTGCCATCCAACCTGACAGAACTGGAGAGGATCTGCAAGGAGGATTGGCAGAGGATCCCCAAATCCAGGTGTGAAAAACTTTCCAAAAAAAGTGTTGCACCTTTCCCAATAAGACTCATAGCTGTATTAGATCAAAAGGATGCTTCTACTAAATACTGAGCAAAGGGTCTGAATACTTAGGACCATGTAATATTTCAGTTGTTCTTTTTTAATAATTTTGCGAAAAATATCAACAATTCTGTATTTTTCCGTCAATATGATGTGTGTACATTGCTGAGATATTTTTTTTTTTTTTACCTAAATGATTTTAGCAAAAGGCTGCAATATGAGAGAGTGAAAAATTTAATGGGTTCTGAATACTTTCCGTACCCACTGTATGATGCAAATATCGGATACGTATCGGTTTTAAAATATGATTTAAGCGGGACAAAGTAAACTTTCCAGAAGTTCGAAACAGCTGGTGAATTAGCGTGGCGATTACTCATTGACTCAACAGTTGACTGCATTCATCATCTAACTGTCACTCTCAGCAAAGTGGCCTGTGCCAGATGCAAATGAAGCACGAACATTTGTAGATTAGACATTAGTATAATTTAAATAAATAATAGTGGTTAATATATATATATATATATATATATATATATATATATATATATATATATATTTTTTTTTTTATTTTTTTTTTTTATTTTTTTATTTTTTTTTATTTATTTTTTTTTTTTTATTTTTTTTTTTTTTGCCTGTTTAGCTAAGGAATCAATTGAACAATCAAACAAGCCCTAAAACTTGATTAGTTACATTTCATACAATTTATTGGCAAATAAAGCATTGTGTTTATAAAAGCTGTTTTTATGCATGTTTGGCCTGAGCGTTTGTAGCATTTACACTATTCTGACCAAACAGTGAATCATTTTGCAAAACAATCGGTTCAGTTAATTCAAAGCTTTGTTTCTCGCATCACAATGACTGAGGAACCGCTGCTGGCACACAACTAATAAGTATAGGTCCCACTCCTTACTCAAAGTTATAAGAAACTGTGTTCCTCAGCGTAGCTTTTTCTGAGTGCACCCCTTATTCTCCTCTGCTCAGTCTCACATGCTCACCTCAAATTTTAGCTAATGGTAATTTGCCTGAATGAGAGAGTGAGGATTATAAACAGTTGGGGCTAGAAGGGATACAGCTATGGCCAAATTGTCCTACCAGGGCTTACCGGGCATGTGCAGATCAATATTGCATACTTTTTGTCCACACTGAACAACAAATTACTGTATTTTCATTATTGTACGGGTAGGTTTGGGTAGGTGTAGGTTTAGACGTTAATAAAACGCTGCCCTTCCAGCTACAGCTGATCAGAAAACCCTGGGATATAACAGTGAATAGGGCATGTATGTATTTTTCATGTAATGCAATTAGGTATTCATCAATAGCACACAAATGTGAAATATATTTTGTATGCATTCAACAGGCTCTGGCTAAAGATATACAGCTAAACACAATACGCTTTATCTTGGTAAGTAGTCATATCCCTTTTTTAGTGCTTTGTTTAAACATGATATTTACTGAATGGAATAAAGTGAAAGAGTTGTGTGAACACAATTACTGATTATATTAAGATTTCTCCCAAATTAACTGTTATGTTTTTGATTTCTTAACATTAATATATGGCGAGATCTGTTTCATTGTGTGTATTATAACTGCTAGTGATTCATTTAAAATGTGTAATTTTATTCAGTTTGAGTTCTGTTTCAGTTATTGCCAGTTGATCCTATACCATCTTGTCTTTTTAAATCATGTTTTGATTCCCTCTCTCCTGTTGTTTTGAGAATCATTAATAACTCTCTGTGTACTGGTGTCGTGCCAGCAGCACTTAAAACTGCTGCTGTCACCCCTATACCAAAAACAAACAACATGGATTCTGATAATCTGAATAATTTTCATCCCATCTCAAATCTTCCATTCCTCGCCAAAATTTTAGAACAAACCGTGGCTTCTCAACTGCTTTCTCATCTTTCCTCCAATGACCTTTTTGAGCCACTACAGTCTGGATTCCGAAAACTCCACAGTACTGAAACAGCGTTAGTTAAGGTCACTACATGACTTGTTAATGGCTTCTGATTCTGGTCTTCTGTCTTTACTCATTCTTCTTGATCTTAGTGCCGCTTTTGACACTATAGATCATTCCATTTTAATCACCCGTCTACAGACCGTCTTTGGAGTTTCTGAAACTGCATTACAGTGGTTTAGGTCCTACCTTTCTGATCGCAGGCAGTTTGTTGTGATGGGTGATTGCAGGTCTGAGGTTGGTGTAGTGCACTCTGGTGTTCCCCAGGGATCAGTTTTGGGCCCTTTACTTTTTAATATTTACATCTTTCCACTTGGCCAACTTTTACGAACTCTTGGTCTTAACTTTCACTTTTATGCCGATGACACTCAGATTTATATACATTCAAAACCTGATGTCAATATGCCTGTGTCTTTTCTTTCTCAATGTTTTACTGAGATTAGACAATGGATGTCTGAAAATTTTCTCTGTCTAAACAGTGACAAAACTGAAGTAATGCTTATTGGTTCACCTCTTCAGTTGCGTAAAGCAGAGTCCATAACCTTAAGTGTGGATGGCTCTGCTTTACAATTTCAAACTAAACTGATAAAAATCTGGGGGTGATATTTGATGCCAACTTAACATTTGACCATCAGGTTCGTAACACAGTCAAAACATCATTTTTTCATCTAAAAAACATTGCAAAATTACGTCCCATGTTGACCTTCTCTGTGGCAGAAAAGTTAATCAACATTTTTGTTTTTTCACGCATTGATTACTGTAACGCATTGCTGGCTGGAGTTTCAAAAGCTACACTGAATAAATTACAGTTGGTACAAAATTCAGCTGCTAGAATTCTAACTAGGACCAGTGCAAGGGAGCACATCACTCCAATCCTGCAAAAATTGCACTGGCTTCCTGTTAGTTTTCGTATTGATTTTAAAATTCTAATGCTCACGTATAAGGCCTTGAATAATTTGGCCCCTCATTATTCGTGTGAGCTTTTAACCCTCTATACACCAACACGTGCTCTACGCTCCTCTGAAGCTGGTCTCTTAACTGTCCAAACAGCACGGTTGAAAACTATGGGTGATCGGGCTTTTTCTACTTTGGCTCCTAAGTTGTGGAATTCCCTGCCCTCTGAGATTAGGAATGCAGAATCCCTTAGTGTTTTTAAATCATCACTCAAAACATATTATTTTAGGATAGCTTTTATGTGATTAATTTGTCTACTTTGTTGCTGTCTTTTTTATTTATTTTTATTTTATTTTATTTTTACTGCCTGTAATGTTATGTGTATTTTTATGTAAAGTGCTTTGAGATGTAACATTTAAAGGCGCTATATAAAATAAAGTTTATTATTATTATTATTATTATTATTATTATTATTATTGAGTTCAGGTAAATTGCAGTTATATTTAAGTGAAATTAACTTTTTTGAGTACAGTTGATGGAAATAACAGTTAAAACAACTTAAATCCCTTACTTTAAAAAAAAGTTGACTCATCTGGTAAGTTAATTCAACAAGAAATGCATTGTCAGATTATCATGGAAATTCAAGGCAGTGAATAACACATTTTCTAAGTTTACTCAACAAATTTGGCTTTAGTACTGAATACTTAAATGTCACTGTACTTTCATAAACTTAAATTTGTCAAGTCGGAAATATGTCAGATTCTTGATTGAGACTTAAGTTTTTAACTTTTTTCCTTCAAAATATTTCCTTCCACTGACAGCCACAAACCCAAAGCATAACAGATCCAGCAGTTGGCACGGTGTTTTTTTCTTTTTCTTTAAATGCTATCCATTGTCTTCAAATATGCCTTTGATGACTGTAAAAGACTAAGTTTGTATAAGTCTATAGTTATTATTGTAAGTCTGGCCGGGTCTCTTTCTCTCATTGTTGATATTGTTTGTGATTACACTGAATCTGGCTGAGTTTCCTCTGCAACATCACTCCAGCCCCCTGATCTTGATTCTTTAGGAGAGAATTAATTTATTGTGATTCCTCTGTTTTTATGCCTTTATCCATTGTTCAGAGTTTTACTAGCATTCTGTGTTCAAGATAAGAGAGGTATTTTAAGTAAGGTCTAATGGGCTAATTTTCATTTTTGGGTGAACTATCCCTTTCAGCATTACTTTCAACATAAATGGTAAAAACAAATCTTTTTAGCAATAGATAAAGGCTTAAACCCAATTAGAACTGTTTTTCTTTGCGGAAACTACCTAAAAGCGAATAAAATATTTAAACTAAATACCATATTTTGTGTCTTATTTACTTGAGACCATTTATGGAAAATGTTTAAGGAAAAAGTTTTTCCAATTTATGGAAAAAGTGTTGAAAGTGCCTCTCACAGTTCAAAATGCTTACGTAGCGAGCGTAACTAAGCGTAACTTTTTTTTTGAACTGCAGAGGCACATTCAAGACTTTTCTCTTAAATTGAATATGGAAGGCGATCAACCAAAACTACTTTATAAAGTTTTAAATGTGGATATTTTTTTAACGCAAACTCATCGATTCGCTTCAGAAGGTTTTTATTAATCCCCTAGAGCCGCGTGGAGCACGTTATTTGACAGACAGATGCATTTTTGACTTTAAAAAAAAGAAACGCATCTCATTATAAAGTTTGGGTTAGCTGGGACTTTTTTAATATAACTCTGATTTCATTCGCCTGACAGAAGAATGTATACACACTTAAGGGTGCCATCTTGTGACTGAAAAACACTTAATCACAACAGGTTACAATGGAAGACCTCAAGGGTTAGTTCACTCAAAAATAATAACAAACCCATGATTTCCTCACCATCAAGTCACGCTAGGTGTGTATGACATTCCTCTGTCAGACGAATAACATAAGAGTTATATTAAAAAAGTCCTGGCTAATCCAAACTTTATAATTGCAGCGATAGGTTTCTGTTTTTAAAGTCCATAAAAATGCATCTGTCTGTCAAATAACTAATAGGAGAGTTTGTGATCTGTTCTGTTCCTGCATGAGGCTTTCTCATCTTTTCCAATGAAAGATGGCATTAGGACACATTTTAGTAGTTTAATGGGATAGCGCATGGGCTCTATCTCAATTTTTTTATATACAATATAATCAAAGACATGCCTTATAAAATGATACATCTATGCTATAATTATTTATTTATTTATTTTTTACAGAGGTTTATTTCTGATGACGTTGATATGAATTGTTCCTTCTGTGGTACTCCTTTTGGTACTGTGAGGCTGTGACCTTACTATAGCCAAGCATTCTACGCATCTCTGGAAAAACAATATATTTTTTTGTGTTATATTTCCTGATATATCGTTAAAATATGAAAATGTTATTCTTGGTTATACACATTATGAAAGCGAAGATTTGGATGTTTATTCAATCTTATTTTCTTCCTGACCACAAATGTACATTTGGTAAGAGTAAGCCTTTCTTCAACCCTTTTTTGAAGATGTAAATTTCTTCCAAATAGAACGTTGTGAAAACTGAATATTTTAAAAAGGTATATTATGTAAATGCTCCCTGGCATATTATATATTATTCTGTATTTTTGTGTTCAGTAATAATAATAATAATAATAATAATAATAAGTACTTGATTGATTCTGCTTATTAACATCAGGTGTCACCACTAATGGTCAATCATCACTTATTTTATCTCATTGACTTAAGCACTATATACGTTATTGCTATTTTAATACTCTGTTTTAGTGTGGGCACATATATACACTGAGGGGTGTTAGTTTAAAAGGATTTTGCTGTCTACCTTTAAATTTCATGCATCATCTGACTGGAGTTACTGGACTCAGCCCTAACGGTAATGCAGAAGTGAAAGTAAAACTGAAAGTTAAAAGGAAGCGCTCGATCTGCCGCATTACAGGAGCAGCATTAATCAGCAGTAATATCTGCGATCATTTGCGGCCATGAATATTTTTAATTTCTTTCATTTGAAGATGCGTCTACCGAATTGTGTTTTGGTGTCAGTATTACTGATGATCGCTGATGGTAAGTTAGATCTCATTTATTCAGGGCCGTGTTTTGGGATGACTAGCTGTTCCATCTTTAACTCCTCTGTAAGATACATGCATTCTAAATAATACAATCAATCCAGTTTTTAATTCAATTGCGTGTTCTCTTAGATGAAAATACGTATATTCACACATATATATATATATATATATATATATATATATATATATATATATATATATATATATATATATATTCATATAACGGAGTACTTTTTTTTTTCCTATTTGAATTCATCATAAGGTAAGACTTTTCTTTTATTATTGTTTATTAATTTTTAATTGTTTTACATAGGGTTATTTTAACACTTTTACATTTTCACAGATGTCCCAGATCATCTAGCACTATAAAAGGGGCCTTTTCAGTCAAAGTATGTTCAATTTCAGAGTATGCAAAAAACAAACAAAAAAAGTATACTTATTTATAATTATTAACAAGTCAGAAGGGTCAATTTTTTGGAATAGTTTGTTAGGATATGACAATATTTGGCTGAGATACAACTATTTGAAAATCTGCAATCTTAGGGTGCAAAAAAGTCTAAATATTGAGAAAATCCCCTTTAAAGTTGTACAAATGAAGACCTTAGTAATGCATATAACTACTACTAAATTTATATATATATATATATATATATATATATATATATATATATATATATATATATATATATATGTATGTATATGTGTATGTAAGTATGTATGTATGTATGTATATATATATATATATATATATATATATATATATATATATATATATATATATATATATATATATATATATATATACGGTAGGAGCTTTACAAAAAATCTTAATAGAACATGATCTTTACTTTTCTTTAATGATTGTTGGCATAAAAGAAAAATGGATAATTTTGACCCATACAATGTATTGTTGGCTATTACCACAAATATACCCGTGCGACTTATGAGTGGTTTTGTGATCCAGGGTCTCATATCTAAACATAACTTATGTTTATTGTTGAATAGCCAAGTGTAATAAACTTTAATCATTTTATAGGCTTCACTGTGCGCGGTCCCTCTGCTCCTCTGGTTGCTCCTCTGGGATCTTCAGTGGTTTTGTCCTGTTATGTTGATAAACCTTTACCAATGGAGGGTCTGGAGGTGAAATGGAGAAGAACAGACTCAGATGCAGATTCAGAGACTGTAGTTCATTTGTTTCTGGATGGTGATAGTCGACCAGAGACCCAGCATCAGGATTATCATAATAGAGCTCATTTCTTTACTGATCAGATTCAACATGGAAACTTCTCCCTCCGTCTGGACAATCTGAGAGCTGAAGATGAGGGAAATTACACATGTAAAGTTTACAGTCAGCAGGATTCTGGAGAGACTGAGGTTCAAATAAAAGCTATTGGTGAGTGAGAGACACTTAAATTCTGGTGTAAATTTTAATCAAATTACATAATTTGAGACAATAACATTGGTTATAGGGTTAATTTACCGCAAAATTATGTCATTAATTCCTCACCATCATGTTGTTCCAAACCCGTGAGACCTTCATTCATCTTCAGAACACAAATAAAGACATTTTTGACGATTCAAAATGATTTTGTTCTTGTCAGTGGAATGCACCACTAACAGTATTTTCCCGCTTACTCGACATGGGTAAATTGCAAGTGAGAATTTTTAAAAACTGAGTACTCAAATGTAATGGAGGAATCGTGACAGCCCTATATTTCTCTTTTTTTTTGCAGTAAGGGGTGATGAGAGAAACATGGTAGAGGACGCTAGCCTTTCATGGTATATCAACCAATTGTCGCAGAAATGTTAATTAAATGAACTGCTACTGCAACTAAAAATGGAGAGTAGAGATATTGAATATTTGTTGGCTTTTTTTTTTTTTTTTATCAAACTACTGATAAACAACAGCTACAAATTAAAAATGAAGACCCCATGCCAATAGGCTAAGCTAAGATATAGGCTACAGCATTCAGCTTCACAAAACATCCGAATGTGCTTTTTTTAACATGGACATTTAAATGTCAGAATGTCAAATATTGATGGGTGAATGAAATTATATGTATATTGTCTTGCTGTATGTGTGTCATTTGTTTTTACATTTTCTGTCTAAAGGTAACCCAAAAAGCCATTTTAAGCAGTAAAAAAAAAAAAAATCACTAAAATTGTGCCTCCTATTTTAAAACCCACTAACCACCACTGAAAGAAAGTAAAGTAGCTATTATTTCATCTCGACCACACAAACTCAAACTAGGGTAGGCCAAGGGTAACACTCAAGTAAATATACACCATAACTTACAGTAACTGATGTCTGTGTTTCACAGGTTTCTCTGGTCTACACATAATGGTGTTGATTCTCTGCATTTCTGCATCTGGATCAGCACTTCTGTTCTGCTGTCTGATCTACTGCACATCACAATATAAAGGTACAGATTTTTAAATTACTGTAGTCTAATTTTGAACTTTAAAATGTTGAGATAAGGCGAGAGATATACTGGATGTTCATAATGACAAAATATTAGCCTGGTTAAAACCAGACAATTCTCAGTAGTAACTGAGTTATGGTCTGGCAAAGCTCCATAGACAAATCATTTCCAAAGGGGCGTCACCATTTTAACCTTTTTAACCCAATTTTAACCCAACAGGCTGGGCCGTTGAGAACCCAAAATGTAGTAAATTTGCTATTCTGGGTTATTCTCGCTGGGTTTCTCCTGTGCATTAGCCTACTGTAAAACTAGACAATCATGAAAGAACAAATGAAGAATACATGTATAGACTGTTAAATAATAGTTTTTAATGCTTGTCAAAAGGTACAACACACAAATGTGTTAAAATTGGCAACATTGGTTGCGTTTACATGCACGTTCTTAAGGCGATTTTTGCCTACAATGAACATGGTCACGTAAACGCGGTAACCCGTTTTTGTTTACCGGAGTAAGGTCATAAACGGTGTGAGCATAAACTGGTCGGGACCATATACTGTAAAAAAAAATATGGACGTAGTGTCCGTGACGTCACCCGTAGTATTCCGATAAGCCGTTCTGAAGCTTAAAGGAACTGTATAAGAAATGTATTTCAATGAATCATAAAATGGCCCTGGTATGTTACTAATATTAAGAAATCATGTTAATTTCAAATACTTATATAACTGACAACAGTAGTCCGGCCAGGATATTGTCATTTAAAAGTTGTTGTTGTAGCCCTCAACTGATGTTGATGTTGACGTGTTGTGTTTTTGCCTGAAGCTCCACCCTCCACCTATCCACCTATCCACCAATCACAAAGTCAGTAGTGTTTCGGCACCCGGGTTGCCAGATCTGCTCTAGTTACTACAGCTGCAGCTACTATAGTTCCTGCTGGATCCTGCAGCCTATCTGGCAACCTCGAGTCAGGGGGAAGGGGAAGAGGGGATACACCGCTCTACAGTCAACAGTGATTGCAGTGCCAGTTTTGGCCACAATCTTACATACACTTCCTTTAAAGTAGAGATGAGCTGGGCGTTGCCATCTTGCGAGTGTGTCATAGCGCGTAAACCCTTGGATAACAGAAAATGGGCAAAAAGGCGGGATGCGGGCGGAGCTTAGGTGACGCAATAACTATAGACAACAGATAAATGGCTATCCACCTGTCACTCAAAGTAACCACGCCCTTAATTATGCATAACTTTAATAATAGATTTTATTTATAATGCACTTTTCATTCCGAAGAATCTCAAAGTGCATCAAAGGGGGGAAAAAATAACAAAAAATGAATAACAAGTAAAAATATAGAATACTACAAACAATCATACTACGAACAGAAACAGAGCTGATGGTGAACAGAAACCGAGCGGATGGTGAACAGAAAACAGCTGATGGTGGAAGTCTCTGTTAGCTGCGCAGCACACTGTGGTCCACTCCATGTTTTAAATTTCTCCCAGCGGCAGTGTGTCCGACTCCTGATGACATCGCCGAGGCACAACAGCTGAAGACCAGATGATGGGTCTTCATGACGATTCAAACGATGGGGATCGCCGCAGCACCATGCAGGAGGCAGAACATTTTTCCGGGCACTTCTGTGGACACACCGGGGTCGGCGCAGAAGTCCAAGCCGCTCCACGGCCGCAATGCAGGACGGAACAGCGGCGCAGCCGAGAGGCGGAACATCCCAACATCATGCCGGACGCCGATTACCATGGCCCAGATGACGCTAGCCCGGTGCAAACTTCAGCCACCATGCAGCTTAAGCCCAAGGGAGACCACCAGTGAGCAGTCGCGGCGAGAAACATCAAATGTCCTCCAAACCAGAACCAACCGCAGCAATTCAAACATAAACATCAGAGAAGCGGTGGAAAACGGCGAAACGACGAACAACGACCTCTCAGTGGCTGCCAGCAATCAGCAACAGCCCCAATTGTAGCTCTGACTGTTAGACTAGTCACAAACATAAGGAAATAAAATAAAATCTAAATCTAATAGTACATTAACATGATTTGTGGGTGGAGAAGCGGCGAACAGACAACGCCAGCGTCCTCTCCCCCAACTTTAAGGCTTTATATAACGTAAACGAATGAGTTATAAAAAAATTCACCCCCCCTCAGGGTTATTATAAAGGTCAAAATTTGCTATATAGGCAAAAACCACAATTTGTACCAGGCTGTAAACATGTTTTTTTCTGCTGTAAAGTTGAGAGTTTTAACATGGGGCTCAATGAGATTCTGCTCCCTTCTAGAGACCTAGTGGCCAGTCGATGAATTGCAGTTTACATTACTTCCGTTTTGTTTTCAAGAGAGATCGCGGGAGATTGCCGCTTGGTCGGGACAGGTAGTTTTTTGCGTCTTACCTCGATTTCGTGCTGCATGTAAGCGCATCATGTGATAGATGACAAAAACGCAAACTTAGAGCAGATTTAAATGCACCTAGACAGAGCGAGCAAGTGTTTTGCATAAAATAAGTACATATATCACACACGCAGACTCTTTTAAGACCCAGAAAACTATAAAGATGTGTTATTCTCATCTCATGCAGCAGATGTAGAAGAGGTTCAGTCAAAACGCTGCAACTGCATGAGGATAATATGAGCCATAAATCTCCCGCTGACACGGTGCATACTTTATTTAACATCACAACTGACGTAGCATTTGAAAAACTCTGGTCAGATACGGATATTATTATTTTTGATGTCCCTACAAGGAAATAACATGGTTATTAATAAAGTCATGTAAACGCGGTTTACTTGCATTGTCAGTTTACTGGTTTGCATACAAACAGGGAAAACTGATGATTTCAATAAGCTGATTTTTTTAAAAGTTATCAGCTTAATGGTGTGCATGTAAACGTACCCAATGACAACTACAAACCTGATATATTCTGTCATTTTCTTCATGTTAAATCAGACTTTTATTTTGACAGGTTGCCGTGACCTTTGATTGTCTGTGTTCGAGATATGACAGTTTCCCCAAATGAAATGCTAAATTGTCACGAAGTGACGGTTTATGCGTTCATGTCCTCAAATAGTAACACAGCTGAAGCTAAAAAGACAGTGAGCGAGTATCGCATGCATGCGCGCCCCAGCTGAGAGATGACCTCATGGTCTTGGTAGATGGTCCAACCTTAACATATTTCCCTGTACTCTTTTTAGGTATTTGAAACAATGAAGGTGAGCTCATTTCTAAAGCACGTCCTTAGAGCACATTATTTACTGAGAGTGAAGAAAGAAAAGTGTGTGGAATTTCCTTAAATGTACAAAGTCTGGGTGTGTTTTATGTAAATTACTTACCTCTGGACAATAGGTTACTAATTTAGAATACTCCAAATTTATCAACATTAGAACAAGGTTAAAAATAAATTAATGCGCATACACGTGTTGTGATATATTGTTCTGTGAGTTTGAGGCCACACATTGGTGATTATAGCTCTGCATAGGTTGTTGTATATGTTAGACTGAGCAGCAATAGTGTTTGAGAAACCTTATTTTTGCAATTCCTTGCTCCTGGCAGAGCAGTATAATATGATTCACATTCCGATTCATATGTAGGCTTGTGTTTCCGAGGCCTTGGGTGAATGCGGTACTGGGGCTTTTGGGTGACTGGCTAATCAAAAGAATTTGGTACCGTAAATGAGAACAATCCAATCTTTACGGCTGAGATTCAGATGGAAACTTCTCCCTCCATCTGGACAATCTGAGAGCTAACCAGGATTCTGTCGTTTTAGTTGAGATAAATTTGAAACTGGTTAAGTGAATAGATGCATAAATGCAACTGAACATACTATAGCACATAGATTTATAACAAATCAACAACTAAATCTCTAACATGTATGTTTTTTTATTTTATTTTAATATTTAATTATGCTGATAATGACAATTGCTAATAAATGTTTCAATAAAATATATATATAGGGTGACCCCCGAATAGTCGAAGATTCGATGCATCGATATGCAGAGCCGGATTCAACCACCGATCTCACGGTTGAATCTTCACAGGTGATATGAAACGAGGATCATACCATTTTGGCAGTGTGGGGGTGCTCAATATTTTAAAGACGTGGCGCGGTGCTGAGCGCCACTGAGCTTCGTGTCCGTTGTGTGTGACCCCTTTAAGGGCACTGAGCTTCACACTGCGCCTCTAAAATTCGAACACATTCAATGAGTGTACACACCGCCGGCGGCATTCGGTGCCTGTCCGCGGCAACTCAGGAAGTTGTTTAAAATCCTGCCGCGCCACAGAGCTCCTTTCAACGTTTTATATAAAATTTATATTCCGTCAAATTGTCAATGGACATACTTATTTCACCCTGTGGTACAAGATACACTCATTGTGCAGCTCTTCTGCCAGAAGTCGATTAAAAATGTAGCTGTTCGCGTCTGGTGGTGGTGTGAGATCCTGAGACGCGGCGCTGAGCTTCAAGTCCGGTGTGCAACCCCCTTTAGGCTCAATCGTCTTAAGAACGAGCATGTAAACGCACTCAAAGTGGTCTTTTCCATGTTAGGCAGGTTTTTTTTTTTTTTTTTTAGGTTTATTTAACAAAATGTTCTTTTATATATGTGTGTGATATTCTGTTCTGATTTCGATCATGGCTTTAACTTGTTATGAGAAAAACACTTTATTTTATGGTTCAGTTATTAACTATTAACTAGTTGCTTATTAGCATGCATATTCCTAGGATATTGGCTGTTTATTAGTACAAAGCTCATATTAATGGCTTATTCTGCATGACCTTATTCTACATCCCTTAATCCTACCCAATACCTAAACTTAAATGCTACAAAACTACATTACTAACTATTAATAAGCAGTAAATTAGGAGTTTGAGACAAGTCGTAGTTAATAGTGAATGTGTTCCCCATAATAGTGTTACCAAAAAACTTTTATGAATGTTTATCCACCATATTATCTTTTATTTAAACCTAAATAAGAAAGCCATTGTCAGTTGGCAGGCAGTTTTGACAACTTTATTTAAAGTTGTTGCTGTGTGCAGTGTGTAAAGGAAAATAAAAATAGTTTTAACCTCCTGCTGACTAGTGTCTCTCCCGACCCATTCACACACACACACACACACACACACACATAGATGATTCGACTATTGGTCGACCATAGAAAGATTCGACAATTCTCATTTGAATGTGTAATTCCTTAGTCGAGGGCACCCCTAGTGTATAACAATATATTTTTTTGTCTTTTCTCTTTAGATCTAGTGTTCTTTCTTCATCTGTTTCTGGTCGTCTGTCCAAATATGATCATGTTTCTTGCTTTTGTCTTCTGGGGTGTTTCTGAAGGTGGGTGTTTAATTGCTGAATGAAAATCAATGCATCAGCCCAGCTAACAGTTTTTTGTTATAAGAACATTCTCCAGGGGCCGTATTCACAAAACATCTTAAGTCTAAAAGTAGCTCCTAACTTTCCGATTTAGGAGAAACTCTGTCAGTCCTAATTTTAGGACTCCTAAATTTTTGGTCTAAGAGTATTTCACAAAGCATTACTAACACTATAACACTAAAACTAGCTCCTAAATCCATGAAACGCTAGGAGGAGTCAAGAGGACTCCTAAGTCACCAAATTACAAACAATTATATTGGCTGTTGCCGCAATCCGACCAAAGACACTATACAATATTGGGGCAATAGTTATAATAAATGTAGGCCTATTTTTAATTTTAAAAAATAAAAAATTGTCAGGTTACCTGTGGCAGTTTTTTTACGAGTTTACACATAAAAATTATTTGAATAGTGTAAAAAAATATAAGTGTCTTGTCAGACACAGAGGTAAGTGCAATGTGAAACAGTGTATTAAACAGAGGTATCGGAAGCAAGCTGAACACAGGAGGATATCTTCAAACGTAGAACACTTGATGATGATGATGATGACAGTTTACTTTCCTTTGTAGACAGGGAGGACGAGGAAGACGATGAAGACGAGGCAGGAAATGAAGACGATGATAAAGATAAGTCATCCACAGGTTAGTAGACGCAGGTAACAGTCAGGGGTTCGGTACAAGACCTGGGCGTACTTGGCCCAGGATTAAAATAGTCTCCAACACTCCTGGTTTCGATGGCAGTAAACCCTCAGGAATCTCCCGACTTCCTGGATCTTACGCTCAGTCTAGCCATTCGTTTGTTGATCCCCGGAGGATAGTCTGACAGATACTCCTAAGTGATGGAAGAAGGCTGACCAGACTTGGGATATGAACTATGGTCCATGGTCGGATACGATGAAAGAGGGAGCCCAAAGTGACCGAAAACGTTTTGGAAGAGTGCCTCCGCCGTTTCCAAAGCGGTAGTTAACCCATTGAGGGGAATGAGCTTGCAGGTTCACGAGGACCAAGACACAGGTGAATTCTTGAGAAAGGGTGAGATCTGTCATGAAATCCACCCCAATGTGAGTCCAAGGGAGTTCAGGGATCAGCAGAGGCACTAGCTTCCCCTCAGGCAGTCTCCAAGGAGTATCCGCAATGGCGCACCCTTTAAAGAATCAGGAGATATACTGAGGCATGGAGTGCCACCAGGGAGCAGGGTTTTGGGTGTTCTCCTGTTGGATCTGTTGATGGATGGCCCACTGAGCAGGACAGACGAACATGGCTGGAGGGAGAATGGTGTCAGGGTTTTCAGCATCAGGATCCGCTTGATATAGTTGAGATAAAGCTTCCTCCAGCCAATGTCTCCATTCCCCCAGGGCGAGCTTGATAGCCAGGAGTTCCCGATTACCAATATCATAATTCTGCTCCGCCGGGGATAGCTTCTTCGAGAAGAAGGTGCATGGATGGAGTCATGAGGGTTGCCCCTGCCGCTGTGACAGCACCGCTCCGACCCCGGTAGAGGAGGCATCCATCTCCATGATGAACTGGTGGTTAGGATCTGGATGGACCAGGATTGGAGCAGTCTGGAAGGCGAGCTTCAACTGATGGAAGGCTTCCTTGGCAGATGTGTTCCAGGACAGAGACTTGGGCCGGTTCTTTAACAGGGAGGTGAGGGGTGAGCTGAGCAGACTGTAGTTGTGGAAAAAGCATCGGTAGAAGTTGGTAAATCACAGGAATCTCTGTAGTTCTTTGATGGTGTTGGGTAACGGCCAGTGAAGAATGGTGTCCTCCTTCCTCTGTTCCATCTTGATGCCGTGGTTGTCATTAATGTATCCTAGAAACTGGACTGAGGTGGTATGGAACTCAAACTTCTCCAACTTGAGATACAGGTGATGCTCACAAACTTTTTAGAGGACTTGGAGTACATGCTCTTCATGATAAGTATAGCATCTATGTAAACGATGACGGACCTATTCAGGAATTCACGGAAGACTTCGTTCATATATTTCTGGAAGACGGAAGGTGAGTCGGACAACCCATACGGTATCACCCGGTACTCGTAGTGCCTGGAATGGGTGATGAAGGCGGGTCTTCCACTCGTCACCCTGCGGGATGCAGATAAGGTTATAGGCACTCTTTAAGTCGAGCTTAGAGAAGATGGTTGCACCTAGGAGTTGTTCAAGGGCGGCAGGGACCAGTGGAAGGGGAAAACTGAATTTAAAGGTTTGGAAGTTGAGATGACTATAATCAATACACGGACGCAAGCCTCTTGCCTTTTTTGCCATCAAGAAGAAGCCCAAAGTGGCAGGGGAGGTAAATGATGGTCTTATGAACCCTTGTTGGAGCGCTTCTTACACGTACTCTTCCATGGCCTGCTGCTCTGGGATGGACAGTGGATAGATGCAGCCTTTGGGTAAGGTAGCCTCAGGCAGGAGGTCCCACAGTCCCATGGCCGATGAGGTGGAAGTTTGGTAGCCAACGGCTTACTGAAGACATCCTGGAAGGCCCGGTAAGCAGAAGGGATGGTTACATTGATGTAAGGCCGCCCAAATCGTCCCAATGGAGGATAACGATTGGTGGGTGAAGGTTGCTGCGCGTTTGTCTTTTCAGCGAGGAAAAGGGATTTTATTTCAATTCCTCATTATCTGACTCCATTTAATCATAATTTAGAATTTAGGTTAAAATGCCAATTGGTTACATGATCATTTATATTTAATAGTTTAACTACACATTTAATTATTCCGTTTAACCCTTGGTTGAAATTATGCTCGTCCGTAACCTGAATTATTCCAGAGCAAGTCAGAATCAATCAAAGTGTAACAATTTATTAACAGTCAGGTAAATGTATAATGGCAATTACATAATAAATTCAAAGGTAGCCTAAGCCATATAACATCAAATACTTTGAAGTAAGGAATGAAATACCTGACTTCTGAAAATTACATAATGCTGACTATCTTGAAACGTCCAGAATTACGGGCTGACCTGAATACAGGATCGAGCCCTGAGCTCTTTGCAACATTTCTTTAAATACCCAGATGCACAAACTCTTTCAAATGTAAACACGAGTTCACAATAGGAATTTGCATTAATCAAGTCCTATAGACTATATAGATAATGGCGATCAGCGATTGCTTTAGTTTGGCAAACCGAGTGTTGATGTCTAAATGTGTCTCAATGTCATACTGTCGAAAATTCTACACAAATAATCTGTGTTACAAGTTATGTTTATCAATTTGGATGACTTTATTACTTCTCAAAAAATGCTTCAAATTCAAAAGTAAACTACAGAAAAAACTACAGAAAAACTAGTTGTTAAAACCACTTTAAAGCAGTCCTTTTACTATTATAGGAGCCATGTTGATCTGCTTTATCAATGCAGAAATGTTTCTTAAAGCCTGCAAACATTGAAAAAGAAGCAACAAAAGTCAAGGGTCAAGAGCCCAATAAAGCAAATAATGATCGCCATGATACACCTCAAACAAAACCTTTTCAAGTGCAAAATAATTGTATTTATATAGCATATTTACAACAACCGCTATGCTGACCAAAGTGCTTTACAGAAGAACAAGATTAAAAGAAAATGTAAAATGCATAAAACAATTAAAATAAGAGCACAGTTACCATAAAACAGGAAGACCACAACCAGAAACCGAAGCTCGGATATAAATTATCAATAGATAATATAAATTGTATGACATTTTTACACTCCCAGAATCAACACTGAATATTTGGAGAATGTTCTTCTGTTGTCTGTAATTTGTAATCTGTTAGCTGAGATATATTATTCAAATATAATACATGTTTGTGTAAAAAAGTAATTTTAATATCTGGTTTTGCTGCAGGGTCTCGTAACGAAACAGTCTGTTGCTGTGCTCTTTATTTTTTGAGACCCCTTATGTTCTTGAAGGCTGCTCCATATGTACATTTGTTCACAGGTAAGATTCATTTCTGATGATTTTCACATGTGTTTTAGTAGGCTGAGAATAAATTATGAACATTTTTACACTAATTATTTTATTGCCGATTGTGTTGGTGTGTTATATGATTGCAATGATTTTATATATTCTGTGTTACAGGCAAGAAGAAAAATTGGATTTTGTATTATTGTTATGATACAGAATATAATGTTTTCTCAGCTGTTGTTTGTTCAGGTAAACAGATCCAAATGTCAAAACAGCCATTGTCATAATGCATTACAGTGAACATAAACGGCTGATTAAAAAATACAATTTTAATGATGAATGAATCCATTCGAATGAATAATTTCCTGACGAATGAATAATTTGATTATTCTGCAGCAAATCTGAAACAATAACAACATGTTCATTTGATTTTTCTCTCATATTTTGTGTACCTATGATGAAAAATTACAGGCCTCTCATCTTTTTAAAGTGTGAGAACTTGCACAATTGGTGGCTAACTAAATACTTTATTTTTTGCCCTACTGTTTGTGTGTCCTTAAACTATCCTGGGACCCAGAAAAAAAAAGTTTTTCGAATTTTGTATTTTTTCATGTCATTAGATTGTTTAGAGCATAAGAAACAAATGGACACATATTTTTTTGGGAAAATTATATTTTATTCATATTTTATGATATGTCCTCTGTAGTTGACACCAGGACTCAGTTGTTAATTTTTTTTAATGAAATGAAATTGCATGTATAGGCCAAAACAATGGGATTTATTTTTAACTCACGAATACATTTTTAAGTTTCAGGATTTTTTTTAAAACAAACTTTTTTTAAAGATGATTCTGAGCTATGTTATAAAAGATATAACTGAATGCTTTGATATACCATCTTACTTTATGCAATATGTGGGTAAAATGGCCATACTTGGATTTTCCCATTCAATACAATGTATCGGTATATTGCATCTAATTTGCATATTATTATGTTCTTGGTGCAACATGTAATGAAAAAAAGAAGTGTAATAAGGGGAGTAATAATTGGCAACATTTTCATAATAATATGTAATATTTCATAGGAATATTGTTATGTAATTTATTTCCCTGTTTACTGTTTGTGTCTCCAAAATGCCTGATAAACATGATTTATGTCCCGGTGTCCTCTACAGTGGACTTTTATGAAATCAATGCCCTGTTTTGTAACAAAAAGTCATATTTTGATTAGAAACCCCATAGCATTTTCCTGAGATGTTGATTTATAACAAAAAATTTGAAAATTAATCAGATTTAAATTATAATTACAAAATAGTATCATATTTCCATAAGAGTGCTAAACATTAATGTCAGCCATTTTTAAAGACCAAGAAGTTGTTGTTGTCCTGGTGAAACCTCCAAACATTTGGTATCTGTGCAAAGCCCTGAATGTGCTCTATAAAGGACATCCTGACTCTAAACTGTGACGTGTGTGATATCACAGAAACTCACTAAAATATAATGTCCACTACAGTGGACAAAAGTCTATTACTGGGCCCCAGGAGGTTAAACAAAACATGTTGAGACATAGTTTAAGGGTAATGTCATCATATCAGCAACACAAAAGTCACAGGGTCAGAATCAAACAGGAGCGATCTAGAGAGAGCAACTAGTGTTGTAAAGTTGTGTATAAACCGCATCTGTTCAATTAAAGTGTTTTATTATTCTTGTGACCTGTATTTGAATATTTATAAATGTATATTTTGATTATGCTTCTGATTGTTGTTCTATCTCTTCTCTTTTTTTTAGTTTTGTTTATATCTGCCTGGGCGAAAGGTCTGTATGGATTTGAGAGCATTGTGATGATGGCCATATTTGGAATAAAGCTTCTGATCTGCTTCATCAGTATTATTTATAGTAAGTACTTCTATGGGATTTCTTCAATGAAGGGAGAAATCATGTGTAAAAAGAGATGATACATTCTCATCGAATCACAGGGAAAAACAACCATGGCAAAGGAAAAGTCAGTGCAGTTGTTTTTCATACAGTAGACAATAACTAAAAAAAACAAGTTTAGGTGGCAAACAAAAAAAAACAGTTTGGAATAAACGCCAGGGATAGTAATTATCTGAAAGGTCGATTAGGTTTATGTTCTGTTGTTTAGGAAATACTGTTTGGCATATTAACCATAATCAATTGTCGGCCCCACTTTATATAAGGTGGCCTTAAGTATGTACTTAAATCAAAAAATAAGTACAATGTACTTACTATGTTCAAATTGTATTGCAAATCCCTTTTGCTGATATTGAGGTGGGATACGGGTAGAGTTAGGGAGAGGTGTGATGATAAGGGTAAGTTTAAGGGAAGGGTTAGGTGTAAGAGAAGTGCCAACTGTGTAATTACAAATGTAACTACAGAAATAAATTACAGACGTAATTACATGCAGGTATTGTTTAAAATGTAAGTACAATGTAAAAACATGTATGTACACAATCAGTCCATTGTATCAAATGATGAATTACAATGTTAATATATAGTATTTAAGGCCACCTAATATAAAGTGGGTCCCAATTGTCAAGTAGATGAAATTGAACTGTAATTTAGGTGCTACATCCGCTAATATTATTAGATCCAAACGCATCCCATTCAAGCCCTCTCCATTTTGTGCGCATTGCTTCTCTTTAAAGGTCCCGTTCTTCGCGATTCCATCTTTCAAACTTTAGTTAGTGTGAAATGTTGTTGTTGGAGCATAAATAATACCTGTAAAATTATAAAGCTCAAAGTTCAATGCCAAGCGAGATATTTTATTTAACAGAAGTTCCCTTTCAAAGCCTACAGAGAACGGCCGGTTTGGACTACACCCCTGCACTTCCTTTAGGAACGACGTCACTAGAACCGTTTGTTGACTAACCCTCCGCCCACAAGAACACGCAAAATAGGCGGCGTGGTCTTGTTGCTATCTCATGTGGAGAAGAGCGCGCATTCAGAGCTTGCATCTCCCCGTTATGGTAAGAGGCGGGACCTTTCCGGGCAAAGTGCGCTAAGCTGCTGTCCAATCACAACACGGGAAGCGCTGGGCCAATCAGAACTCGTTATGTGTTTCTGAAGGAGGGACTTCATAGAACAAGGACATCATCAGGCCGTTTTTAGGACAGAGAAAAGAGCGGTGTACAGATAAGTAAATTGTGTGAAAAATACTGTGTTTTTTTACACGCGAAACATGATCTCATGTTATATTGCACACTGTAAAGATAATCAAAGCTTTGAAAACACGCGAAGAACGGGACCTTTAAAGGTGTAAAGTGCATAATTATAATGCTGCAGAAAACAGGAATGCAGTAAATACAACCTTTTATAAGCTATACTGTTTAAATGTTAAATAAATAAATAATAATAATCATAGCGAGTTAAAACATCTGATACTGTGATTTGGTGCACCTGGTGATCCTGAGCATCATTGACAAATGTCTTAACATGCAAAATGTTTGGTACCACTGCTCCCTATATACACAGAGTACGCAGCGAGTGTGAAAAAGTGGTTTTGGCTCCCTGATGCCCGCAAATTATACTAAATATAATTACCCAATATAATTGTGAGAGTACTGAAATATGTTTTTTGTCTATGTACGAGCTCAGTAGAATGTGTTGAATTGGGTAAATCCTAGAAGTGTCATTATTCAGCTGGGGTCAGTTAAGTATTGATTTAGTTCAGTAAAACTTATGAATTATGAAACTAATTTAGTTCAGCTATAAGCAGCTCTACAGAACATGTAATGTCATCTCAGATGTAATCTCAGTGATTTCAACCATTGCAGATTTCATCCATACAGATACTTAACATCAAAATCCGTGGCAGTTTCACGGAATCACCCGAAAATGTTGATGGGTTCACGGAAATGATGCCTATGTAAGTCAATGACAAGCAGCATCCGTTTTTCACTCACAACTTCCCAACATACATTTAATTCTTTGCATAGGAGACATGATTTTATGAATATTATAGCCTAATATAATATTTTGGAGCAACTAACTCCACTCCTATCCTAAACCTACCCACTTTTAAGTGTAAAACACTTAACAGGCAAATACATGTACAGTCACATGTATTTATTGAAAAAACTGACAAAAAACTGTATAAAAGTATTAACTCATGTTGCATTCCAAGTCTTCTGAAGTCATACGATATCTTCATGTGAAGAACAGAGTTGATCTTAATGTTTTAGTCGTTGAAATAATGATCCCACCCCTTTGTGAACAGAACACACGCACTTGTTAATATCTCCTTCAAATGATACACGCGACTTTTTCGAATGACGTGATCGGTCACGAGACACATGAGAGCCAATGGCATTTTACAATAAACGCTGACGTATTGACCCAATTGGTCACGTGACATACGAGAGCCAATGCTGTCAAAGCTAATTTGACGTTTCTTCCGGCGGCAATATTTGAAATGTATTGATCTTCGGCGGATGGACTCGACTTTACTGATCTCTTTTGGGGATTTTCTTCACACAATTCAATCGTTTGGCCTCGGAACACTTGGAATAGCGGTACTTTCTGAATAAATTGTGCCTGCAGTATCTGCCCGTTATATCCTGTTTTATATAATACACAAATGGGTAGGGTTAGGGAAGAGTTTGAGTTACGCGTTCAAAATGTGTCTGAATAAAAAGAAAATAAATGTCAACAAAATTATGCTGACTAAATCCAACTGATGAATAAAATGTTGAAAAGGGAATCTGTGTGTGGACCACAGATGCTGCTTGTCATTGTCTTACATAGGCAACACTTCCATGGTCCCATCGCGGAATATTCGGCGATTCCGTGAAACTGCCATTATTAGTTAAGGAGCCGTGGTCGTTTCACGGAATTCTGTGAAACCAGGTTGATGTTTTTTTTTTCCACCGTTTTTTTTTTTTTTTTCTGATACAGTGTTGGCTACATTTACTGGGAAACTAAGTGAACGGATGATTGCTATATTCAACGTTCTGGGGAATATAAGCATAGATATTGCACCTTCACTACAATTCATCCTCCTGTTTTACGCATGTGGATCAGCAAGAGAAGGTAAATTGACTTTTGTTACCTTTGTTAACTATTTACATTATTGAATCAATTGTTGAAGGAAACAGTATTGTTGTTCGCCAACATTTATGGAAACTGTTGATATTTTATAGTTGTTTTTATTTTACAGCAATCTGAGATGCTTCATTCATACACACTAATTCAAATACATTAATAAACAATTTAGAAATAATTGGAAAAGAAAAATATTTTTCGTAAGATGCCGGAGACATTAGGATCCATAAGCATTTTAATAAAACAGCGATAAAATGGTACAGGAACCCAGCTAACAAATTTTTAGTTCTAAGAACATTTTCCACAATTTTGTTTTGGTTATGGAAACATTAAAATGTCCAGTTTTCTTGATGTATCGGTGGATGCTAACATGAAGCGCATGATGAAAGAGAATTCGATACAAATATTCTTAAATAATCCAAAAAGCATAACAGGAACATTCAGGGAAACATAACAGGGATACTCTAACACTGACGACACCGAACAAAGAACTGAAGGAAGACAGGACTTAAATACACAGAAGATCAAAGGTCACATATATATATATATATATATATATATATATATATATATATATATATATATATATATATATATATATATATATATATATATATATATCTTTGGCTATTAGGCTACTTTAGCCATTAAACTATGTATTTTACAACTCCGAATGGTGGTGACCCAATTTAACGCTCTGCCTGACAACACCAATGCCACAAGAGAAATGTGTTACAACCCCTGGTTTGAAGGGAAGCAACAAAAGGGACACACACAACCAAGAGGGAAAAGGCTTTATTAATCAAAATTAACTCCCAAAACAAGAAAATCATTAAATAAAACAATGTTTCTGTTAATGGTGTCTGGATGAATCTGCAATGTGCTATTGCAATGATGAACTACAGCAGAAACACCAGCAAGCTGAATTGTAGGTGTAGGCAACCAGTATAGATGTGGTTGAGTCTGGAAGAGCTCACACTGCAAAAGAAAGTCTCAACTCTTATTTGGCATGGCATCAAACTTCTCAGGGAGAGAGAGCTGCAGGGTATCGCTGGATGTGTGATGCATTGTGTTGGCAGCAAGGTTATTATAGTTTTGCTTTTTGAAATTAGTTTTTATTTTATTATCGTTTTCAATTTTGCTACAAATTTCAGTTTAGTTTTAGTTAGTTTTACAAATGGTTTTGCTAGTTTTAGTTTAGTTTTTATTTTGCAAATACATTTCTATTTAGTTTTTATTTATTTCGTTTCAGTTTTAGTTTTAGTAATTATAGTTTAGCAGAGTTACCATAATGAAGTGTAGAGACCAAATCAAGGTTTTTAATTTCAGCAAAGTTTAATGTTTGCACAGATTAGAGTTTAATCTTACTAAACATCCTTAAGTGAAATAACTTGATAAACAAGCATTATTGTTTATACCCAGGAAGGTCTTACAAAACATGCAGTAAAGTTGGGTCTTCACCTTTGAGCAAAAAAGCTCGAGTCAAACTATGACCTATACAAACAACGATCTGGAGATTAAAAATGAAATAAATTATATTTTGATATTAAAAAATTATATTTGATATTTTTGACATAGGCTAATACTCAGAGGATCTATCTTAAAGAACCAAATAAATGCAACGCAAAATATAAAAGTAAAAATTATAAATTCCAGACAAACTCATTCATAACAAAGATGAAATATTGTTAAACAATTAAAAGCTTATTTTCATTTCTTCAGTAGTACAATGTAGGCTAGCAGCGTAAGACCACAGCTAAAGTCATCTGAATACAGCCAACACAAGCTGTGTGTGTGTGTGTGTGTGTGTGTGTGTGTGTGTGTGTGTGTGTGTGTGTGTGTGTGTGTGTGTGTGTGTGTGTGTGTGTGTGTGTGTGTGTGTGTGTGTGTGTTGTGCTATAATTGTAAAGGGGACCAATGTCCTCACTTATCTAGTAAAATATTATGATAACTGACTAATAAGGACATTTGACTGGTCCTCACTAGTTAAAAAGGCTCGTAAATCGGCCAAAACATGCTTTTATTTAAATCTATTGTTTTGCATGTTCTTGGGATGGGTAGGTTTGGGGATAGGGATTGGGTTAGGGGATATAAAATATCATTAACCTGATATAAAATCATTGGAAGTCCATGCAATGTCCTCACTTATATAGTGAAACAAACGCGTGTGTGTGTGTGTGTATCCTGGTATTCCCTACTTTGTGGGGAAATGTCTCCACACAGATAATATAATATAATGTAAATGATTATGATAACACCTTTGAGCCTGTCAATATTATGCAAACATGAAATCTCAAACCCACAGTAGGCTAGTACTTGCTACTATAGTTGCTGACTTTTGCGCCTGCTTCTCTCGTCGCGTAAGACACGGCATTCTAAAACAGTGAGCTTAAGTTAAAAGAAGTTCAACGTGCATCTCATTACCTTGTGTTATTTCCCATTTCACTGCCACGGAAGCATTGATTCTTTGTGAACTGCCGTTTATGACTAGCGATGTTGCCTGTCTGCACGCGTCCGTCACTCAGATCACTTCACGTGCAGTAGCGCAATACAGACAGAGACACTCCCTCAACCGCCACAGTCAGATGTTCCACCACATTAAAGAGAGCTTATTAATAACGAAAACGAATATTTATTTTTGCTAATTATTATTTTATTTCAGTTAGTTTTTTAGTAAGAGTAGTTAGTTTTGTTTAGTTTTAGTTTTTTATTTATTCGGATTTTTTAATTTTATTTCAGTTTACGAAAATGTTTTTTGACCAATAGTTTTAGTCTTAGTTTCAGTTTTCGTTTACGAAAATAACCTTGGTTGGCAGCATGGCTGCTCGCTTGGAGATTGTTTGAAGATGTGCTTAAGCTGAATCGGTGCTGCACAGATCTGTCAAGCTCCTCCGTTAGCATGGTGAGCTTGCAGAGTTGCCCATGGAAACTGTCCATTATCTATGCTTGTGCAGTAAAAATGTTGTCTGACTATCTCCAGACCAAGCTCAATTTAAAACTGAACATTGGTCTGGTGAGTCTGCTCTGTATTTTCTACTGCACAAGAGGCGTGATCAACGGGCACAATTCAAATAACTCTGTACACAATTGGATAGTCCTTCAACCAATCAGACCACAAGAAGCGTGATCAAGCGGAAACGACCAAATGTTTCTCTATCCGTCATCGTGTTAAACCCGCCCAGGTGGATAAGCCAGTCTGTGATTGGTTCCTGAAAAGTGTAACAGAAGCAGAAACAAATCACCGGCAGATCAGGCTGGGTTTACCCAATCTAGTAAAAATCTTGTGTGGCTGTTGAACAGCTGCTGGATATGACTGGTTATATGTTTTATTTGCTATTTCGTAGATTTCCAAACTTAAGGTTACAGATGTATCAAAATGTATAACAACACTTCTTGGCCTCTCCTTTATCTCTACATGTCTTTAGATTGATCATGATGTTTATTTGGATCACTAGAAGTGTCACATGAAAAATCAATATAGTGTTTACAATTTTTATAAATAAATGTTTTGTTGTACTCTATGCTGTTGTTGTCTATGCTGCATTGCAATATTTTTACCCTCATGTTTACCCTCAAAATTCTTAAAATAATCACATTTCTGTTTTCAGGATTTTTCATTGCTGCAGTTTTACCAGTGTTTCACACATTGACAAGTTATGATTGGGATTTAGTATGTGAGAAACGGATGGGCTGTAAGTGTCTGAACTATTATTTTATCCCTGATATAAATACATAAATAAATCATGCCATTTTATTATTTCAGTTGTTCAGTGTTCAGTTGTTGTACACATTTTTGAGATGTTACATTTAATGTTCTGTATATGAATGTGACTTTGAAAATATTTTTTTTATAGTTTTTTTAGATTTTTTATTCAGTTTGTTTCAAAACCAGAACTTATAAAGACATTAAAATATTTTTCAGGTTCACGTTTGGTTAGAAGATCAGTGTGGTTTAGTTTCATGTTTTTGGTCAATGCCTTAATGATCTACCTCTACATCATAACTCTGGAAAATGAAAAAGGTACAACATTTTTGTTTTTAAATTAGTAATTAACCCTTTCGTACGTACGATCAAACCAGTGTGATCAGTCTTGGCTGGTCCCCGTAGCTTACGATCACACCGGTGTGCGTTTCGCAATTCAGTATTTTTAACCGAATAATGTTTATTTTAGGTTTCAGACATTTAAATATACATGAGTAACAGAAAAACCATGCATTTAGGGGGGTCAGCAAGAATATTTTAAACTTACGTGTGAAAGGGTTCAAACATATTTCTGGATATATTGCATTTATATTAAAAGTTAAAGTTTTTCAGTCAACTAACATAGGCCAGCACTTTAAAGAAAAAAAGTGATGATGAAGCTGACTTTTGTGTTAATTTACAGATCGTATGGGATGGGTCTGTGTGATTGGGTTTCTACAGTTATTGTGGACAGTGATTAACTTCACAGCCGTATTTAAAAATGGTACAGTATCTACATTTTCCCAATCTAATTAATCATTTTAATATTGTTGTTTTGGTAACAATTTGGATTATAGACCGCAAAAGTACTGTGTAAGTAAAATTAATTTACACCGTAACTTTTGATAATTATAGTGTACCTATATAGTACAATGTAGGTGTCACAGTGTGTTTTGGGTTCATGTTTCATGGTTATGTTTTTTTAAGTTGGCCGTGTTCACTGAGTGCATTTACATGCACGTTTTTAAAGCCAAGTATGCTTACTAAGCCGACAATGCAAGTGGTCATGTAAACGCGGTAACTCATTTTCTTTTATTGGAGTGAGGCCATAATAAACCGCTTAAGCATAAATGGGTTGGGACAGGTAGTTTTTTGCCTCTTACCCTGATTTTGCACGGCATGTAAACACATTAACCTGCTTTCTGTCTTTAATCGGTGCCGACAGGAAAGGAGGAGAAGACTATTAGGCTACTTTAGCCAATAAACAATGTATTTTCTTTAATAGTTAGGTTTAAATATTATAATGTTATTTTTAAATTTCATCTAGGCTATATTGATTATGAAAAGGGACCAAATGTGTAATATATGTCAAAGACATCGGGTCAGAAATGATTTTGACCACTTCATTAAGTTTTGTTTTGTAAAAAACTTTGTAAATTGTATCTTAATTTTAATAAATGTTTCATCATCCATTTGCCTGGATTAAATAAACAAGCTTTAATAAACAATATAGCAGACAAACCATGACGGAGCAATCATTTGCGTTGCACATGAACTGGAGCGGTCACATTAAATAAACCGGAAAATAGGCATATATATATATATATATATATATATATATATATATATATATATATATATATATATATATATATATATATATATATATATATATATATATATATATATATATATATATATATATATGTATATGTGTGTATATATATATATGTGTATATATATATATGTGTATATATATATATATATATATATATATATATATATATATATATATATATATATATATATATATATATATGTGTATATATATATATATATATATATATATATATATATATATATATATATATATATATATATATATATATGTATATGTGTGTGTGTGTGTGTGTGTGTATTGTAAATTAATTTTACTTACACGGTAGTTTTGGTATGTGTTGTAGAAAACTGATGTTTTGTTCTTTTCTTTCTTTCTTTTTGTTTTTTGCTAGTGGTTGTTCATGTCCTAATTTTTTTCTTAAAATGATGATTAAATGCTTTAATTTCACAGATATTCCCTGTGTCATCCCCGTGTATCTGTTTGGATCAGTTGGTGTTGTTTTGCTGAACTCTGTTGCACTGATGATAGAACTGATACTGAAAACAGGTGAGTGAGCATCAGATACCTTAAACAAACTGCAACTTTTCTGAGAACATAAATTTCATCCATTTGGGATAAAATTGCATGAATCTGTTCTCACTGTGCAGTATATCTTTACATAAAATTAATTTAATTAATCTGCATACTTGTCAAAAAAGACAAAAATGAATGGATACAAGTCTGTGCTTCTGGAAAATCCATATTTTTATCTCAAAGTCCTTTAAGTTGTAATGTTGGAGCAAATGTGTTACATACGTTGTGCAAATGTCAAACTCACGAAGGCAAAGGAGAACTTGTAGCGCGAAGCTTTAATAGCAAAACTCAGGAACATGCAAACACCACTTTGACATTAACGTTGATGGACAAACACTGAGGGGAAACTGAAAACTAAATACACAGGGCTAACAAGGTGATTAACATGACACAGGTGATAGACATAACTCATTAGGAAGACTTGGGAGAAACTAGGTCACGGGGGCTGAACTCAAAACACAAAGAACACAGTAGACAGGTTTACATGTAACATAACACCCCCTCTGAATAGGCGCGTCCTCGCGCCGTAACCATAACATCAGAGGAGGGTGGGAGGGTGCTCTGGAGGAGGGCATGGAAAAAAAAGGGGAGACAGAGAGTCCAAAACAAAGAAAACCAGTCCAACAGAAAAGGGAAGTCCATGGGGGCGCGGAAGAAGGGAGGAGCCAGTGGGGAGCCTGGAGCAGGAGCCAGATGGTCCAGAGACCAGCCACGATGAGGCCCCAGGGCGGAGTCGGAGGAGGGAGGAATCATGGGGTCGACAATACGGTGGGAGACACCCTGGGGACGACCGACGAGGAAGCAGCCACTGATGGAGACCCCGGAGGAGCAGCTGGGTCGATGAGCCCACACGAGACCGGAGGCCCAGGAGACCGAGGTGGAGCCATGGCAACAAGTGTCCGAGGTGGAGCTGGACAACTGCAGGACAGAGGCTGAGCCGGTGGGACAGAGAATGAAGGCGGAGCAGAAGGGAAGGAGGAGCCAGATGAAACCGAAGGTGGAGGAAGGATGACGACTGACTAAGGCGGAGAAGGAGAGATGAGGGAGCCAGAGAAGCCGTTTGACCGAGGTTTTCCGGTGGAACCGAGGGAGGGAGGAGCCAGGGCATAGCCGATGTGTTGACGGGCCGCGGTGGAGTGTAGGGGTAAGAAGCCAGCAGTGACAATGGGAGATCCTCTGGGCGAGGTGACACTACTGGACAGACATCTCGAGGCGTATCCACACTGCTAGTGGGAGGAGCCGAGGGGTTGACCGACAGCAGTGTGATCGAGGCAGAAGGGCTGGTAGACAGAGGCGGAGGAAGAGGGAGGGTGGGTGGGAACTCTGAGGGCACAGGAGAACCTTGGAATACAGGAGAGACAGGGGTTGTGGGAGAGTGCCAGTCAATTAAGTCTGCCTTGAAGATGTTGCACAGTTCCTCGAGATGGCCGCCAGAGGTCCTCATCACATCCACCGCGCCGGGCTGATGGGTGGGGCTCCTGTTCCAACCCTCAAGCTCCACGAGGACTCCCTCCACGACGGATGATGTAGCCGGCTCACGCTACTGGTCAGACCCTCGCTGTAGTCGGGGCTCCGGTGCGATGGCTCCTCTCAACCTCTGCCTCGGTTCAGGCTCGTCGGTCTGCGGTGGGCTCAGGCACTTCCTTCATGCCGGTCGTGGTCGGTGGTGGATGGCTGGTCTCTGGCGGTGGTGGAGTGGGACTGGTACCGCTGTCCTCTTCAGCGGGGCCGATGGTGAATGGCGAGTGGTTATGTACCAGCACCCACTCCATGAATGCGGCGAAGTCTCCCCTTGGACCGCCCGCTGGAACGTGTGCCTTCGACCGCTCGCTCAGCCCGGCGTAGTAGAAAACGCTGAGCGAGCGGTCCAGGAAGCGGGACAGGCACGCGAGCTGGAGGAAGTCCCGGGTGTGTGCCTCCAGCGAGCGGTCTCCCTGCTCCAGACAGAGAAGCTGGACATCGGACTACATACACTTGTTTTGAGACAAACACACCCCACACACACACACGTACACACATATGATTAGTGCGACTATAACACAGAGCACATTTTTTGTAAATGTGTGAAACAAAAACAATAATTTAGCCACAATTCAGTAAAAAACAACAACAAGGAAGAGGGTACACTCTAAAAGATAAAGATTTAAAAACAGACGAAAACACTCAGACACATACACACGTAAACACACTCAGAGACACACATACAGACCACAATATATACACACACAAATGAACTGGTATGGCTGTTATTAATGTGGTAAAATTGAGCCAAAAGTCTCAAATAAGGGGTTAAAAACAGATCTATTATGCAGTGATAAAACATAACTGTTCATTTTTGTTACATTTTTATTGAATTTTAATGTTATATGCTCAAAATGTTCTCCTATATGCTCAGGTTTGATTGTAGAAAAATGTATGAAAAAATTGGTAAATTTTAAGGTTTCGGTCCCTTTTGACTGGGAGGAGGACAAGTGTGACCCTTAAACGAAGAGGACCAGAGGGTTAAATACCTTGCTGCGTATACTATGCTAGACTAGCTGTCACAGCACTTGCATATTGTTGCCCTGTTGATTGCTTCTATTGTTCTCTATTGTTCTCATATGTAAGTGGCTTTGGATAAAATCATCTGCTCAGACATTGTAAATTAGCTTTTGTCTCTTTGGCACGGAGACTCAGAGAGTGCTGCATTTCTTTCTGCAGACTGGAGAATCATAAGGGAACAATGTATATTTTATTGTCTTCCCTGTAACAAGCCACAGGATCAGAATGGTGCAGTGTATAAGTTACAGTCTCACCCTTGCAGAAACTTGAAACTGTTGTTGCCTTCCATGCAACGGGCTCAGGCTCATATCTGTATCTGTTAGTCTCTTTAGATGGGAGACTCAGTATGAGAATGTATTCGGTAATGTCTCAATGGATGAACCAGAGACCCATTAACAAGGAGTGTCTGTTGAAAGGATGTATGAATCCCTTTCTGATAAGCAGGAGATTGCAATTTTGGCACTTCTCCATTCCAGTGCTGTAATTGACTGCTGGCATCAGAGCAAAGTTTGACCAACCCTTCTTTCCTATGTGGAACAAATTTGCAGAAAGCATACAGTTGGAAGTATTTGAAGTGTCTTTAAAGTTTACAAATGCATTTATCAATTTCCAAACCACCTCTGGTAATATTGTAAACAAAAAGGGACTGAACATGATGGAAAAAGATTGACCTGTCATGCATTCATTCAGCTGAATACATTAACAGCTGAATTTGTGTAAGATGATGCACTACAATAAATGAATTAATGTGGCCTCCCATTTGTTTCAGGGAAGAAACTGCATGTGGTCCTATAAGAAGTCCTGGGCTTGGTAGCCCACCAGCTCTACATCATAATCTTTTCTTTTGTTAATTTCTATTTCCTGTCAGCCTCACTCTGGTTTGTGGTTTGTGTTTGTTGTGCCATATAGCTTTGTTTTGCATTTTACTGTTATTCCTTTTTTATTTTTGCTAAATATAACATACTATTCACAATATATTTACTATTGTATAATATTGCCTATATCACATTAATCTGACATCGCTAGCTTTTAATTTAAATAGCTAATGCTAGCACAACGCGTTAGCATTTTGCTAGCCTGTTAACTTGAGTTCTTACTGGAACCAGAAAGCATGACCATATTAGCCTGTTTCTGCCAACACTGCACTGGCTCCCTACTAAACATTGCATTAGGGTGACCAGACGTCCCTGTTTTCCAGGGTCCGTCCTGTTTTTTGGTTTTCTGTCTCCAACTGGAGCTGTCCCCGGAAATGTCCTCTTTTTACAGGTCATTTAAAACAACCCGCAGATACTTTGCAGAAAAATGCGCCCAACCAACATACAACAGCTGCTAGTTATAGGAGCAATCGTGTAGTGCTTATTTTCACCAGCAGATGGCACTGTGAGATACGTTGACTCTACTTGGTTGTGCGTGCACCGCTACTGCTTCATGAAGAACGAAACAGTGCAAATATCCAAAGAAACATAATTATCACTTTCAGGGTGGTAACATACTAACTATTCACGTTAAAACGTTTAAAGTAATACTGTTTGCATGTACTTAATAACAGAGCTTCAACAGGGTGCAAAATTGTTTTGTCCCCAAAAGTTCTGCAGTCATCAAAAAGCAGTGATCACCACACATCTGAACTATAAAAAAACCTAAACAATTCACAAATACATGGGCATAATGCACATTTTAATGTGTATTAACACTTAACAAATGTTTAAAATAAGCCTAAAATGCTAAATAACAAGACCTATTAAAGATAAGAGTTATTTGTAAGCACAAACATAACAAAACATTTGAAGTAAAAAAAGGAATTTATACAGTATAAACTTGACAAATTAAAATTTGAAGTTCTTTTTGAAAACTGGACACCATGTCATCCGGACTAAAGAGGACAAGGACACCCAAGTTGTTATCAGCCCTCAGTTCAGAAGCCTGCATCTCTGATGGTATGAGGGTGCATGAGTGCATGTAGCATGGGCAGCTTAAACATCTGGAAATTCCCCATCAAAGCTGAAAGGTATATCCAAGTTCTAAAGAACATATGCTTCCAGACGTCGTCTTTTTCAGGGAAGACCTTACATTTTCTAACATGACAATGTCAGACCACATACTTGCATCAATTAAAGCATCATGTGTGATTAGAAGAAGGATCTGGGTACTGAAATGGCCAGCCTGCAGTCCAGATCATTCACCCATAGAAAACATTTGCCGCATCATAAAGAGAAAGATGCGACACAGAAGACCTAAGACAGTTGAGCAACTGGATGGCTTTATTAGACAGGAATAGTACAACATTCCTGTTCCTAAACTTGAGCAACTTGTCTCCACACACACACACACACACATGCATACATACAGTGGACATCAAAATTAGAGAACAATTTAGAAACATTAGATTTTTTAGAAATATTGTTAATATTAATTCCTTGAAGTTTGAAGGACGATTAGCTGTGGGTATACCATTGTTCTGCTAGCATGTTTTACAAAATACCAAGGTACTTCAACAAAATCCTTTATTTTGTCAAAAACACCGTGATCAAAATTAGAGAACAATAACCAATGCAGCACAAAAAAACAAAAAAAACATTACAACTAAAATGTGATGCTAACAGCAGTCAAAAAATAGTAGGAAGTATAGAGGCCCTTGCTTTGAATGACCTCAGCACATCTGCAGCCACAGGACATTACTATATACTCACACTGCTCCGGTGTGATCTTGGTCCACTCTTCTTCCAGTCTCTTCCCCAGTTTGGTAACTGTAGTGGGTTTTTTAGCCAACTTTGTTGCCAATGATTTTACATAGATTTCAATGGGGTTCATATCAGACTCTGGGCTGGCCATTTCATTATTTCAATGTCCTCACATTCAAGGAACTGCTTTACCCGTTTTGCAGTGTGATAGGGGACAATGTCTTGCATAATAATTACGGGCTGATTGCGAGATGCTCGCAGTGAAGGAACCACATGTTGCCGAAGGAGGTTCTGATAAACAGGTTCTGAGGTTCAGCCATGTAGCTGTATAATAGGTCCAACTTCTGCTTCAGGAACATCCCCAAAACCATGCCACTTCCTCCTCCATCTTTCACTGACTTCTTTGGGCACTTTGGGTTCAATCTTTTCCCAGTGTGATGCCGAACATAATGTTTCTCATCAGACACAAATAAATTAAACTTGTATTCATCACTAAAATGAGCTTTGGACTAGTTCTCCTCTGTTCACACAACATGCTTCTCAGCAAAGGTTAGTCTAGCCTTTTGATTTTTTCTGCTGATGAGAGGCTTGGTCACTGTAGAGTGAGCATTCAGTTTGAATTCTCTTAAATGACAAGACACTGTATGGCGAGACAGATCCTTACTGTGTTTAGCTCTGAACTGCCGAGTAATTCCAGCTGCAGTGTTGAACCTATTCCACATTGAAAGTCTCCGCATTGTCCTGTCCTCTCGTGCATTGGTCTTGCGTACCTTTTTGGGTACTTGAATGAATTAGTGCCTTTGTAAAGCTTCAATATTCTAGAAATTACAGATTTGGAATGACCAACTTCTTAGAACATTTACATTTAATCATTTAGCAGACACTTTTATCCAAAGCGACTTACAAAAAAGGGGAGAGCACTAGAAGCAACGAAACAAACAAGGCCAACAACCTGTAAGAGCTGTAAGAAATCTCAATTAATTAGCACAGTATACAATTTTTTATTTTTTTTTTAATAGCCAGCTACAACAAAAACTCACGTACGCAAAATACAGAACACTGGATTTTGATAGCTATGATAACAACCCATTAGGACTAAGGCTGTTGCCCCAGCTGTTGTCGTTAATGCAGATTCAGTGGCCCAATGGGTTGGTTTTGTATGGCATTCTAGCTAAACGCACAGCAATAGCCATCGACAACAAAAACTCACGTACGCAAAATACAGAACACTGGATTTTGGTAGCTATGATAACTATGTAACATACCCGCCTGAAGGCACAAATCCGGATGAGAGACGTAGATATGATAGAGGAGTGTGCGCTTTTTGGTCGTTGCTGTGGTGATCAGTAAGTGCTATTCTGTATTGGTCAAGTGCAATTGGAAAAGATGTGTCTTAAGATGTTTTTTAAAAATGGCTACAGACTCGGCAGCACAAATTGAGATCGGCAGGTCATTCCACCAGGTGGGAACGGTCCAGGAAATCGCTCTGTCCGTGAGAGCGATTTCATGCCTCTTTGGGATGGAACCACGAGGCGCCGCTCACTCGCAGAACGCAAGCTTCTGGAGGGTGTGTAAGTCTGAACAAGTGAGTTTAGGTATATTGGTGCAGAGCCAGTGGTTGTTTTGTAGGCGAGAACTAGTGCCTTGAATTTGATGCGAGCAGCCATTGGCAACCAGTGCAGTTTGATGAAGAGAGGCGTAACATGCGCTCTCTTCGGCTCATTAAAGACCACTCTCGCCGCTGCTTTCTGGATCAGCTGCAAGGGTTTGATAGTGCATGCTGGAAGCCCAGCCAGAAGAGCATTACAATAGTCCTCTCTGAATCCAGCACTTTTAGAAAACTACCGACCGGTATCCCTTCTGCCTTTCATTGCAAAGACCCTTGTGTGAGTTGTGTTCAATCAACTCTCTATGTTTCTTGAACAGGACAACCTCCTAGACAACAACCAATCCGGCTTCAAAAGCGGCCATTCGACCGAGACTGCCTTGCTCTCGCTAACTGAGGCACTGAGACTGGCAAAAGCAGCTTCCAAATCCTCAGTGCTCATTCTGCTGGATCTGTCTGCTGCTTTTGACGCAGTTAACCACCAGATCCTCCTGTCAACACTTAAGAAGACGGGGATCTCAGGAACTGCTCTCCAGTGGTTCAGGTCTTACCTCTCTGGTAGGTCCTACAGGGTGTCATGGAGAGGTGAAGTGTCTAAGTCACATCATCTAGCTACTGGGGTTCCACAGGGCTCAGTCCTTGGACCACTTCTCTTCTCCATCTACATGTCATCATTAGGTTCTGTCATTCAGAAACATGGCTTCTCCTATCACTGCTATGCTGATGACACTCAACTCTACTTCTCATTTCAACCAGATGATCCTACAGTCAGTGTTCGTATCGCTGCCTGTCTGACAGACATTTCTGACTGGATGAAAGAGCATCATCTTAAACTCAATCTTGCAAAGACAGAATTACTTGTTTTCTCAACCAACCCAGCACTTCATCAAAATTTCTCCATTCAGCTTGGTTCATTGACCATATCTCCATCAAAGGACAGCCAGGAACCTTGGAGTTGTGATTGATGACCAGTTAAACTTCACTGACCACATTACTGCAACAGCCCGGTCCTGCAGATTTGCTTTATACAACATTAGAAAGATCAGACCCTTCCTATCAGAACAGGCTGCACAACTCCTGGTTCAAGCTCTTGTTCTCTCCAGACTGGATTATTGTAATGCTCTTCTGGCTGGGCTTCCAGCATGCACTATCAAACCCTTGCAGCTGATCCAGAATGCAGCGGCGAGAGTGGTCTTTAATGAGCCGAAGAGAGCGCATGTTACGCCTCTCTTCATCAGACTGCACTGGTTGCCAATGGCTGCTCGCATCAAATTCAAGGCACTAGTTATCGCCTACAAAACAACCACTGGCTCTGCACCAATATACCTAAACTCACTTGTTCAGACTTACACACCCTCCAGAAGCTTGCGTTCTGCGAGCGAGCGGCGCCTCGTGGTTCCATCCCAAAGAGGCATGAAATCGCTCTCACGGACATTTTCCTGGACCGTTCCCACCTGGTGGAATGACCTGCCAATCTCAATTCGTGCTGCCGAGTCTGTAGCCATTTTTAAAAAACATCTTAAGACACATCTTTTCCATTTGCACTTGACCAATAGAGAATAGCACTTACTGATCACCACAGCAACGACCAAAAAGCGCACACTCCTGGATCATATCTACGTCTCTCATCCGGATTTGTGCCTTCAGGCGGGTATGTTACATAGTTATCATAACTATCAGAATCCAGTGTTCTGTATATTGCATACGTGAGTTTTTGTTGTAGATGGCTATTGCTGCGCGTTTAGCTAGAATGTCATACAAAACCAACCCATTGGGCCACTGAATCTGCATTAACGACAACAGCTGGGGCAACAGCCTTAGTCCTAATGGGTTGTTATCATAGCTATCAAAATCCAGTGTTCGGCATTTTGCGTACGTGAGTTTTTGTTGTAGATGTCTAAAAAAAAAAAATTGTTGTGTGTTGTGCTAATTGATTGAGATTTCTTGCTGCTCTTGTGGGTTGTTGGCCTTGTCTGTTTCGTTGCTTCTATTGCTCTCCCCTTTTCTGTAGGTCGCTTTGGATAAAGGCGTCTGCTAAATGATTAAATGTAAATGTAAATGTAGTCCAGTCTGGAGAGAACAAGAGCTTGAACCAGGAGTTGTGCAGCCTGTTCTGATAACTGTTTGCTGATGAGAGATGTTTTGTTTGTGAAAAATGATGCAAAGTCATCAGCTGTAAGAGTTGATGAAGGAGGGGAAGGAGGAGGGCATCTTAGAATGGCTTGCCATCTTACAAAGTCAGTGAAAATTAGACAATATTCAGGCTAGGGGAAATCATATTAAAGTTGAAAAACCTTATAAAATTGAATGCTATCGGACCTTTAAAATTATTGGAAAATGAATTTAAAAGAATAAAAAAAGCAGTTCTGGTAGGCCCCTCACCATGATCTTTAATTATTTGCAGCTCTCTCTCAACGGCAAGAAATAAGGAATTCCACCTTATTGTGTTGGGGCTGATAAGCTTAATTTTCCACACATCTTCTATAATCTCTAAAACTGCCTCAGATCTGCCACTCTTGTTCCATAATGCACTTTACGAATGCTGACGGGGACAGCTTCTTGTAGGCTTTGTTTGAACAGGCTTTGGCTGCATCCACTGTGGAAACCAAATTTAATAAGTGGCAGGCACAACAATGTTTTGGAAGTTGGATTTGTAAGCCATCATCCTCATCTAAAACAGCTGTGACGTCTACAAAGTCCACCTCGACACCATCCGCATCCTCATCGTCACACATCTCATCATTCAGCTCATCTTGTTCATCTCATCTTGCTCTCCACCATATATACGGAATGCTTTTAACAAAATTTACCCATTGTCCGTAGTAGTTCGAACAACCTTGTGCTGTATGCCAAATTCAGAATGTATGCCATTTAGTGCGCAAGCCAAAACATCAAAAGTGTGTGGGCCTTTGAGCTGCCTGCATGCTAGTGCTACTAAGGCCCTATCCATACTGTTAAGATCCACCCAGTGGGCAGTGACACCAATGAAACTCTCCTCCTTGAACTCCAACAATCTGTTGCCATTGCTATGAAATCGATCCCTGCTTTTTTGTTTTCTTTTCATGTTAGTCTTCATCTGAAGCACTGCCTTATCCATCTTAGGACGTAAAGTGATCCTTGACACAAGTGTTATTAGGCTAAAGATCATGCAATAAAGTTTTAAATGATGGCTGTTGCACCACGCTAAATGATTTAAGAGTCTGGGTCACAAAATTCAACACTGCTTGATCCACAGTCTTCTGTGTGACTAGCTTAGTTTCTCCCAGCTTTAGCTGTCTACAGGCCTCTTCACTCTCCTTTTTTCTTTTCCTTAGCACTGTAAGGGCAGTATGTTGCTGCAAGAGGCTACAATGCTTTCTATGCATAAAGAAAAACTTCAAAAAACAACTACATATACAAAGATCATTCTTCCTCCCCTTTGACAAATAAAATAACCATTTAATATGCTTTGTGCATGTCATAGGTGTAATTTCAAAATGGCCTACCTCAAAGTGTTTCCTAAGATTGAAAGGACAATTCCAGTAAGAAGAAAATTTTAGAGTTCCGAGGCTGGCAAAGAAGGAGGTTGAAAATTAAGGACTCTGTCTTCTTTTCAGTGACTTATTTGGGGGATTTTCTTTTCAATGACAAAACCGCGCTGCAAATCCTCACAACACATACAAATACAAAAACGCGCTGCAAATCCTCACAACATATACAAATACAAAAACGCGCTGCAAATCCTCACAACACATGCAAATACAAAAACACGCTGCAAATCCTCACAACACATGCAAATACAAAAACACGCTGTAAATAACAGACCACAACGGAAATGTTTTAAGGGGACTCCTTTGAGTGACGAACCCCTCCTGGACCTGCTTATTGTTTACTCGCCTGTCGCCAGTGTTGTCAATGACCAGCTGAAAGGTGAGTTTGTGACAGTGTAACTATATTTAGGCCAACAATATCCAAACGACTAAGCAATTATACCATCATGATATAAAACAAAACAAAAACTCACCTTTCAGGTCAGTTTTTGAATTTGCATGTGTTGTAAACGTTTGCAGCGCGTTTTTGAATTTGCATGTGTTGTGAGGATTTGCAGCGCGTTTTTGTATTTGTATGTGTTGTGAGGATTTGCAGCGCGTTTTTGTATTTGTATGTGTTGTGAGGATTTGCAGCGCGGTTTTGTATTTGCATGTGTTGTGAGGATTTGCAGCGCGGTTTTGTATGTTTTGTGAGGATTTGCAGCGCGTTTTTGTATTTGCATGTGTTGTGAACTTTTGCAGCGCGCGTGTTGTCAAACTGATGAAGGTGTTTTCTTTATTTGCTGGTGCTTTCTTCATTTGCAGCGTGTTGAGCTGTCTCGGCCACCGTAGCCACCAGTCATTTATGAGGTGGCATTTAAGGTGGCATTTTTGGGGTTATGAAAAAACAGTTACCATGGTATTGGTAAAAACATTGACTGTTAATGAAACATGGAAACTGCTCCTGTCCTGATTGATAGAATGAACAAAAAGTATTGTTTCTCAAATTTCTGAGAAGTATAAAAAGTAGACTGCGAATATATTTAGTTAATTTTAGTTTTAAAGAAGTGTACTAATAGCACAGTTAATAAAATTATTTTTCATAAGGGCACTCTTATGGACAAAGAGGGAACCAGTCATAAACTGGGCCCTTGAATGTGCTGTTCACTACAGCACACTAATCAACTTCCTACCAATTTAATTTCCATCTATATTTTTTGAGTAATCACTTTAATTAAGTTGTTATGCTGTATGGATTGAATCGATGAACTGAAAACAATGGTGAACATACAATTGTCATCCAGCAGCCATATCACCCTGTAGCCCAAGACTGGTTTCCCACTGAAGCTAAGCAGGGCTGAGCCTGGTCAGTACCTGGATGGGAGACCAACTGGGAAAATCTGGTTGCTGCTGGTAGAGGTGTTAGTAAGGCCAGCAGGGGGTGCTCACCCTGTGGTCTGTGTGGGTCCTAACACCCCAGTATAGTGATGGGGACACTATACTGTCAAAGAGCACCGTCCTTCGGATGAGACGTTAAACCGAGGTCCTGACTCTCTGTGGTCATTAAAAATCCCATGGCACTTCTCGTAAAAGAGTAGGGGTGTAACCCCGGTTTCCTGGCCAAATTCCCTTGATTGGCCCTTACCAATCATGGCCTCCTAATAATCCCCATCCACTGAATTGGCTCTATCACCCTCTCTCCTCTCCACCTATCGCTGGTGTGTGGTGAGCGCACTGGCGCCGTTGTACTGTGGCTGCCTTCGCATCATCCAAGTGGATGCTGCACACTGGTGGTGGTTGAGGAGAGACCCCTGACATGAGTGTGAAGCGCTTTGGGTGTACAGTAGTACATTTGAAAGCGCTATATAAATGCCTCATTCATTCATTCATTCTAATATTGTCCATCTAATATTTTATTTTTGTCCTTAGTTAATGGTGATCGTGCAGTTGGAGATCTGAGAATCATTGTCTTTTCTTCTGAATTCCTCTACACCTTATTTCTGATGATTTTACAAGTTTTTGAACCAAGTAAGTATTAACTGAAGTGAATTGTATGTGTTACATATATAATTACATAGAACCAAATGTTCTGGTGCCTCTCATGTTCGTCTCTTAAAATCAAGCTGCAACTGTTTTCTATAAATCCTTTGAAATCTAAGCAGGATTTCAGTCTAAATCTAAGGAATATTATCAGTGAATAAAAACATATCTCCCTCTGTTCCTCACACAAATATATTGTATAGGTTAAGAAAAAAAAAAAGGTCTTGTCTTCATGTTGTAACCCGCGTTACGTCGTCAGGCTGCCATTGTGGAATCTCACTTGGGAGCCTGATCACCTTCAAATGGTAACAAAACAAGCCACTGGACATTGGAGAGTGAGATTTGAGTAAGATATTGCCAGCAGCCATATCGCCCTGTAGCCCAAGGCTGGTTTCCATGAAGCTGTCATGAAGTCCAAGGAATTGTCCTTGGGGAAGGGTACAGAATAATTTAGGTAGCATTGAGGGTCCCAATGTGCACAATGGCCTCCATCATTCAGACTCTTCCAAGAGCTGGCCTGCCTGGACAAACTGAGTGATCGGGGGAGAAGGGCCTTAGTCAGGGAGGTGACCAAGAACCCGATGGTCACTCTGACAGAGCGCCAGTGTTTTATTTTATGACCGCCTGCCTGGAAGTTGCCAAAAGGCACCTGAATGACTCTCAGACCATGAGAAACAAAATTCTCTGGTCTGATGAAACAAAGATTAAACTCTTTGGCCTGAATGGCAAGCGGCATGTCTGGAGGAACCCAGTCACTGCTCATCACCTGGCCAATACCATCCCTACAGAAAAGCATGGTGGTGGCAGCATCACGTCATTGATATGGGGTATTGTTTGTAGAATTGAGGGGAAAAAAATACAAATTTAACTAATTTAATTTTGGAATAAGGCTGTAACATAAAATATTGAAAAAGTGAAGCGCTGTGAATACTCTCCGGATGCACTGTAGTTGAAAATGTGAGTGCGCACTTCCCGGGATAAGGGCAGCCTTCACAACCTTCGTGAAGACGCAGGGAGAAAGGGACAGCTTGAAGGGGAGGACAATGTACTAGTATGCCCAACTCTCAAAAGCATCTTGAACAGGAGCTTGTGAAGGGCCCGAGATTTAAGATCGGACTTAACCCACCACCTTTCTTGGGTAGGAAGTATGGGCTGTAAAACCCTGACTTCAATTTGGCTGGAGGGAGCGGCTGTATTGTGTCCTTCACCAGCAGGTAATCAATCTCCGCACACAGGACAGGGGCATCTTTGTCTGATTCTGATGTAAACAGGATGTTGCTGATCCTGGGGTGGTGCCAGGTAAACTGAATAGCCTAACTGAGTCTGAGTCTGGGGCCCAACTCAGGAGGCATAGCATCCAGAAATAGTAGCAGTGAGAGTGATGCGACTCTTACCTGGCTCCATGGTTCCCACGAGGGAGTGGCTGGAGATGCGTGAGAAGGCAATGTGTCCTCGAACCGCAAACTTCTGCTCTGTGGTAGAAGGGGATGAGAGTGAGAGAGCAAACTGATTGAGGAAACTGTTCTTTTTTTGTTGGACCAGTGGCAAAACAGAAATAAACTCTTATGTGAAACATAAAAATGTTAGACCTCACAGGGGGCTGTAAAAGGTGCGTTCCACAATGTTATGATTTCCTCATGCATCCCCAGATAGAAAGGAAGCAGGGCAGGGATAATGGTATCTCGGCAGGGGGCGTGCTGCACAGCAATAATCCAACCATGAGGGTTTGGCCCTTCCAGGTGGAGGCCCTGGAAAGCATGACAGTCAACACCGGGTCTGGCACTGCCAAGTCTTCATCTCCAGAGGAGTCAAGACCCCTCCCACCCCAATATCACTCTGTGAATTAACCAAAGTGGTCCTCTGCAGTGCAGAGCAACCTGAAGTGGAAATAGCAGAGGGGACTTAAACTTTTTCAAGGTATTGGAGTCTTGATCTTAACATCGTGATGGTCAACACAGAATGTCCCCTCTTGTCAATGAAAGCAAATTGGCATAGTGCTGATATACAGCTGCTTGGCAAAAAGTTGAACGGGTGATTTTCCGGCAAGCTTATATACCCGTATATCCAGGGGAATGGCTTGCCATTGGCTTGTTTTGTTACCACTTGAAGGTGGTTGAACCCCATGGCTGGCCCCTTATAATACAGTCTGAGTTTTGATTATATATATATATATAGTTAGAAAAGATGAGTAGGGAAATAAATGTCAGTGGCCTCCACCTGTAAAACCTTTCCTGTTTGGGAGGTCATCTCACTGTTGCCCATCTAGTTTCATTAACGCTAAAGCAGCTGAAACTGCTTACCAACCCCCTCTGTTACTTAACTGACCAGATCAATATCCCAGGAGTTAAACTGACTTGATGCTATTCTCTGATTAAAATGTATTTATTTATTTTGAAATAAATTTATACATTTATTTATTTATTTATTTAGAGCATTATATATATATATATATATATATATATATATATATATATATATATATATATATATATATATATATATATATATATATATATATGAACATGAAAAAATATATAAATAGAAATGGAATGGATTTAACAGTACCTTTGTTTTATTTGTTATGGATTTTTAACAGTCTGTACTTAATAATGACTCCTGTTGGTGTGGATGAATACTTCAACTTTAAATAGATGTTGTCTATGTGCAAATAATTAATTTAGGTGTAAATCTTTTTTTAATGTGGATAATATGAACCTTTTTACTATCTAAAAGTATAAATATGTTGTGTAAATGTTTGTGTACAATAAATATTGTGGTGTGAACACATTGTATTGGCAGTAATGGCTAACCAAACTCCACCCTCAGGATCAGTCCAGGATCAAAATCAGGGTTCTCAGGTTAGTACTTGATTTTGCGTCAATTGGGGAAAATTATATTAAACAAACAGTTTATAGTTTTTTAAGTATAAAATACAAGTCACATTATAACAGTGAATTTTTTTTTTTTTTTTGAACATTACTTTTTTATTTTTTGCTATGAATTTAACGGGTTTTTTTTTTAACAATCTGTACTTTATACTGACTTCTATTGGTGTGGGTGATCACTGTGACTTTTGTCAAAATTGCTAATTATTTATTTAGGTGTAAAGTACTTGATTTTGCATCAATAGGGGAAAATTATATTAAATAGTTCTCCAAACCAAGAGATGATGTGCAGATTAGTGTTTCTTAAACCATTTTTGTTCATGGACACCAAGAACTCGAAATGTGACTACCTAGCTAACAGATTTTTGTTGTAAATATTCAGTGTTGGTTCTGGGAACATAAAAAAATATCCAGTGTTTTAAAGAGAAACGTGTTTTAAAAGGTATGATGTTCCTCAAATGTTTGAAATGTTTGTTCTTTTTCAATGTTTGAAAATATTCTAGGAACGTTGATTTGTAACATTGGAAGAACATAATCTCCTTAATGTTAATATTATGTTATTTAAAGTTTAGTTTGATGTACCTGAAACATTCAATCATTCAAACACCTGCTGTGAATAAGCACTAAAAGAAAGAAAAATAAGAACTTTCTTCATTCACAGCCTTACATGAAATCAACTGAAGATAAAAAAAGACTTTTAAATATCGTCTTGGTTACGTATGTAACCCTCGTTCCCTGAAGGAGGGAACGGAGATGTACGTCGTACCGATGAATTGGGATCACTTCTGGGAGCCCCTATCAGCTTCGAGATATAGAAAACGGGCCAATGAACATTGGCGTGCGTGCTTTGCATATCGCACCCCGCTGCGCGGGTATAAAGCGGAAGCGATCGCCACGCACTGTTGTCATTCTCTTCGAACGGCGTTGATGAAACATCTGACTGCCTTCTATCTGCGAGAGAGAAAGCGTGTGCTGGGGGAAATTGCTCTTGTGTTGGCCAGAGGGCACAAGACAGCACGACCGCGATCTCACTGCTGCTGAGAGAGCTGCTGTTTTCACAGCAAACTTGAGAAACTGAGCAAATTGCACTACACACACACACACACACACACCACAGTTGGTTCGGTGGGCGTGTTCCTTTTCTCGCGAAAGCAGACACGGGCTGCACACAAAACCTGTTATTCTGCCGTGGTCGATCCCTGGGTGCTTCAGCACTAAAAGAGCAAATTTTCCTCACAAAAGAGCTACACCGGTGATGTGCCGTCCTTTTCAGGATGTCTTTCCACCCGTGTGTTTCAGGCTGCAGTCATTCAGTTTTTCACTGAGGAGCCAAACCCGTGGCTCGAGCTGCAGTGATGGTACAGCAACTGTGGGGACGGGACATATGTCTCCGTTACCTCCTTCAGCGACGAGGGTTACGTACGTAACCGAGACGTTCCCTTTCAGTCGGTCACTATGACGTACGTCGTACAGACGAATTGAGATCCCTATGGAAAACGCCACAGTTACTACCACTTCCAGCTCCCTGCGGGAGTCCCTTGGACCCAATCTAAACGGGCGGGGAATTTCCTGCAGGGAGAGTCACACTGCCATCCCACAAGACCCAATCAGTGGACTATTGGATAACGCTGGGAAAGTGTGCCCCTGGAGGCCGCTGCGGAAGCCACACTACCCCGAAAGGGGATACCATGTGGAAATTACACGTATGGACTGGCCATGGGCAGTACAACATACGGGAGTCCCAGGGGTGGCCCCGGCCCTGTTGGGCAGGGGAAAGTCAACGCACTGAGACGGCAGAGCGGGCTCTGTGGAGGGAAAGACACGGTAGGGAGCCGTAGGGAGCCGTACCCTGGAGAATACACATATGGGACCGCCGTGGAGGTCACTACATATGGAACCCAGCCTAACACAAGTTCCACAATGCATACGAGTGTTAGACCTGGCGTCAGACGCTCCGCCACGTCTGACTGCCGCGGGTTGCGGAGGACTCGACAGGGTTCGCCATACTGGGAAACTCGACTGGAGCATATAAGCGCACGTATCCGTTCCATGAGGAAGGGAGTGGCGCAGCAAGCCGACACTAGAACGGGCACTCCGGTGCTACCGACTATGAGAAGTGAGTACATGGGAAGATTACGGCTCTACACGTAGGCTATAAAATTGAGCGAACGTGTTGGGTGTCCCCCAGCCCACAGCTCTACAAATATCTGTCAGCGAGGTGCCACGAGCAAGTGCACAGGACGAGGCAACACCCCTGGTGGAGTGGGCTCTAATCCCGAGCAGGCAGGGGACGTCTTGGGACTCATACACCAAGACAATGGCATCCACTATCCAGTGGGCCATCCTCTGCTTGGAGACGGCCTTTCCCTTCTGCTGTCCTCTGTAACAGACGAAGAGCTGCTCTGAGGTCCTAAAGCTTTGCGTTCTGTCCACATAAGTCCGAAGGGCTCGGACAGGACAGAGAAAAGCCAGGGCTGGGTCTGCCTCCTCCGAAGGCAGCGCTTGCAGGCTCACCACCTGGTCCCGGAAGGGAGTGGTTGGAACCTTGGGCACGTATCGAGGCCAGGGTCTCAGGATTATGTGAGAGTAGTCCGGCCCAAATTCCAGGCACGATTTGTAGACCGAAAATGCCTGCAGGTTCCCTACCCTCTTGATAGAGGCCAATGCAGTCAGGAGTACTGTCTTTAGAGACAGAATTTTTAACTCCACAGACTGCAAAGGCTCAAAGGGAGGTCTCTGAAGTGCACTGAGCACTAGAGGCAGGTCCCAAGAGGGTATAGAGGGGGGCAAGGCGGATTTAATCTCCTCGCGCCCCTCAGGAACCTGACAATCAGGTCGTGCTTCCCCAAAGACTTGCCTTCTACTAGTTTGTGATTGGCAGCGATTGCGGCCACATACAACTTGAGGGTGGAGGGAGACAGCCTTCTCTCCAACCCATCTTGTAGAAAGGAAAGCACGGCCCCACCAAACATCTCCGGGGGAAGAGCACCATTCAACGAACAGGTTCCACTTCAACGCATAGAGGTGCCTTGTAGAGGGAGCTCTAGCGGAAGTGATGGTGTCTACCACAGCCTGTGGCAGGCCACCTAGAACCTCTGTGTCACGTCCAGGGACCAGACATGGAGTTTCCAGAGGTCCGGACGTGGGTGCCAGAGGGTGCCCCATCTTCAAGTCAGGAGGTCCTTCCTCAGAGGAATGGGCCAAGGAGGTGCTGTCGCAAGGAGCACTAGTTCCGGGAACTACGTCCTGTTGGGCCAGTATGGCTTCACTAACAGGACCTGCTCCTCGTCCTACCAGTCCTTGCATAATGTCTGTGCAAGAAGGCTCACTGGGGGAAACGCATATTTTCCTAGGCCCCGGGGCCAGCTGAGGCAATGGGCCGCCGTGTCCGGGGTGGCAAACAGGTCTACCTGTGCTGCCCCGAAGCGATCCCGAATCAGCTGGACTACCTGGGGATGGAGTCTCCACTCTCCCGGAAGCACTGGCTGTCGTGAGAGCTCGTCGGCCACACGATTGAGCAGGCCCAGAATATGAGTGGCACGAAGTGACCTCAGATACTTCTGACTCCATAACAGGAGGTGGCGGGGGCGAGTTGTGACATGCGTCGGGAGCATAGACCACCCTGTTTGTCGATGTACGCTACGACCGCAGTGCTGTCCGTACGGACGAGAACATGCTTGCCCTGGAGTGGCGTCTTGAAGCGGCTCAGGGCAAGACGAACTGCTTACAACTCTAGGCAGTTGATGTGCCATTGCAGTTGAGGTCCGAAACTGCAAGCCCATTGTACGTGGCACACCAGCCCGTGGATGAGGCATCCGTGGAAACAATCGCATGCCTGGATACCTTTTCTAGGGGCATCCCCACCCATAGAAACACAGGGTCCGACCACGGGCTGAAGGTTTGGTGGCACCTCGGTGTACCTTGGGACTCACCTTGGTCGTATAGCCAGCGTTATGGAGCAACCCGAGCGGCGTTACCACAGCTACGGATGCCATATGCCCCAGGAGCCTCTGAAATTGTTTCAGTGGGACAGCAGTCCTGCGTTTGAACGAATTCAAGGAGTTCAACACCGACTGGACGTGCTCCTCGGTGAGGCGCGCTGTCAGGGCGACCGAATCCAGCTCCATACCGAGAAAAGAGATCCTCTGTGTCGGGCAGAGTTTGCTCTTCTCCCAGCTGACCCGAAGCCCCAACTGGCTGTGGTGCTTGAGCACCATGAGCCCGAAGGGTAGGACCATGTACTGATATGTGACCCTGTCTGAGAAAACCCTCCTAAAGTGTTTTTTTTGTAATTCACTGCTTTCTACATAAAATCATTCTACATAATGTAAAGAACATTCTGTTAAAATATTACCTTGATATCTCTAATATTAACTGAGTATGGCTATGTTAAAGATCTGCTGAATTTTGGGCTCAGAAAATCATGTTTTTGAGAAATTCCAATGTAAACACAAGCTTATTTTTAAAACTGCAACACATTTGATGCATAATTATCCTGCATATGAGCCATGTACCACATTAAAGCTGAGATTCTTCCATTTTCAGCGATATATGACACATTTATGGGAAAATTCATAAAGGTTTGTAAAACAGGCCTATTTATTATGATGTGTATGTCCAAAAAGCACAAAAATATTCAAACAAATTGGGGGTACAAGAGCTTGATTGTAGCAACAATTACCAAGTCAATTAATTGAAATTATTTGTATAACTTTATCAATAAAATTAAATATCCATGGAAAAAGTCATTAATATATAAATTAATTAATATATTACATTTTAGTAGAAAATCTGGGCTACTATGTAACATTAAGTACAATACTGGAGTAAAAAAAAAGAGGGATAGTTCACGCAAAAATGAAAATTCTGTCATCATTTATTTACCCTCATGTTGTTCCAAACCTGCACTTTCTTCAATAAACCCGGTTATATCATTATTCTGGGCAATTCCACCGAGATTAATATTGGAAAAGCTGTTTAAGCAATCATCTATTTTCTGTTCCTGCTCGCGTTTAAGTGCTGCCATGTCAAATAGCCTAGATAACTTAATTCATGAATCCAGTGTTTCCTAACCTTTTTTCAGTCATGGCGCACTTTGAAAATGTTCTAAATTTTGTGGATTGCTCACGATTCGGTTTTAGGTTTTAGGTTCACAGTTTCAGGTTCACGGTTTCTGTATGGTTCGGTATTTGCTATGTTTATGGAAAAAAGGACTACTGTCAAATAAAAATAAAGAAAATAACAAATAACTTAAATACAAGCAGAAGCACAAATAATTACTATTGAGCAAAGATAATAAAACAATGCTTTTTTCTTTTCTTTTCAGGTAGGTCTAACATTAGTTTTAGGTAAATACATTGAATAAAGTAATCAAATGAAAAAATACTGCATATTTAACTTTTTAAATTAAATATTAATCCTTATTAAACTTACAAAAGCTTAATTTAATCAATAGCAGTGAGTGACTCCTTATCATCTTTGACATTAAACAGACAGCAGTAAAGGCTACTGCTCCTTTAAGACCCACGGGTGTCGCTTTCTCGACTGTATGTTAACTTAAGGCATATTCAGACTTTGTCTGCTTGGATACTCTTCAAGATGGACATGTTGACATAAGCTACTTCTTGTGTGAGTTTGTCCGTTCAAGCGCAAGACTTGAAAGAAAACTCAATAGTTGCGCACTGAGACGTGTATGCTTTCGGATGACCGCACAGAGACAAATCTTCTCACATCGCGATCGCACGTGAGTTCTCAATCGCGTCTTCTGGCTCTACACCCGTATATTCGAAGATACGGCAGCACTCACATGCATTGAACAAAGTTTACTTAGAGAGACCGTTTGCCCACGTTTTTCTTTTATTATCGCTGTTGTTGTAATGTATAACTGAGGAGCCAACACGTGTATCCATCGACAGAAACATACATAAAGCATTATTTTCAAGTTACAACCTATATTAAAGATGCGTCATCAGATGTGAGATGAACCGTGATGCAAAGTCATTATATAAATATATTTCCAGGCTTATGAAATCCGCATGGTCTGCAGAATGCATTGCCTCCTTGATCAGTAATAGTCTCTTTAAGTAGTTTATAAAGACAGCTGATATTTTATAAAAATTTACATTTACATTTAATCATTTAGCAGACACTTTTATCCAAAGCAACTTACAAAAAAAATAAAATAAACATATTTCCTTTATCAGTAACAGCTGCCTATGTCAGAGAGAGAGAGAGAGAGAGAGAGAGAGAGAGAGAGAGAGAGAGAGAGAGAGAGAGAGAGAGAGAGATTCAGGTAGTTTATAAAGAAGGAAAAGGAATGGTACCTGTTTAATTACAGTGGCAAATCCTTCATGTTGGAGAAAATTAATCATAAATGGTGGTTTTAATCACAGGTTAGAATCCCTGAATTTGTGATTAAAATTAAGTGGTGAAACACAATATGATCTAAAATAAAGCCAACAAATCCAAGATTAGCTTTAAACTGTGCTTAATTTTATCATTAGTGGTGCAACCCACCCAATGTCTTTTTATCTTCATTTGATTTCATCTAAGTATGTGACTGAAGAAAGTTGTAGTTTCTGTTCTTATTTCTCTTTCTTTTGGTGCTTGTTCACAGCAGGTGTTTGAATGTTGAGAAAATGTTTCAGGAACCTCATACTAACCTTTAAATATCATTCTAATACCATTTTATTAATATTATGTGAACATTAACATGATATTATGAAAATTTAATTTATATTCCCATAACCAATACTGAACATTTGGAGAACATTCTTATAATAAAAATCTGTTAGCTGGGTAATACTCTGGATCCAAAGTGAAGTGACATTATAATAATACTATTATGTTATCAGTGACATGGCTACTTTTGAATGGCTGACATTGGACAAAGAGATGTTTTACATGCTTACTAATGAACTGATGAGATTTAATCAGGTGTGTTAGATAAGGGAGACATGCATGATGTGCCGGAGACCCTAAAGCTCTGGATACTCTGCACGATTTTCGTCTGACCCCAGACAAAAGATTACCATTGTGAAACATTTGTGCCGATTTTTGTGGTCGTGGCTCCTAATCGTTGATCCTATGTCATACAAGAGAGGTTCAAAGACGGCCGTTGTCACTGTCTTGTGACCGAAGATCGCCTGCGATCATTTTCTGACTGTCAGAAATTCAGCATGATCACCGCCCAGTGTGTTTGCTGCTACGTCCTACGTCTACTGACTAGTCAATAAAAATGCAACATGAGATCAAACCAACCTGGTGCTAAAACTTACAAATATTTACCTCAAGCTCTTTGCCCTTCCTCTTTTGCTGCATAATTTTTTTTTCAGCACACACGAAAACTACAACAGCCGAAGTGTGATCATGGTCTTTATGTTTACCACTAGCGCATGCTAATGACGTTTTTTTTTTCTTCTATCTTGTGTAGCCTACGAGGGTGTCATCATTGTACAGTCTACATGCATGTCGTACCCAAGTTAAATAGATCCATGGCACACAGTGTGATATGTAATGATCTTATAGGATTGCGAAAACCGTGCAGTGTATCCCAGGCTTTAGACTAGGACTAAGAGACACTGCTGTCGATTATATATATATATATATATATATATATATATATATATATATATATATATATATATATATATATATATATATATATATATATATATATATATATATATCTGTCTTGTCCCAAACTGCAGAATGCAGCAGAGTCTGAATAATGTCTAGCCAATGGATCAAACCAGAAACAGGACACAGCAGAATTACATGAAATGAACATCTACTGAATCAAGATCAGGAATCTAGTAGGAGTGATGTGTTTGAAGAAAATCAGCTGGATTCAGTGGTTTCACAAGCATAATCACCTAAGAGAGAAAAAGACCTTTTATCAAACATCTCTCATGAAAGCTGACATTGATCAAACAGGTTTCAGTGTTACTTTCATTGTTTTGCAGATGATTTGGAAAGGCTGTTATTCAAAATGGTTTTTGGTCTACTGTTAGCTCAAGCATTTGTCCCATTGACTTGAGAAATGCACTGTAAAAATGAAAACCACCATGCACTTATCTAGGCTAAATAATAATCGCCTCATAGAAATATATATATAAGTATTACATGTATCTGTGTAGACTAACATTTATTTTGTATTTAATGTTCTTGTCATTTTCTTTTCCTGAATCATTAACTGGTAGTGGAATTATTTTTAGTTCATGTTTCGTTTATTTAGTTAGTATAGTGAGGGAAGCAGAAACCCAAAAGATTCAGTTTTATTTTATCGAGAGCCATGTAAGAACTGCTTGTGAGAGCAGGTGAAGGCAGGAGTTCTCTGTTTCCCTAGCTGCCCTACCATTTTTTTTGTTTTGTTTTCTTTGTCTTTATTCGTTAATATGTTTTTGTAAACATTCTGTGTGAACCATTCAGTATTTTTTTTCTGGTTAAATAATTACAAGAGTAACATAAATAATTAACCATTTATATACAGTGAGGAAAATAAGTATTTGAACACCCTGCTATTTTGCAAGTTCTCCCACTTAGAAATCATGGAGGGGTCTGAAATTGTCATCGTAGGTGCATATCCACTGTGAGACATAATCTAAAATATATATATACAGTAATTACAATGTATATATTTTTTAAACTATTTATTTGTATGATTCATCTGCAAATAAGTATTTGAACACCTGAGAAAATCAATGTTATTATTTGGTACAGTAGCCTTTGTTTGCAAGTTTTTCACAAGGTTTTCACACACTGCAGGAGGGATTTTGGCCCACTCCTCCACACAGATTTTCTCTAGATCAGTCAGGTGTATGGCCTGTCCTAAGAAACACGGGTCTGGAGACTGGCTAGGCCACGCCAGAACCTTGATATGCTTCTTACAGAGCCACTCCTTGGTTATCCTGGCTGTGTGCTTCGGGTCATTGTCATGTTGGAAGACCCAGCCTCGGCCCATCTTCAATGCTCTAACTGAGGAAAGGAGGTTGTTCCCCAAAATCTCGCAATACATGGCCCCGGTCATCCTCTCCTTAATACAGTAAAGTCACCCTGTCCCATGTGCAGAAAAACACCCCCAAAGCATGATGCTACCACCCCCATGCTTCACAGTAGGGATGTGTTCTTGGGGTGGTACTCATCATTCTTCTTTCTCCAAACACGTTAAGTGAAATTATGACCAAAAAGTTATATTTTGGTCTCATCTGACCACATGACTTTCTCCCATGACTCCTCTGGATCATCCAAATGGTCACTGGTAAACTCAAGACGGGCCTGGACATGTGCTGGTTTAAGCAGGGGAAACTTCTGTGCCATGCTTGATTTTAAACCATGACGTTTTAGTGTATTACCAACAGTAACCTTGGAAACGGTGGTCCTAGTTCTTTTCAGGTCATTTTCAGGCTGATTTCTCACCTTTCTTAGGATCATTGAGACCCCACGAGGTGACATCTTGCTTGGAGCCCCAGTCCGAGAGAGACTGACAGTCATGTCATTTAGCTTCTTCCATTTTCTAATGATTGCTCCAACAGTGGACCTTTTTTCACCAAGCTGCTTGGCAATTTCCCTGTAGCCCTTTACAGCCTTGTGGAGGTGTACAATTTTGTCTCTAGAGTCTTTGGACAGCTCTTTGATCTTGGCCATGTTAGTAGTTGGATTCTTACTGGTTGTATGGGGCAGACAGATGTCTTTATGCAGCTAATGACCTCAACAGGTGCATCTAATTTAGGAAAATAAATGGAGTGGAGGTGGACATTTTAAAGTCAGTCTAACAGGTCTTTGAGGGTCAGAATTCTAGCTGATAGACAGGTGTTCAAATACTTATTTTGCAGCTGTATCATTCGAATAAATAGGTAAAAAAAAAATTTTTTAGAATATGTCTCTCACAGTGGACATGCACCTATGATGACAATTTCAGACCCTTCCATGATTTCTAAGTGGGAGAGCTTGCAAAATAGCAGGGTGTTCAAATACCTATTTTCCTCACTGTATAATAGGCTATAATAAACATGCATGAAAAATGTAAAAATTTACAAAAAGCAATAACATATTGGCTGCAGTTATTTAAAGAGCATAAAAACACTTTATAGTTAACTTTAAAACATTTGTGTTTCAATCCGCTTATTAAGGCTGACATTACTGCATCCAGTTCCAAATGCTCTTGGTCCAATAACTATCCCTTTAATGTGTCATGAATTATCAGTGCTCAACAGATCTTGAGTATTTTCACTAGAAACAAGTAGAAGCTAGAAACAGTATTTCTTACGTCAGGACTTAGCAAATGCACAACATTTTATCTCATAAGGTGCAGTCACATTTACTGTTGTTCAGCTAAATTGTTTTGATTTATTTTTTTAGTTATAGTAAATGACAGTCATTGCAACACAAATCCACACACACACAGGAATTTGTTGATCACTCAAATTTGCTGCATTGACCAAAGCTGCTTGAAAGTGACTTCTGTGTGAGTTGTGCTTCATACATTACATCACTACACTGTTGACAATGGACCTTTTTGCCAACATAATTGCACAAATTTGGCTGTGCCTTTACTGAAACAAAATGCAAACAGTAAAAATATTTTATTATTCACAAGAGACAATTGTAATTTATTTATTATAGCTGCTTTGTTTTCTGCCAGGAATCTTTTTTTTCTTCTTTTCTGGTAGATGTTCCTGTCAGGGTGCTGGTCTGATCAGCTTTGAACTTGTTTGTGTTGTCTATTGTTAATCTGCCCCTCTTGTTACCTTGTTATCTCATTCTCATATCTCATTAGGGCTCACACCTCTTTTAGTTTGTTTGTCACCCTTTATATTCTCCTCTTGTCTTCTGTACTTTGCCAGATTGAACCTCTGCTTTGCTGAGTTACCTGGATCGTGTGTGTGGTTACTGAGACTGGTCTTGCTTTTATTTTAGTTGCACGGGACTAGTATTATCTGGTGATTTGTAATAATTGCAGAGAATGTCTGTGATCTTAATCCCGTGCGAATCGGCCATGTCTGTAATTTGGAAAGTAAAAATTCCCCCGCAAATTACCTACCATATTTCGCCGAACACAGAGGTCCTGTGATAATATTAGTCCCGTGCGAATCGACATCTCTGTGATTTGGCCAGGCTTAGGCAGATCGTATATAATTTTTGCAAGCTTTTTTTCTATCTTTATCTTTCATGAAGAATAAAGTCTGCATTCATAATGCGCACCGTTATAAATTCCCGTGCAGCTGCGCCCACACGGATTATACTTTCTAACGCAGCACTAGGTAACTTTTCAACCTTCATAATATATTTTCAAGACTCTTGTGATGATACATCGACTTACAATAGGTTGAATGACACATCTGCCATAGCCTGATGGGGTCTGTATCATTTTTAATTGTACTTTTAAACTTCGGGTTTCGGGTAGTAACCCGAGAAAAAAAAAGACCTACAAAATTCGACTGCTTTACGGCATTTACGTCACTTCCACCAACACCCACACTTCCTTAAATTCGGACGTGCGAGCCCAACTTTGTTCGTCGGATAATATAGTCATGTCCAAAGCAGCACAGACAATTAAGAAAGAAAAGGTTTTGTTGGAGGAAAGCAATAAGAGGAAACGAAAAAGTGATTGGATTCAAGGCAGGACGAGGATCAACATGTGACCAGCGTTTGCTCGTTGGCGTGAGCTGAAGGAGGCGTGCCCGACCGATGCTGTAATGCTTGTTACGGTGAGCTACCACTCAAACATTGAATTGAAGGATCATATAAATTCTGTAAATGGTAACCAATAGACTACTATAATGACGCTGGCTTGTAAACGTGAGCATCGTGATTATTTGGCGTTTGAAAAAAATAAAACCCATGAAATTATATTCATATGACATGCTGAAACCTATGCCATTTGTCATTGTTATTTCAACAAATGCACGCGCGATGGCATCCCCTGTTGTAGGATGACAGAGCTTACGACAGTAGTTGAGGACATTATTTTTTCCCAACTGTAGGGGGACCCCGAGAGCAAAAGTTGCCAAGTGCTGCTTTCACTTTAGAATGAGTATCAATTTGAGAGTAATCTGATTGAATGGTGTGTTTAATATTAACATCAATACTGTTCTTAATGAAAAACAGAACAGAACAGTATAGTACAATGACAATCTTGTTTAAATAGGCGCTTTTACATTTAGTTTTGAAACTGAATCTTCCGCCGTATATATTCAGCTTCTCACTCGTGATAAATGAAATCTGACTCCTGCCGCTGGTCTGAGCTCAGTTCATGGCGTCTGTTCACTAACTGAACAAAATTATGTTTATTAATTAGACTACTGTAAAATAACCAAAACGATATTGATGCCTGTTTATGCTTTCATACAGCTATATCTATAACGAAGTCTTCACATCATATCTGGGAGAAGTCAGTAAATTCGAGTAAAATCACAGGCTTGCTTATCCCGTGCGAATGCGCCATGCTAAACTCAGATGCGAATAGTGCTTTAGTCTTAGTCTTGTCTTGCTTTCCTGCCCTCTTTCTGCAGTTTGGTTGTTTCTTTATTTTGTTATTCTTCCCTGTTTTGCTGATCTTGTTTTTGAGCTCCCATCTGGTTAAGTTTTAGTTTTTCCCCTCTCCTTTTCTTTTTGCTCCCAGCTTCCCTGTCTACTCTGGCTGCCAAATCCCGACCATCCTGATACTCCATTTTGGATATCCCTTGCCTGTCTGCCACTAAAGATTTCAGCCTCCACTGCCAGGTCCCTACCGCCATTCTCCAGGTTTACTCTTTCTCTTTCTCCCCCTGCCATTGTGACATTACGTCACCATGTGTTTCTCTGTGAACTCGCCTACCTCATTTTCTTTGGACTGTAGGCTACTCATTACTACCTCCATTCTCCAGTATTGCAGTTTGGACCTGCTCTGCCATTTGCTCTGAGAACCCCTTCTCATATGCCCCCTGTTGGGTAGTACTTCCTTGTACCCGGCTGGTGTCATCCCTCTTTCCCCTTCTGACCAAGGACTCGCTTTTCCTCTCTGTGATCCTAATTGTATTTGCTCTTGTCCCTAAATAAACACTGTTATCCCTGCAACTGATTCCTCATCTTTTTACCACCCTAATAGGTCCTGGCACTTCAGTGATTTTTCAGGTCTACAAAAGGTTTTCATCCCTGTTCAAACTTGTCTCAGGATACTATCCCAATATGCATGAACAACAAAACATTTACTGTTAGTAATGTTATTAGACTGAAAGTTGTAAAAATAAAAATGATTTTCTCAACCTTGACATACCAAACATGTTTTACTTTCTGTCTGTGGAACCCCAAAGCAGATCTTATGCATAAAGAAACCAAATTCATTATTCACTTTCATGGCATGCCACCAAAAAAAAAAGAGAGAAAAAAAGAGATAATCATTCAAGACATTGTTTGGCATTAATTTCCCAACTATCTGTTGAAACAGTTGAGTGATCTCTCATAAAGTGTAATTATTCAAGTGAAAAAAGTTTGCAAACTTTCATGAGCAAGTTCTGTCATGCTGGTGGTTGTAACAAGGAAGGATAAATGCAGGATCTGTTCACAGGTCATTATTAAGCATTATAATTCCAAATAGGAAATACTCAGGAATATCATTAATCTTCACATCAAGCAAACAGCATGTAAACAGCAAGCAAACCATGTAACTGTGACAAGATTGGGCAAATATTGAGAGATTAGAAAACTAGTAAAGAACAGGAAACAATGAATGTAAAAACAGTCTGAACAAAGATTATTTAGTAGGATAAGTCAATTTGTTATCTTGTGTGAATTTAATAAGAATACTCTAAACATGTTGCTAACTTGTTTTAAACCTTACTTAAATTCTCAAAAAAAAATTTTTTATTATTATTATAAATGATTATTGCTTCACATTTACTGGCTCAAATTATGCTGCTCCTGTTATCACTGTTATTTAGCGGTCATATGGTACAGGGTTCATATTTGTATTGAATTACAATTGTTGATCCTCAGCATGTTTACGATTTGTGTGTTGAAGTAGCCAATGTGCATATCATTGTGCACCTGCAATGTATTTGCCTGGAAAAATGTTTGTCTCTAATTTTAAAAGGTCATGTGGGTAATTTTTAAAATCAAGAATTGTAATTAATAAACCAAGATTTTAGTTGTTTGTATTGCTAAATGCTAAATACTCTATAGTTGCCTTGACAATAACGTTTAAGTTCAAAAATTACTCATTAGTTGAACAAAAGTTCATATCCAGTCAGTCACTCTCAACACCACGTTGATGACAGACAAATAAGATTTTTACTGGAGAGGCCAATATATTTTTAGTGTAACTAAACGAGCCAAAGCACAATGGCATGCAATGATTGCACCGGCTTTTCGCTTCTGATCCGAGCGGTTCGTGTCTTCTGCTCTCTTCAAGCAGTGTCTAACTAATAAATCAGCTCTTCCAGGAAGAAACTCTCCTTCATGGGTATTGGTGTCATGGCACAGCAACGGGGTCAATTTACTCTTTTGAGTGTATCCTTTTTGCCCTACATTAAGCAAATTATATGAGTGCTGTTCTAATGGCTGGTAAGAGGGCACCTTTAAAGAGAAAAAGAGAGAGCGTACTATAGGCTGCACTACCTGTTACTGTTGTTGTGACTATTCCCCTGTGTGATTCATCCCTAAAAAAGCTTACACAGATAGAGCTTGTGTCTTTTTATAGATGGCATTCTACCTGTGTTTCTAGATGTGACCGTTTTCTAGGTGCTGGCATGTGGCACCTCATTACCATATATTTGTAGAGCTGTAGACTGGGTGACACCCAACACATTCACTAGATTCTTTAGCCTTCATGTAGAGCTGGTATCCCTCCTGTGTTCTCACCTCAAATGGGTAGAAGCACTGAGAGTCCCGGCTCATTGTTGACTTGCTGCGCCCTGAATTATGGCGCTCATATTCTCCAGAGCAAATTCTGTCAAGTCCTCCATCACCCTGCCTGGCGTAGCGTAATGTCTGGTGCCAGGCCTATTTCCGTTGTATCCTTGAGAACAGGTTCTAGGTTGGGTACCATATGTGTGACCCTGATGGGATACCATTTGTGTATTTTCCATGGTTGCTACTAAACGGAAGCCTGTGTCTTTCCCTTTGGAACCCCTTAAACCTCCTTTGTATTCCAGCCCTATTGCATTAGCCAGATATACTGTGGCTTCCACTGTGTTTCTTTTCCAGAAGAAATGGCATGCTTTCTCAGTGTTGTCCAATATAGTCTTACCAAATGGGTCATGTGGATCTGCAGTGTTTGACATTCAGGATAGAGAGATCAAGGGGCAGAGCAGCTGGTTAAATCCTTACATGCCAATATGCATTGGCTCGTTTAGATACACTCAAAGTAGATAGGCCTCTTTAGCAAGATTTCTATTTGTCTCTCATTGACGTGGTATCTACATTCCCTCCGTCAGGGAATGAGGGTTACATAAGTAACCAAGACATTTTCAGGTTGACTTACTGGAGCAAATTAGATAACTTAACAAGGTGTATGATTTAAGGTTATTGTGATTTTAAAGTAGGTGTGTGTGTGTGTTTTTCAAGGTTCAAGGTTCAAAGTTTATTATAAGCCCAAAAGACATTTTTTGGCACAGCATACAATTTGTAAAGAATATGTATTTGAATTGCATATACAATTTCCAATCATTTGGATTACATAGTTTTAACATGAACAGTTTAATAAACTGAATGTTATTCATATTTGTCAGTCATACATAAATGAAACCGGTAAGATTGATGTAATTGTATTAATGAACTGAAAGTGATTTATATGTCAGTCATACATAAATGAAATATGTAAGATGTATGTAATACTTCACAGCAAAATGCCCATGTTAAATTAACACTGTAGTGTTCGTGTGTGTACACTACTTAGTGTTAAAGTACCATTGAAGCAGTGTGGAAGTTAAGCTTGGGACAAACTCTGCAAGAACAAAGAAGTTTGTTCGTTTTCTCGAGGTGGCAAGAACAAAGGTTGTTCTAGCCAGTACATTCCATACTTCACGAGAAAAACAGGGACCAAACAGCGGCGTTTCTCTGCATTAAAACTGCCCGTTTTAAATGTCTGACCAATCACACAGTTCTCGTACACCCGCAAGAAAAAAGTTCTGCTCAGACGATGTGTTGAGAACAAGCTGCGAGAAATCCCAAACCTCTTTTTTCACATATCGCTTGCGTTGTTTACACTCTAAAAACTCAAGAAATTACTGTATATCTGTTCTAATGGCGAATGAGTCAGATATATGTCTACCTTTGAGTTCAGGTGAGGACACGTTCGAGCTACATGTGGTACAGTTAGAGCTGGAGGTTCTGGAGGAACATTGAGCTTTCAACCCAAAACTGCTTCTCCCCTCTTTTTAAAACGGAACGCAACGCAGTGATCATCTGCGACTCCATTGTCTGGCATGTACACGCTACCTCAGCTAAAGGTAAGGTGCACAGTCACTGTTTTCCTGGTGCTTGTGTTCTTAATGTCGCTGTGCAGGTACCGGCGATCCTAAATGGTGACGAGAGCATCGGAGCTGTTGTACTGCACACCGGGCTGAACGACATCAGGCTGCGGCAGACGGAGGTCCTGAAGACTGACTTCAGGAGCCTGATTGAGACCAGGATCACTGGGTCCGAAAAGCTTCCCACATACAGACCAGGACTTGAAAGGTTCAGTAGACTATTTGCCCTAAATGAACGGTTAATATCATAGTGTAATGAACAGAAGTTGCTCTTTGTAAATAGTTGGAATCTTTTCTGGGAGCGGCCATGGCTTTTCATGCTGATGGCATGAACCCAGCAGGATTGGAGCGGATCTTCTGTCAGACAACATCTTCAAGACGCTGTGCACCGTATGACTAGTAAGTCAAAATACACGTCATTGTTCTGTAGTGCATTGTATAGAAACTGTGTCTTTTCCATCAATTTTGAGGTCAAAATCCTCTACTGTATAGCCTAGAAATCTAGACGCACCCTAGCGGCAGCAAATCTATTCTGCCGCGAGTGTCGTCTAGCAACTCTCAATAGACTTCTGAGCTGTAAAAGCCAAACTCTGGTCAGGCCAATCACACCGTGTAGAGAGTCAGTGGGCGGGGCTTAACATAATGATGGCCGAGTTGCGCTTGCGTGCTACTAGTAAGCATAGAAGCTGGCGAATGGCAGTCTTTCGAATCAGCTTTGACCACGACTCTGGAAGACTTGGAGTAGGCCTGAACGATATGGACAAAATTTCATATCTCGATTTTCATGCCAGATATCTTGATATCGATACAATTCGATATGACTACGTGTTCGTTGAAAACTAAGCATTTCTCAGAAAAATAAAAAGATTTAAGTCTACATTTCAAAAATTTGTGTCAGAAAATGTATTGTTTTTAAGCCTTTCGCACGTACGATCACACAGATGTAATCAGTCTAGGCTGGTCCCTGGAGCGAATGATCAAGTGCATCACATGATCAACTGCTAAATCCAAATGTTGAATTTAGCCAGAGACAGGCGCGCTCAGAGCTGTCATATATCACAACTTTTCAGTGTTTTTCATCCACATACTGTTTATTTTACGTTTCAAACATATAAATTCACATAAGTACTAAAAAAACTATACATTTAGAGTTTGTAAAATACACACTGATGTCTATGGAAGAGGTTATAATAATCCTTTCTATTATAATTCGACACGTTTTATTCAAATCAGATACACATTGTGTAAGTAACTTCAATGTTTACTCTATTCTATTCCCAGTTCACCAGCCATGTACGTTTAAGTATTTCGGGAGAAATGGATGAATTCACATGTTGAAATCCAACAGATCCGATTCTCTGAACTGCGTCTGCGGCACAAACTAACATGGCGCCGCCCATCCATCGCGCATACAGCTCAACTAACGCGATCGTTATAAAGGGGTTTAAACAACAATATACTTCCACTTGCATGTATTTGACAATCGGAATACCAGATATGTCATGCCATAGCTAACACATTTGTGAATATTCTGAATAAAAAAGGAAAAATGACAAAAGCAAATCATCATTCATTCAGCGTTGTTGCTGCTGCGGTGTGTCACGTGACAAGCAATGACGCGTCACCATGGAAACGCCGCCCCCCCTCTCATGATATAGTTTCCATGTCCCTGGTAGTGTGTGCATGCTGGCTTTAGCGGTGCATTCACTCGTAAAACTGATGTTTGTTGTGACTGCCAGAGTTGTATGCAGGGCGAGCGCGGAGAGGGGAAGTCTATATCGTTGCTTTTTTTGATAGTAATATCTTGAAAGTTCATATCTAGATATAGATACGATAATGATATATCATTCAGCCCTAACTTGGAGTTGAGCTTTTCTTTGAGAAAAGAACAAAGAACGGCACTGAAGTCATTCTTAAGAAGGGAAGATGTGTTCGGAGTTTTGCCGACCGGATACGGTGAAAGTTTAATCTGTCAATGAGCTCTGCTTCACCTTCTTTGCTCTGGTTGGTGTAGCGCTATCCTATCGCGTGCAGAGGGAGTTTAAAAGACAACCGTTTATCCCGCCCCTAGGATTGAGCCCTGTCAATAGTGCGTTTCCAGACCAAACATCTTGATGTGGGTCTGGCTTGTCAGGCTAAATCCTCTGTAGAATCTAGATAAAATCTGATCACTATTAAACCAGATAATCTTAAAAGAAATGAACAAAAATATTCTCTAAAACTAGGGTTCCTTAACATTAGATCGCTCACACCTAAAGGTATTGTAAATGAAATGATCACAGATAATAGCTTTGATGCAATCTGTCTGACTGAAACCTGGCTTAAACCTATTGATTATTTCGGTCTTAATGAGTCTACTCCACCAGGCTACTGTTATACTCATGAGCCCCATCTGATTGGTTGTGGCGGCGGTGTTGCAACTTTCTATTGAGATATTATTACTGTTACTCAGAAAACAGGACAGAGTTCATTTGAAGCGATAAACATAACACAATTAAATGTTACGCTCTCAGATATAATAAAACAAAAAAATAAACTATTATCTTTTGCTTTGGCTACCATACAGTGGGTACGGAAAGTATTCAGACCCCCTTAAATGTTTCACTCTTTGTTATATTGCAACCATTTGCTAAAATCATTTAAGGTCTTTTTTTTTTTTAATTATTGTACACACAGCACCTCATATTGACAGAAAAACACAGAATTGTTGGCATTTTTGCAGATTTATTAAAATAGAAAAACTGAAATATCACATGGTCCTAAATATTCAGACCCTTTGCTCTGACACTCATTAAACTCAGGTGCTGTCCATTTCTTCTGATCATCCTTGAGGTGGTTCTACACCTTCATTTGAGTCAGGCTGTGTTTGATTATATTGATTGGACTTGATTAGGAAAGCCACACACCTGTCTATATAAGACCTTACAGCTCACAGTGAATGTCAGAGAAAATGAGAATTATGCGGTCAAAGGAACTGCTACCAGAGTTCAAAGACAGAGCCAGTTTGTACTGGCTGCCAACGGCTGCTCGCATCAAATTCAAGGCACTGGTGCTTGCCTACAAAGCAACCACCGGCTCTGCACCAATATACCTAAACTCGCTTCTTCAGATTTACACACTCTCCAGAAGCTTGTGTTCTGCAAGTGAACAACACCTTGTGGTTCCATCCCAAAGAGGCATGAAATCACTCTCACAGACTTTTTCCTGGACCACTCTCACCTGGTGGAATGACCTGCCTATCTTAATTTGAGCAGCCGAGTCTGAAGCCATTTTCAAAAAAACATGTTAAGACACATTTTTTCCAGCTGCACCTGACCAATAAAAACTAGCACTTAACCATCCAATTAAATTTTGTGTTTATTTGTTTAAAAAAATACATAAAATAATTGTTTGTGTACTGTGCACGATTAACTGAGACTTTGTACAGCACTTGCAGGCTGTTGCCGTTGTTTGTTTAGTTGCTTCTATTGCTCTCCTTTTTTGTAAGTCACTTTGGATAAAGGTGTCTGCTAAATGATTAAATGTAAAATGTAAATGTAACCCTTCCTAGAGCTGGCTGTCCGGCCAAACTGAGCTATCGGGGGAGAAGAGCCTTTGTGAAAGAGGTGAAGAAGAACCCAAAGATCACTGTGGCTGAGCTCCAGAGATGCAGTTGGGAGATGGGAGAAAGCTGTAGAAAGTCAACCATCACTGGAGCCCTCCACCAGTTGGGGCTTTGTGGCAGAGTGGCCCAACGGAAGCCTCTCCTCAGTGCAAGACACATGAATGTTTGCTAAAAAAAACACTGACTCGACACCGGACTCCAAGATGGTGAGAAATAAGATTCTCTGGTTTAATGAGACCAATATAGAACTGCTTGGCCTTAATTCTAAGCATTATGTGTGGAGAAAAATGTTCTCCTTTTAAATAGACTGAGGTATTACTTATTGGACCAAATACCTGTAAACAAAATCTCTTAGAATATAATGTGCACTTAGAAAGATGTTAAGACCTGGGTGTTATATTAGACTGCAAATTGTTTTTCAAGAAACATATTTCAAATGTTACAAAAACATTGTCAAGCTATACAGAACAAGCTATCTGTTTCTGATGCAGAAAAGTTAGTTCATGCATCAATGACCTCTAGATTACGGTTGTCCTGCATCCTCAATAAACAAGCTACAATTAGTCCAAAATGCAGCTGCTAAGAGTTCTTACTAGTCAAGAAAATATGATCACATAACACCAATTTTATCCTCTCTACTCTGGTTACCAATTAAGTTCTGTGTCAATTTTGAAGTAATGTTACTGACCTATAAAGGCCCTAAATGGTTTAGCTCCTGTGTATTTAACTGATCTTCTATCGCCTTATAACTATCATGCTCTTTACGATCACAAAACTCTGGGCGTCTGGTAGTACCTAGGATATCTAAGTCCACTAAAGGAGGGAGAGCTTTTTCACATTTGGCTCCAAAACTATGGAACAGCCTTCCTGATAATGTTTGGCGCTCAGACTCACTCTCCCAGGTTTAAATCTAGATTAAAGCATGGGCGTAGGTTTAGGGGGGGGGACGCTAGTGTAACGGAGGCCAGCTAGTAGAAGTTGCTGTGCGAGTAAACCTCACTCCTCTGACCTCAAGAGACGCTCTATCGACTGACGCTAGAGGTTGCAGCCTTTAGCCTCCTTGTTAGAGCGTCCGACTCTCATGCCGGTGGACCCGGGTTCGAGTCCCGGTCCGAGCAGTAGGGGTTACATTGGTGCCGTGACCCGGATGGGAGTGAGGTTTGGGGGGTGAGTGTAACGGAGGACAGCTAGTAGAAGTTGCTGTGCGAGTAAACCTCACTCCTCTGACCTCAAGAGACGCTCTAGCGACTGACGCTAGAGGTTGCAGCCTTTAGCCTCCTTGTTAGAGCGTCCGACTCTCATGCCGGTGGACCCGGGTTCGAGTCCCGGTCCGAGCAGTAGGGGTTACACTAGGTACTAGTCCCAATCAATATTTTAAGATGGCAAAATTGTCCCCACCAATATTTTAGCGAACTCCTTCGTGCTGCTATATGGATCGATTCCGACGGCCAGGACAAAACAAATGAAACGGTTGCCAGTCCCTTGAAATACGGAATCGTCCATTATTTACAAGCAAAATAACGCGTCCCACAAGATTACGTTTTAGCGGCTTTGCTGCCATAGCGACGAAGTCTAGAGAGCATGCGCTGGAAACCTGCGCGGTTTTTAAAAAACATGTCCAGCTCGTGTCCACCGTATGAACTCAAGAGAATTTCCTGATATAGGGCTGAATAGAAAAAAAGGTGTCAGTGAGTTTGTCCAGTAACTCACGATGGACCTAAGGCGAACTGCACACTTTGCAGAGAAGCATTTCAGTGTCTCAGACTGTCTGACTAAAAGCATGCAATGACAGACACATCCAAAAGTAGGCCTATTGTTTTTTTTTAAATGAATAATATATTCATATATTATTCCATACATTATCAGAGCTTGGCAGACTTATTTTTCTAGACATTAGACCGGTTAATTAATAGATTATAGCCTAATTAATGTTAGTAGTTTGATATTTAAAAAATATTTAGATTAAAATAGGACAAATAATTACATAATAATATAGTTATAATAGTAAATGAATAAAGAAAATTTAACATTTTTGAATTTCAGATTTGTCAGTAAGTGTAAGTGGTTAGTGGGTCGGAATGACTGCTTAAAGAGACAGTGCACCCAAAAATTTAAAATCTGTCATAAGTTCCTCACCCTCAAGGGTTTGCAAACTTGCATGCATTTCTTTATGTTGAATACATAGGAAGACACATTCCTACCGTGGAAGTAAATGGTGTCCCCAAACCAGGTTACTTTCTTCAAAATATGTGTTCAGCAGAAGAAAGAAACTCATACAGGTTTGGAACATCATGAGGGCGAGTAAATGATGACAGAATTTTCATTTTTGGGTGAACTATCCCTTTAAAGTACACCAATATAGGCTACTAAAGAGTTCTTTAGAAATAAATAAAATAATCAAATGTAAAATAATATAAAATGTGCTCTGTTGCAAGTTTATATACTTGATTGTTTATTGTTGAGCTGTTGTCATTGTTTAATTGTCACTCTTATCACTCTTATGTTATTGTAAGTTCATAAATTATTTTCAAAAACAGATTCAAAACTGATTTTGGGGAAGAAAAACATGCACACAAAATAACTTATTTTCAATATAAAAATTGTGGACTGGATATTTTTTGACATTTTATCACAGCATGTCAAAGATTAGTAACAACACTGGCTTTTAAGCATTGTTAGTTTGTGTGCAGCATCAGATTAACATGTTTTTTCTCCCTCATTTATATGCAGTTGTTATACCCTATACAAAAGCCAGAAATAAATATATATATGTATGTATATATATATATATATATATATATATATATATATATATATATATATATATATATATATATATATATATATATATATATATATATATATATATATATGTATATATATATATATATATATATATATATATATATATATATATATATATGTATGTATGTATGTATATATATATATATATATATATATATATATATATATATATATATATATATATATATATATATATATATATGTACATATATATATATATATATATATATTTTTTTATATATATATATATATATATATATATATATATATATATATATATATATATATATATATATATATATATATATATATATATATATATATATTTTTTTTTTTTTTTTAGCACAGGCCTATCTAAAGGGTTAATGGTGCCACCATGTTATCAACTGTAAAAATTACACATTTTACCTCTTCCCAAAAAGGGAAAACCACCAACAACCAAGAATTTGTGATCCTCCTGGGACCCAGTAATAGACTTTTGTCCACTGTAGTGGACATTATATTTTAGTGAGTTTCTGTGATATCACACACGTCACAGTTTTGAGTCAGGATGTCCTTTATAGAGCACATTCAGGGCTTTGCAAAGATACCAAATGTTTGGAGGTGTCACCAGGACAACAACAACTTCTTGGTCTTTAAAAATGGCTGACAGTAATGTTTAGCACTCTTATGGAAATATGATCATATTTTGTAATTATAATTTAAATCTGATTAATTTTCTAATTGTTTGTTATAAATCAACATCTCAGGAAAATGCTATGGGGTTTCTAATCTAAATATGACTCTATGTTACAAAACAGGGCATTGATTTCATAAATGTCCACTGTAGAGGACACTGGGACTTAAATCATGTTTATAAGGCATTTTGGAGACACAACAAGTAAATAGAAAAATAAATTACATATCAGTATTCCTATAAAATATTACATATTATTTTGAAAATGTTGCCCATTATTACTCCCCTTATTACACTTCTTTTTTTCATTACATGTTGCACCAAGAACATAATAATATGCAAATTAGATGCAATATACCGATACATTGTATTGAATGGGAAAATCCAAGTATGGCCATTTTACCCACATATTGCATAAAGTAAGATGGTATGTCAAAGCATTCAGTTATATCTTTTTTAACATAGCTCAGAATCATCTTTAAAAAAAGTTGGTTTTAAAAAAATCCTGAAACTTAAACATGTATTCGTGAATTAAAAATAAATCCCATTGTTTTTGCCTATACATGCAATATCATTTCATTAAAAAAATGTAACAACTGAGTCCTGGTGTCAACTACAGAGGACATATCATAAAATATGAATATAATATAATTTTCCAAAAAAAGTATCTGTCCATTTGTTTCTTATGCTCTAAACAATCTAATGACATGAAAAAATACAAAATTCAAAAAACTTTTTTTTTCTGGGTCCCAGGAGGTTATATGGTGTCATGGCTTTCCAATAAAAAAATGAGGCTAAAATGGAAGTTAATGGGACAAAAACAGCCACGAACTGTAAATGAGGGAGGAAGAAAAATGTATCCTGTACAAAAACTAACAATGCATCAAAGCTAAAGATGTTACTAATCGCTGACATGCCCAATACTGTGATAAGAGGTAAAAAAAAAAATATATCAGTCTAAAATAACTTTTAATATTGTTTATATTGAAAATAAGTGTGTGTGTGTGTGTGTGTGTGTGTGTGTGTGTGTGTGTGTGTGTGTGTGTGTGTGTGTGTGTGTGTGTGTGTGTGTTTTAAATCAGTTTTGAAAATCATTTATGAACTTGAAAATTAAAGAGTATTTTGTTTTATTATTATTTTGGTACTGGATAATTTGAACTGAAGAGCGTCATAAATTAATAGACTTATTAATAAACTATGGTGCATTTTCATACTCTGTAACATAAAAAATAGACTATATAATCTGGGCAAACCTGTTGGGATGTCCCCACCAAAGCTGAGACCAAACCTACGCCCTTGGATTAAAGACGCATCTCTTTATTTTATTAAATTATATTCCTGTTCTGTTTTATCTCTGGATACCCATACTGAGGTAATCGAGGAAGTACATGAGCTCCAGCGTGGATCCAGGCCCTCATAAAGACTGCAGATGACCAACACCTGTGAAGAGACAACTCCTGCGAGGTCTTCAGATGATGCAGCTCTGCATCAACATACACCCCATGCTCATTTTTTGTATACTGTATTCTTAATCACTTTTTTGTGCCTTACATTAATTTATTATATTGTTTAATAATACATTGTTAGCAAATCTGTGTGCGGTATACAGGGGTCCGTTCCTTTTTACCTCGCTTAATACATCTAAAATGATTTGACAGATCCCAGATCTTCAAATTGTGATAACTGATCTCGGCTAATTTGGTTCTTCAAACAAATTTGCGACTGGATTAAAATATCTGGATTAATTTATCTAAGATTGAAGGCTGCATTTATGTTATTAAAAAAACTGCAATACTGTGAAGTATTAATAAAATGTAATATAACTTCATAACAGGGGGAGAACATAAATAAATGAATACATTTATTCAGCAAGGATGCATTAAATTGATCAAGTGACAGTATAGACATTTATAATGTTGCAAAAACTTTATATTTCAGATAAATGCTGTTCTTTTTTAACTTTCTATTCATTAAATAATAGTGGACAAAAAAAATAGTACACAAATATTTTCAATATTTATAATAATCATAAATGTTAGTTGAGCATCAAACCATCATAGCTGAATGATTTCTGTAGGATCATTTGACACTGAAGACTGAAGTAATGATGCTGAAAATTCAGCTTTGATCACAGGAATAAATTGCATTTTAAAATATATTCATATATATATATATATATATATATATATATATATATATATATATATATATATATAATAAACTATAATGATAATTAATTATTTTCTCTCGGCTTGATCAGTTATCTTGCTGAAGTGTTTATTGTCCTGCTTATATGCCTACATTTCATAAATAACTATCTGACTCGACTCTGACGTAATGTAGAAGTGAAAGTAAAACTGAGAGTGAAAGGAAGCAAGCGCTCGATCTGCCGCATTACAGGAGCAGCATTAATCAGCAGTAGGCGAATATCTGCTGTAATTTGCGGCCAGCAGCTATGATTTTCTTTCATTTGAAGATGCGTCTACCGAATTGTGTTTTGGTGTCAGTATTACTGATGATCGCTGATGGTAAGTTAGATCTCATTTATTCAGGGCCGTGTTTAGCGATGAAGAGCTGTTCCCAGGGGCGTAGCCATCTTTTCAGAAGTGAGGGGGACAGAAAGGTCGTAATACCATTTATTTATTTTTGGACCAATATAATTTATCACATCTCTTGCTTTTAATTGGGCAAGATATCAAATACACTGCTGAACAATAACCAATAATTAATATTTTTAATATTATTCTCCTATTTTTGTGCCAATTTTATGATTGGCTTATATACTACAAACACTTGTGCATTAAGACTCCATAGATTTTATGCAATGTAAATATATATATATATATATATATATATATATATATATATATATATATATATATATATATATATATATATATATATATATATATATATATATATATATATATGTATATATATATATATATTCTGATGTAAACTAGCTGTTCTCTATGTGAATATATAGTAAAATGCAATTTATTCCTGTGATCAAAGCTGAATTTATCATCATTACTCCAGTCTTCAGTGTAACATGACCCTTCACTAATCATTCTCATATGAGGATCTGATCATCAACACACATTTATGATTATTATCAGTTGTGATGCTCATAGTGCTGCTTAATTTTTGTGGAAACCATCTAAACATTTGTGGTAAATTTAAAAAAGAGAGAAATTAATACTTTTGTTGATCAGACATGCATTAAATTGATCACAAGTGATATTTTTAATATTACAAAAGATAATAATTTATTTAATAAATGCGAATAAATGCTGTCCATTGAACTTTCTATTCATTAAAGGTGCACTATGTAGTATTTTTGCAGTAAAATATCCAAAAACCACTAGGCCAGTGTTATATATTTTGTTCAGTTGAGTACCTACAATATCCCAGATGTTTCCAACTGTTACGCCCCGTGGCTCATAGGGACGCAACAAAGATTGGGACACACACGAAAGCCGAAATAAAATACGAAATTTATTAACAAAATAGAACTATACAGAAAAGAAACAGTATTAAGTGTAACAGTCAGGAATCAGTGTGTTGTGTAAGGAATGCATGAAAGGGTAATGTGCTGTTGTAGTGTTGGATGTACCAAAGAAACAAAGTCAAACAAACGCAAAACAGTAATCAAGTCCAGCCTGCCACGCCTTTGGGCCTTTTCCTCAGACTCCTTTTAACCAGGCCCAACAGGATGTCAGCAACAGGTGTGCTTAATCAAGCTATCTGAGAACAGCCAGTTGAGGGCGGAGCCAGCAAACCAGCCTCCTCAGCCTGGGGAAACCCCACTAAACACAGGAGTCGTCACACCAACTATTTGTAAATTGTGAGAAAATTGCTATTTTAACTAAGGACAGGGACGTTGCAGCATTGCATTTGAGGGAGTCGCCTGTCAATTGCGTCATATCTGCGTTACCCTCGGTTTCAGCTTTTATTTGGCAGGAGCGCTTTACTCTTAGCAGTGTGAACAAGTGAACGCACGGCGTAACGTCATAACATCGTTTTAAACACACTTAAATGTATCTAATATGATAAACAGAGCTCCATTACCTCAAAATCATAACCGGAAGAGCAGATCTGTGCAGGCGCCCGGCAAATGAGTCCCGTCCCGTCATAATAAAAGTCCCGGTATTTGCGAGGCGGGTATTTGTTTAACAATCGCTCCAGCAGCTTTGCTCAGGTCCATAACACTCGGTCCTGCTCTGCTTTAGACTACAGTAACGTTAATAACCGCATGCATGAACGTGATTTCTGCCCGAGTCCTATTTTTCACCGGCTGTGATGAGAAGACCACATCTCCCAAGATGCTGCGCTCACACGTTGCGTCATCAAACTACGCATTTGTTTTGCATAGGCGCCCTCCAGTGGACAAAAGCTGCATAGTGCACCTTTAAAGAATCCTGAAAAATAACATGTAGGCTATCATGGTTTCCACAACATTTTTAAGCAGCGCAACTGTTTTCAACACTGATGATAATCATAAATGTGTGTTGATCATCAGATCCTCATCTGAGAATGATGAAGGATCATGTCACACTGAAGACTGGAGTAATGATAAATTCAGCTTTGATCACAGGAATAAATCACACTTTACTATATATTCACATAGGAAAAAGGCTGTTTTAATTTGTAATAATATTTCAAAATATTACTGTTTTAACTATTTTTGATTACATAAATGCAGCCTTGGTGAGCAGAAGATACTAAACATTAAAATGTGCATTATTCATATGATAGGCTACTTTATTGTCAATAAATAGGCTACACTGAGATGACTTGAAAAACACACATAAAGCATATATTGTCGCAGTCGTCTGATTGTCGTCGTCACGTTTCATCTCTCATAACGATTGTTTTCCTTCAGCTGCAGCTCCAGCGTGACTGGATATTACCTCTACGAAAACACTTTTGGACTTTTTGTGAGAGCGCCCTCCTCATATTTAGATTCGAATAAAATGACAGGTCATGCATTGATTATTTTTTGTCTCTGTCTCTGTCTCTAATTTAAATCTTGATGTATTCACATTGGTTTCTATGTAAATACACTTGCCCGTGACCTCAAGAAGCGTGCTATCAACTGAGCTTAAAGAAAGCTGTCTTTAGCGTCCCTGTTAACTTGCCCGCCCTCGCGCAGGGTAACGCACAGGGTAACTAGGATCGGTGAGACCCAGTAAAAGTGCGGGGGACGAAAATACAATTTATTAAAAGTGAGGGGGACACTATGGAGCTAGAAATATGACAAAATGATCTGAATTTGAATTGTATAAATCTGAATTATTGACAAGTGTAATCTAACAAAACTGAATATTATGTTTCATTTTACATAGTACTGAATTTGAAATTTTTTTAAATGTTGAATAAAGAACCTTTGAAATTGAACACATCTGAAATGTTTTTTATGTCGAAATTGTATAGACATGTATTTTCAAACGGCAGATATTTTGTTCTGAATTAATAGACTGTAAATATTACGTTTTTGTAAATACAGATTCAATTCAGATGAAGAAGAAATTCAGATCATCAAATTCAATGTTCTAAAATTCAGATCATCGAATTCAAAATTCTAAAATTCAGATCATCGAATTCAAAATTCTAAAATTCAGATCATCGAATTCAAAATTCTAAAATTCAGATCATCGAATTCAAAATTCTAAAATTCAGATGGCAGAAATTCAGATCATACAGAAAGTAGGCCAGAGGTCATCATCAGGGAAGAGTAAAGGATGTCAGAAAAATCCAACGGAGCACCATCTGATCATTTCATTTCCTATTTGTAATGGAATAAAGAGAAAAGATCAAACAGCCCTTTTATACTTTTTTGTTTATTTTAAAATAATGCACGGAAAAAGAGATTTCGGCTAAAGTTCTCATTTTTCGTGCATGATTTACAAATCGCAGATTAGTGAAGAAAATCTCAGCGTTTGACGTCATCTGTTGTTCTCCAGGGTTGAATCCAACTTCGCTCCCTAAACCCTCACTATTCCCTACTTTAGTCCACTAATACAGTTAACTTGAAGTAGTGAATAAATGTAGATCCGATGAGTTTTCTTTCGGGGGTGGGGGGTGAAGTTGTTGACAATAATAATGGGAAATGCTCTAATGTGGCGTGACCTATTTTTTAACAGTCTATGGCGTGACATTCACAGATCACTGTAGCCCTCAGTTCAAACAAACGGCGGTGCTCACGACATGAACCAATCATCTCCGCTTTACAGCATGAGAGAAATCATGAATGAACACACAGGGCTGACTGTAAGGGCTCCACCTTATCTTTTTCTGGGACAAATCAAAGAGGGTTTTACTTTCCCGACAGGACAAATAAAACATTAAAATAACCAGATAATAATTTATTTATTATTATATTCAATGTAAACAGCGACTGATAATGGAGTGTATCTCTGGTAACAAAGTCGGGTTGTGGCTGGCGCTGCCTGTCTCTTTGTGAGAGACATTCGTGGAGAAATCAAAACAACTGAGCAGGGATATAAACGATTTCAAATACATTGTAATCGTGAATTGTGTAGCATAATTCATTATTAGGTACTTACATTTTAGACTCAAAAAACTTTTTTTGTTTTATTTCACTGATGAAAATAGCGCCAAAGGAACAACACTCAGCGCGGTGTTTTGAACTGAATGATTCAGCGTTTTGAATGAATCATTTGAATGAATGACTCAATGACTCACTCATTAAGACGATCACTTGCTGCCACCTATTGGCGGTTTAGTTTCATGTTTAAAAGTATCATTGCATTTTTTTATTTGTATATTCAAACATTTAGAACATCAATCTCATAACATTTTTTATTGCTGTTTTATTTTTGCAGTTTAAATTAATTAATTTGATTGGTAAAAGCCCTAGTGTCTTACTATTATAACTGCATTTATTCATCAAATGTAAGAATTTAACATGAAATGCATACATTTAATAAGATTTTAAAAAATGGCCTTTATAAAATGACAACGCCCTGGGGTAAATATCACAAATATGCAGATTTAAGTATGCCTATGTAAAAGCTGATAGAACACTGATGAGAATATTGCTTCAAAATCAATATATTTATACCACCAAAAATCCCCCCAATACACTGTACAGTACATACAATTTGCCATGTACTCTACCTGATAGGCCGAAAGTTAATCACTATCAAATCAAATTTTAAAACTTGTGACAATACCCAGTGCTATAGTGTAAATGTTTTTTACTTGAAGCAAATGCTACCTTTACCTTTATTTTCTTGTCAGAGACTCAGAGTGCACCAAAATGCTTTGTTTATTAAAAACTACTGGGAGGCAATGCCCCAGAGAGCCCCCTAAATGTATTTCATTCGGAAACGTGTCACCTTTTTCACCACTTGTCAGTTTTGCAGGTGTGTATTTGAGGGTATAGGGGGCGATTTCAGATTCAGCCCAGGTCTGTTCAACAAAATAGTCTTATAACAGTAGTAGACTACCGCTTCTTAAACTGTACAGGGCAGGTCCTAGATCAGGCAACTTTTCTGTGCAACTTAACGCGTTTCACAGAAACAAATGTTTATCTGATATATAAAATATTAATCAGCACCCGGCCTGTCTTATTTAATTGTGCGGTAAACCACACAAAAAATGAGGTATTACTTTTTCCGTGCATTAATCTAAAATAAACAAAAAAGTATAAAAGGGCTGTTTGATCTTTTCTCTTTATTCCATTACAAATAGGAAATGAAATGATCAGATGGTGATCTGTTGGATTTTTCTGACATCCTTTACTCTTCCCTGATGATGACCTCTGGCCTAATTTCTGTATGATCTGAATTTCTGCCATCTGAATTTTAGAATTTTGAATTTGATGATCTGAATTTTAGAATTTTGAATTTGATGATCTGAATTTTAGAATTTTGAATTTGATGATCTGAATTTTAGAATTTTGAATTTGATGATCTGAATTTTAGAATATTGAATTTGATGATCTGAATTTTAGAATTTTGAATTTGATGATCTGAATTTTAGAACATTACATTTGATGATCTGAATTTTAGAATATTGAATTTGATGATCTGAATTTCTTCTTCATCTGAAATCTTGAATCTGTATTTTCAAAAACGTAATATTTACAGTCTATTAATTCAGAACAAAATATCTGCCGTTTGAAAATACATGTCTATACAATTTAAACATAAAAAACATTTCAGATGTGTTCAATTTCAAAGGTTCTTTATTCAACATTTTAAAAAATTCAAATTCAGTACTATGTAAAATGAAACATAATATTCAATTTTGTTAGATTACACTTGTCAATAATTCAGATTTATACAATTCAAATTCAGATCATTTTGTCATATTTCTAGCTCCATAGCCCCCGCGTCCCCCGCGTAATCTGCTGTTCCATCTTTAACTCCTCTGTAAGATACATGCATTTTAAATAATACAATTAATAGAGTTTTAAATTAGTTTTTAATTTAGTGTATTAGAAAGAAAGTAATGTGTGGGCCTACTAGAACATTTGCTGGAAAAAAAAACCTGCCAGTTTTACTGTTTTCTATTAAAATATCAATATACCATAAAAACAATGCATTCTAGTAAGTTTTGTCGTTTTCGAGATAAGTACCCTATACGAATGCAGCATTCAAAGTCGACACTCCGAGGCTGTTTCCCAACAGCAACCAAATTTGCATTTAAAATGAATATCATACATTTCACAATTATAATTCTTTTTTTTAGCAAAACCGACGTGATAGGCTACTCATAGTGGGACTAAATTGGGTCAATAGTTAACCTAGACGGTGAAATGACGGCTATTGCTTGCGGGAAACCACACCCTATCCCTACCCTCATTCACTATTACCTACATTAATTATATATATATATATATATATATATATATATATATATATATATATATATATATATATATATATATATATATATATATATAACCTAACCCTATATAGTCCACTTGACAGTAAATGAAAATAAGTGAGCCTTCTTTTCCATTGACTCATGGCTTTATTTTTAATATGCTCTCTCTCTCTCTCTCTCTCTCTCTCTCTCTCTCTCTCTCTCTCTCTCTCTCTCTCTCTCTCTCTCTCTCTCTTCTGTGTGTTCATAAAGCTCATTTGTTTTAGCAAGAAAAATCTCAGAGAAAGTTGTTTGGGTCTTTTTGGTTATGTTGCTATGATGACAATGATTATGGACTTGTCTGCTTCATTGATCTCATCATGTGTCTAATCTTAAATTTTTGGGGTCTTTTAAATTTTATATTTGTTGATTGTAGTAGCCTCTGTGAGTCCACGGTATGAAATCCACACTTTTAAAAATGTAGTGTGAAATTACAATATATTCCAGGTTAATAAGTGCATGACTTTCACTGTACGATGGATCAGCGACAGGAGGTTTCACATTGCATGACTTTACAATGTGCAAACTACATATCACAACCAATCACACGCGAGAAGTGACAAGGAAATACCGCGAGATCACTCATCCATTTGACCACTTTATTTATTGATGAATAAAGATTATTAATAAAGAGTAGACAGTGACTAAAATGCTTAACATCATGATGTACAGTCATAATCAACCAATTACATACAAGCTGCTACTAGTGACCTAATTTACATAATCGCCTATTGCGAATGTTATATATTTATATTAAACATATAAATATATTATAAATATATTTATATATTTAAAAAAAAAACAATTTGTAATTTTTTTTTTTTACCATGATTAAATCATCAAAGTTACAAAGCTGATTTAATCATGGTAAAAATAAATTAATTTACAAAATATATATTTTTTAAAAAATATAAATATATTTCCCTTTCAGTTGGTCACGTTCGACGTACGTCAGAACTGAACCGACTAATTGGGATCTGACTTTAGAGACCAATCCTACTTCGAGTGTATAAAAACGCGTCAATGAAATTTGGCATGCGATCCACGCATTCCACGCTCCGCCCCGCAGCGCGGGTATAAATAGGAAGTGGAATGGTAGATCAGCGCTTTCTACTTCGGAGCCGAACAGTTGTGTTTGCTGTTTCCTACGAAGAGTGTTTTGATTACAAGTCTCGTGAGAGAAAACTGCCAGTGCATGTGATACGGCGCATCAGCGAGTGATCGACTGAGAAAATGAAACTAAAAGAGCTTGTTGGTTCGGTGGGCGGTTTCCCATTCAAAGAAAGAGCTGTTGGTTCGCTGGGCGTTGTACAATACACACTGAGAGCTCACACAGGCTTGCACGATCGTACTGTTTGGAGCCGCGGTCATCTCCCTGTGTGCTTCAACACGCTAAAAGAGAAGTTTTCCATTCACAAAAGAGCAACACGGTTTGACCTTGCGTCTTTTCAAGATGTCATTCAAACCGTGTGTTTCTGGGTGCGGTCGATTTCTGTCTCCGTTTGACGGGCACGTTCGTTGTCTCACGTGTTTGGGCGCTTTCAGAACACTGAGGCTGCGTTTGTGGATGAGTCATGTTCCCACTGCGAGAATATGACCATCGCAGTGCTACGGTCCAGACTTCAGTACCTCAGAAGAGGTGGAGCACCATCGCGCATCCCCCTGTAACAAAAATGACTATGTGAGTTTAATGTCTCGGGGCGTAATTAACTCAAAAGGGATTTAATATTCAATATTCATGAATTTATGAATATAATTTGCTAGTCGTTCATTACGTATTAAAATTTTCCGATAGGGAAAAATGTTTAATTAAATACAAGTAACCCTTTACGGAATTGCTTGAAATTATCTTACTAAGTTTGTCCTGCAATTTAGTTATAGACTTTCAAATCAATTCTCAATAAGGGATTACTGCTTTACGAGCGCATAAGAAACATTAACTTTACTGATCAGGACAAAATCAATATTTCAAATGGTCGTACTAGTTACTTTACTAGAATAGTAGCATAAGCAGTTAGGTAACGTTGGATCGTAAGTTTCATTGACTTCGTGTATGTGGAAGAATAACAGATTCAACTCATTAAATGTCTTGGAAGTTTAATAAACACAGACTAAAAGTAACACTACAATTCACACAGAAAGTACACACTAAATATGCATCAAGAGAGTAGAAATATAGATAGTAAACGAACGAATATGGTACATAAACGAAAATAATGAATAGACTAAAATTAGAGAGATAAAGAGAGAGAGATAGAGAGAGACAGTGGGAGAGACAGGGAGAGGCAGGGAAAGAGAGAGGCAGCTTCACTTCAGTTACACAGAGCTCACAAAGTTAACTTGTCCCAACGGGAAAATAACACGACCCTTCTAACAGCAGTTTGGAGTTTAGAAATAAGAATACTTGCTTTAGTTTTGGCTTCTTGCGTGTGTGCGTGTGTTCCGAGTTCAAATGTCCTGCGTGTCCGGCGGTTCTTTCCGAGGTCGGTGTGGAGCGGCTGGTCGCTTGAAGTGTGCTGACTTCTCCTCCCTGGAGAATATGCCCTCGGGGGCTAGTAAGTTGATGGATCAGTAGGGAAGCGAGGAGAGCAAGGGAAGAGACCCAAGAAATGTTTCCACTTGTCTTTTAAGACAATTAATCCACGCCCCTTCTGGGTTAGTTTACCCAATCCAGAGGGTGAATTCTGAGCGGGAAAAATTCTCTTTGTCTCGGTTTACGACCTGCTTTGCATGTTTATGAGGTGTCGTAAAAGGGTGTCGATTTTGTACAGTTTTACTCCCAAGTTTGCTAAACATATTAATGATACATTTCATAATCCCATTTTGTGCATCGTTGAGTAAGGCAAAGAAATAGGAATATTTAGATATCAAACACGTTATGGCTGGGAGATATTAAAGCAGAGATACATTCTTACACAGGAATACAAGCATTTAAAATGAACTTACATTGTTTATACATCATGATTAAGTGGGTATGACCTAAGGAGCATGCATACACACAAAGATACCTCGTATACAGTCTAGAATAGTCTTAATTAAAGCTTCATAAGGAATGTGTGTGTGTTTTGTGGTTCTGTGTGTATTGGAAGAGTCTTCGGAGTCTCTCTGTCTGGGAGAATGTAAGGGGGGGGAGGGGGGGGGACAGGGTTCAAGTCATGTGACCAGGTAATCTGATTGTGTTTTCACAGTTCCATTCGGCCACAAACCTGTCGAAGATGTCACTTGCCCAGACTCGTTGGCATCGGGCCCCTAATTTATATGCGGCTAAAAGCTACCCCCCCTTTACATCAACATTGACTCATCTTTGATCCTCATTGTAAGAGACCACAGACGCTACACCCCGATCTAGCGGTCCGCCAGCTGCAAAGCAGAGGGCTACTACATTTACATTTTACATTTACATTTAATCATTTAGCAGACGCTTTTATCCAAAGTGACTTACAAAAAAGGGGAGAGCAATAGAAGCAACGAAACAAACAAGGCCAACAACCTGTAAGAGCTGTAAGAAGTCTCAATTAATTAGCACAGTACACAATTTTTTTTTTTTTTTAATAGCCATCTACAATAGCCACCTACAACAAAAACTCCCGTACGCAAAATACAGAACACTGGATTTTGATAGCCATGATAACAACCCATTAGAACTAAGGCTGTTGCCCCAACTGTTGTCGTTAATGCAGATTCAGTGGCCCAATGGGTTGGTTTTGTATGGCATTCTAGCTAAACGCGCAGCAATAGCTATCTACAACAAAAACTCACGTACGCAAAATACAGAACACTGGATTTTGATAACTATGTAACATACCCGCCTGAAGGCACAAATCCGGATGAGAGACGTAGATACTACTTTTGCTGATGACCTTGGTGGGGACCTGAGGGTGACAGTCAGGGAATCCTGACGGGTCAGACGGCTCCTCGGGCCACTCCCCCCTCCACTGCGCCAGTGGAGCTTCCGGTAGGGTGCGCTGACCTCCCGCGTGGAGCGCCAGCCGTCACTTTCGGGGCTCCGGCGGACAATGAGATGTCGGACGCTGCATTGGGGGATGAGCTAATGGGCTCCGAGGATGAAGATTCGACTGCGTTGCCCCCTTTGGGTGTGACAGTGTTGCCCGGGTCCGACCCGGAGCTTACGGCTATGCTTGCCCGGGCCGCCGCAAGTGTCGGGCTTGAGTGGAACCCACCACCACATCCCGAACCTTCACGGCTGGACGATTAGTTTCTCGGGACGGCCCGTGCTGGTTCTCAGCGCCCTGCCCCGGTTCCATTCTTCCCGGAAGTGCATCAGGAGCTCAAGAAGTCGAAGGCGGTGCCCTACAGCGCTCGCCTGCGATCGACTGACTCCTCTGTCCTCACTACCCTTGATGGTGGTGCGGCTAAGGGTTACGAGGGGATCCCTTCAATCGAGCGGTCGGTTGCGATGCACCTGTGTCCTAAGACCGCTGCGGACTGGAGGCAGGACCCGCGTCTCCCCTCCCGGGCGTGCAAGTTCTCGTCCAGCTTGACGGACAAGGCTTACACAGCCTGCGGGGAAGCCGCATCAGCTTTGCATGCCATGGCGCTCCTGCAGGTCCACCAGGCCAAAGCGCTCATGGAACTGCACGAGGGTAGTTGTGACCAGGGCGTTATGCAAGAACTGCGTGCGGCGACGGACCTCGCCCTACGGGCGACGAAAGTCACTGCACGCTCCCTGGGTCGGGCGATGTCCACACTGGTGGTCCAGGAACGCCACCTGAACACGATCCACCGGCAACAGGACCACCGGAACACGATCCACCGGCATCGGGACCACCGGAACACGATCCACCGGCATCGGGACCACCAGAACACGATCCACCGGCATCGGGACCACCGGAACACGATCCACCGGCATTGGAACCACCGGAACACGATCCACCGGTACTGGGACCACCGGAATACAATCCACCGGAATTGGGACCACCAGAGCAGGCACGGAGGGAGCCTTCCTTCTCCTCTTCCGTCTGGAGACCACCGGAACAGGGACCACCGGAACAGGGACCACCCGAGCTATCCGGACCCTGGTCCGAGAGGGACTGGAGTCCAGCCGGTCCACATACTCCCAAAAGTCCGGAGTCCCCATTTTCTCCACCTCCATGGGACTGAGAGGCATGTCCAGGCAGAGGTTAAACACCTCTGCCTTCTCTGTCTCGTTAAGGTACAGGTGATGCACCTCCTTGAGGAATAGGCAGGCAAACTCCTTTACACCCGCTCCCTGTTGACGGATGTACTTGGAGTTTACCTGCCACATCACCTGTAAGTGTCTGTCTAAATCCATGTCCACAGAGAACAAAAATAAATAAATAAACAAAACACCTCCTGCTGAGTCCTCCTAGTATGGTTGGATCCTTCTGTCACGACACAGACAAGGGAAAATGGTGCGAGGACTCTTTTGCAAAGAAGTGATAATTTATTAACAAAATAAAAAATAAATACAAAACAAACACCCACGAGGGGGCAAAACACATAATAGAACATAAACTAAAACTCAAAACATACCAACAGAAGTCACTGGGGGAACGGAAGACGTATACATGAAACAAGGATCCAACACAGACTGACAAACACAAGGAGCTTATAAGGGGAAGAAATCAAGAGGGAACAGGTGGGAGAAATCAACACTAATCAGATAACAAGGGGGAGGGATCAGACAATGACAGGAGCACATGCTAGACATGACAAAACCCACATGTGAACACAAGACAGGACAGGCATGTGACACGCGTACTTCCATGTGTCTATTTTCCCTCGACACAGACCGTTCCTATGCTTTGCGTTCGAGGGGAAAGCATATCAGTACAAGGTCCTGCCCTTTGGGCTGTCCCTGTCGCCTCGCGTCTTTACGAAGGTCGCGGAAACTGCCATTGTTCTGCTCAGAGAATGCAGCGTTCGCATCCTCAAATACCTCGACGATTGGCTGATATTGGCCCAGTCGAAGGACCAGTTGTGCGAACACAGGGACCTGGTGCTCAGTCACCTCAGCCTGTTGGGCCTTAGGGTCAACCGAGAGAAGAGCAAACTCTGTCCCACACAGAGGATCTCTTACCTCGGTATAGAGTTGGACTCGGTCAACCGGACTGCGCGCCTCACAGAGGCATGCTGTGCTGTACACGGATGTCTCTGCCGGCTGGGGGGCCACGTACAATGGGCATGCAGTTGCAGGTCTGTGGACGGGGCCGCAATTGCATTGGTATATCAATTGCCTCTAGTTACTGGCAGTACACTTGGTACTCCGTCGCCTCAAGGGGCCGCTGCGTGGCAAGCATGTACTGGTCCGTACGGACAGCACCACGGCCGTTGCGTACATCAACCGTCAGGGTGGTCTACACTCCCGTCGTTTGCTCCAACTCGCCCGCCACTTCCTCCTGTTGAGTCAGAAGCAGCTGAGGTCGCTTCGGGCCATTCATGTCCCTGGTGCGCTGAACCAGACAGCCGACGAGCTCTCTCGTCAGCCGACACCTCCAGGAGACTCCACCCCCAGGCGGTCCAGCTGATATGGGACCAGTTCGGAGCCGCACAGGTAGACCTGTTTGCCTCTCTGGACTCGACCCATTGCCAGTGGTCCTATTCCCTGACCGGGGGTACCCTCGGCACAGATGCACTGGCTCACAGCTGGCCCCGGGACCTACGCAAGTATGCGTTTCCCCCAGTGAGCCTGCTTGCACAGACACTGTGCAAGGTCAGGGAGGACGAGGAGCAGGTCTTGTTAGTTGCGCCCTATTGGCCCAACCGTACCTGGTTCCCAGAACTGACTCTCCTCGCGACAGCCCCTCCTTGGCCCATTCCCCTGAGGAAGGACCTTCTTTCTCAGGGACGGGGCACTCTATGGCACCCGCGTCCAGACCTCTGGAATCTTCATGTCTGGTCCCTGGACGGGACGCCGAGGTTCTAGATGGACTACCACAAGCAGTCGTAGATACCATCTCTTTAGCTATAGCCCCCTCTACGAGGCGCCTTTATGCTCTGAAGTGGAATCTGTTCGTTAAGTGGTGCGCTTCCCGCCGGGAAGACCCCCGAAGGTGTTCGATTAGCGTCGTGCTTTCCTTCCTGCAAGATGGGTTGGAGCGAAGGCCGTCTCCCTCCACCTCCACCCACCACGATGCAGTAGAAGGTAAGTCCGTGGGGAATCACGACCTAGTTGTCAGGTTCCTCAGAGGTGCGAGGAGACTGAATCCTCCTCGCCCATCCTCGATACCTTCTTGGGACTTAGCTCTAGTGCTCAGAGCACTTCAGAGCCCTCCCTTTGAGTCTTTGGCGTTGTGTGAGCTTAAGATATTGTCAATGAAGACAGTGCTCCTGACCGCATTGGCCTCTATCCAGAGGGTAGGGGACCTTCATGCACTTTCGGTCAACGAATCATGCCTAGAGTTCGGGCCCAGTAACTCTCACGTTGTCCTGAGACCTCAGCCCGGATATGTGCCCAAGGTTCCTATCACTCCCTTTCGAGATCAGGTAGTGAACCTGCAAGTGCTGCCTTCGGAGGAGGCAGACCATGCCCTAGCTTTGCTGTGTCCGGACCGCGCTCTTCGCGCTTACGTCGACCAGACCCAAAGCTTTCGGATCTCAGAGCAACTTTTCGTCTGTTACGGAGGCCAGCAGAAGGGAAAGGCTGTCTCCAAGCAGAAGTCAGCCCACTGGATAGTGGATGCTATAGTCTTGGCTTACCAGTCCCAAGACATTCCTTGCCCGTTCGGAGTAAGAGCACACTCCACTAGGAGTGTGGCTTCTTCCTGATGCCAGGCCTGCACCCGTATACTTGTGAAACGTGGTTGTAGGCTGGGTTCCATATGTAGCGGTTCCCTCACGGCAACCCCATATGTGTATTCCTCCACGGTACCAGCTAACCATCGGGCTAGTCCAGTGTCTTTCCCTGGACAGAGCCCGCTCTGTCGTCTCTGGGCGTGTTCTTTCCGCCCTACAATTAGGTTGGAACCACCCCAGAGACTGCCATATGTTGCACTACCCTGCCAGGTTAGTCCTTATGTGTACTCTACCACCATGCCCTCAAGGAGCCGTGGTCCCGCAGCATTCCATCTCCCGAGACAGGCACGCTTTCCTAGCGTTATCCAATAGTCATTCTGAGTGGGTCTTGCAGAAACAGCAGTGACTGTCCTCCCTGCTTAAAGCCCTGGCTTCCGTACCATACTAGATGGTACAGTGTGCTCAAGCAGGATGCTGGAAGGGCCAGCATCCTGGCGTTTTCAATAGGGATCCCAATTCGTTGGTTCAGTTCTGACGTATGTCGAACGGGACCGACTGAAAGGGAACATCTCGGTTACGTATGTAACCCTCGCTCCCTGAAGGAGGGAACAGAGACGTACGTCCTGTCGCCAGGTGCTGTGCTTCCGCTGGGAGTCCGAGTCACTAGTCGGCTCCTCAGCAGAAAAAGTGCTGAGCTACCATTCCACTTCCTATTTATACCTGCGCTGCGGGGCGGAGCGTGGAATGCGTGGATCGCATGCCAAATTTCATTGGCTCGTTTTTATACACTCGAAGTAGGATTGGTCTCTAAAGTCAGATCCCAATTTTGTTCGTTCAGTTCTGACCTACGTCTCTGTTCCCTCCTTCAGGGACCAGGGTTACATACGTAACCGAGATGTTATAATTATAATATATCAGGAATAAGAGGGCACAGGGAACGGAAATCCCATTCCGTTATCACCCTGCAGCCATATCACCCTGTAGCCCAAGACTGGTTTTCCACTGAAGCTAAGCAGGGCTGAGCCTGGTCAGTACCTGGATGGGAGACCAACTGGGAAAACCAGGTAGCTGCTGGTAGAGGTGTTAGTGAGGCTAGCAGGGGGCGCTCACCCAGTGGTCTGTGTGGGGCCTAACACCCCAGTATAGTGATGGGGACACTGTACTGTCAAAGAGCACCGTCTTTCGGATGAGACGTTAATCTGAGGTCCCGACGCTCTGTGTTCGTTAAAAATCCCAGGATGTCCTTCGATAAAGAGTAGGGGTGTAACCCCGGCATCCTGGCCAAATTTGCCCTTTGGCCCCTGTCCATCATGGCCTCCTAATAATCCCCATATCCTGATTGGCTTCATCACTCTGTCTCTTCTCCACCAATAAGCTAGTGTGTGGTGAGTGTTCTGGGGCAATTTGGCTGCCGTCGCATCATCCAGGTGGATGCTGCACATTGGTGGTGGTTGAGGAGATTCCCCCTTATATGTAAAGCGTTTTGAGTGCCTGGAAAATTGCTATATAAATGTAACAAATTATATATATATTTTTTATTATTATGGTGTGCTGACCAGAGGTAAGGGGGCATAGTACCTGTCACAATCAAGAAGGATCCAAAAGCAAAGGTGATATAATGCAATGTCTTTAATGTCCAAAAAACAGTCTATAGACAGAAAGCTTAGAAATGGAACTCAAAAAGGTGCTCTCAGGAAGACAGCTCCTCCGTGGATCCTCTGCCACAAGTGCTAATAACAAACAGAAAAATACTCTCAGTGAAAGGGACCCCAGACGACGGCAGCTGAGCGGATAATTCCACAGGTGAGGCTAGCCAGGGCGGGCAACGGGAGACAACAGGGCGAACGCTGCTTCACAAGACAAGACACAGGTAAGATGACACAGTTGACAAAAAGAGAGAGCGTTACTCACATAACTTGAACAATACTCCGACACAGAACAGAGAGAACGAACACCAGAAGTAGACTGAGTAATTAGACAAGACACGACACAGGTGTGGGCACAAAGCAGCGAGAGCGCTGATGGTGATGAACAACAGGTGAAGACAGAGTGTGACACATGACAGTATGTGTGTGCGCTGGAGAGTGAGAGAGATGGGTGTGTCAACGAGTGTGTGACAGAGTGCGGTGGTATGAGTGAGGGGAAACAGAGAAGTAACCCAGATCCTGACAGTACCCCTCCCTCAACGAGCGCCCCCTGGCGCTCCTAAGGAAGAGGCCTGGCGGGACCGATAGAAATCCTCGATGAGCGAGCGATCCAGGACGTCCCGAGCCGGAATCCACCGCCTCTCCTCAGGACCGTAGCCCTCCCAGTCCACCAGGAACTGGTGGCCACGCCCCCGAGGACGAACATCAAGCAGCTTTCGAACTCTGTAAATGGACTCCACCTCATCGAGAGGAGGAGGAGGGGCGGGACGGGTGGGAACGCGAATGACAGGCTTGATACAGGACACGTGAAAAACAGGGTGTACCCGACGTAACTGACGAGATAATTTTAGTTTGACTGCTACCGGACTGAGGACCTTCACAATAGCAAATGGACCAACGAAACGGGGCATAAGTTTCTTAGAACCCTCGTGTATCGGTAGATTCTGGGTGGAGAGCCACACCTTCTGCCCGCAGACGTAACGAGGGGCCCTAACCCGACGACGATTAGCCGCTCTACGAGTGCGCGCTATAGTACGACATAACGCAGATCTCACCCTCTTCCAAGTACGCTTGCACCTCTGGATAAAAGCCTGCACGGATGGCACGGAAGTCTCAGACTCCTGCGACGCAAAAAGTGGAGGTTGGTAACCCAGACAGCTCTCAAATGGGTTTAACCCAGTGGCGGACGAGGGTAGCGAGTTATGGGCATATTCGGCCCAGGCTAACTGGTCGCACCAGGATGCTGGGCTCTGTGAAGTCAAGCTGCGCAGCATCCGTCCGAGAATCTGGTTGGTCCGTACGGCTTGACCATTGGTCTGGGGATGGAATCCTGATGACAGACTGGGGGATGCCCCAATCAGTCGGCAGAACTCCCTCCAGAACTGAGAGGCGAATTGAGGCCCTCTGTCAGACACAATGTCCGAAGGGAGACCATGAATCTTAAATACGTGATCTACCATTACCTGCGCGGTCTCTAGGGCGGACGGTAGTTTAGGAAGAGGAACGAAATGAGCAGCCTTGGAAAAACGGTTGACTATAGTAAGAATAACCGTGTTACCGGCGGATGATGGAAGACCGGTTACGAAATCTAAAGCAATGTGCGACCAGGGGCGTGACGGAATAGGAAGTGGTCGGAGGAGACCCGCAGGTGTGGCATTGCTCGACTTAGTTTGGGCACAGACAGGACAAGATGCTACAAATCGACGGATATCACGTTCTCTAGTGGGCCACCAAAATCTCCGACGAACAGTGGCCAAAGTACCCCTAACACCAGGATGGGCGACTAATTTAGAGGCGTGGCCCCACTGGAGGACGGATGAACGAGCGGTCGTGGGAACAAATAGCGTTCCGGTCGGGGCGCGAGGGGGGTTGACCGTGAGCGCGAGAGCCCTCTTCACCGTCCGCTCCACCCCCCAGATGGCAGCTCCCACCACGCAGTGCGGAGGTACGATTACCTCATTGGTCGAAGCTGCCTCTGTGGAGCCAAACAGCCGCGAGAGGGCATCGGGCTTAATGTTCTTGGAACCTGGCCTAAAGGAGATGGAAAAATCAATACGACCAAAGAATAAAGCCCAATGGGCCTGACGAGCATTAAGTCTCTTGGCGGAACGGATGTATTCGAGGTTCCGGTGGTCAGTCCAAACGATAAATGGAACACTGGCTCCCTCCAACCAGTGCCGCCACTCCCCCAATGCTAACCGAATTGCCAAAAGCTCCCGATTACCAACGTCATAATTACGCTCCGCCGGAGAAAGGCGATGGGAAAAGAAGGCGCACGGATGAACCCTGTTATCCAGAGAGGAACGTTGCGACAAAATAGCCCCAACCCCTACATCGGAGGCATCGACCTTGACTTTGAATTGTCTCTCCGGATCCGGGATGACTAATATGGGCGCGGAGGTGAACAGCCTCTTGAGTCGATCGAATGAGTCTTGTGCCATCTCTGACCAAACAAACTGAGACTTAGTCGAGGTGAGGGCAGATAGGGGTGCGGCAACCTGACTAAAGTTACGGATGAACCGTCGATAAAAATTCGCAAAACCTAAAAATCGCTGGAGAGCAACTCGAGAATCCGGAACGGGCCAATCGAGAACCGCCCGCACCTTCTCGGGATCCATGCTGATACCCTCAGCCGAGACCACCAGACCAAGGAAGGTGACCGATTGAGAATGAAAAACGCACTTCTCTGATTTAACGAACAGACGGTTCTCGAGTAGCCGTTGTAAGACCCGACGAATGTGTTGAATGTGCACTTCGAGTGAGGGTGAGAAAATGAGGATGTCGTCCAGATACACGAATACGAAGACATTTAACATGTCGCGCAAGACATCGTTGACCAACGCCTGAAATACCGCGGGAGCATTGACCAGCCCGAAAGGAAGGACACGATATTCAAAGTGACCAATGGGAGTGTTAAACACGGTCTTCCACTCGTCTCCATGCTTAATGCGAACAAGGTGGTACGCATTACGCAAGTCCAATTTAGTAAAGATCTTTGCGCCCTGCAAGATCTCGAAAGCCGACGACATTCTTGACCGTTATGTCGTTCAACCCCCTATAATCGATGCAAGGGCGCAATGATCCATCCTTCTTTTTAACAAAGAAGAAACCAGCACCAGCTGGCGAAGAGGATGGGACAATAATCCCAGCGTCAAGCGACTCGGAGAGATATCTCTCTAAAGCCTCTCGTTCGGGCGCCGAAAGAGAATATAATCTACCGCGGGGTGGCGTGGTGCCAGGTAGGAGATCGATGCTACAATCGTAGGGGCGGTGAGGCGGGAGAGAAACGGCCCGGGAACGACTGAAAACCGCCTGCAAATCGTGGTACTCCTCTGGAACCCCAGTCAGATCACCAGGCTCCTCCTGAAAAACAGACACAGAGGAGACCACAGGAGTAGCAGACACCAAACAATTGACATGACATGATAGACTCCAAGACAAAATGGTATTCTTGACCCAGTCAATATGAGGATTATGCCGGACTAGCCAGGGATGGCCTAACACAATGGGGGTATAAGGGGACTGAAAAATGAGAAAGGACATAGTCTCTTGATGGTTCCCTGAGATTGTGAGACTCACCGGACTGGTGACACGGTGGACATTAGAAAGCATACTACCATCCAGGGCAAAGACGGTGGTGTTCCCCTTTAAGTCCACCAGGGGGATGTTATGCTCCCGAGCCCATCTCTCATCGATAAAGTTCCCCTCAGCCCCTGAGTAGATCAATGCGGGGCAGGAGACGGTAGAACCGGCCCAACGAAGGACGGCGGGCAAGGTGGTAAGGGATCTTGATGGAGAGGACGTAACAGTCGCGCTCGCCAGTACTCCTCTGTCTACTGGCGAGCTCCGGCCTTTACTGTGCAAGACACTGCGAAGTGGTCAGCCGTGCCGCAATACAGACAGAGTCTGTTGGAGATGCGGTGTTGTCTCTCCTCCGGCCGAAGACGAATGCTACCCAAGTGACAGTGACAGGCATAGAAGGGTCGCGAAGAGTGGTGGAGCCGGCGCTAGCCCGACGGCGTTGCTCAAAGCATCTATCCAGGCGAATTGCAAGCTCTATCAGTTGGTCGAGCTGGGTCGGTGAACAGCGAGCATAAATCTCCTCCTTCAGATCCACATTCAGACCCTCCAGGAAGAGTGCGACCAGAGCGGGCTCGTTCCATTCAGCTGTGGTAGACAGGGTGCGAAATTCAATCGCGAAATCCGCCACTGTTCTCCTCCCCTGGCGGATCGTGGTGAGAAGACGCGACGCCTCCTGTCCGAAGACCGATTGGTCGAATACTTTGATCATCTCCTCCTTAAAGAGATCAAAACAGTGACAACAGGGACTCCCAGCCTCCCAAACGGAGGTTCCCCACTCACGAGCACGCCCAGTCAGTAATGATATCACATAGGCGATGCGGGAACGATCCTCCGCATAGGTCTGTGGTTGCAGGGAAAAAGCCACCTCACACTGAGTCAAAAAGGCTCTACACTCTGTCGGCTCACCTGCATAACATGGAGGATTGTTCACACGGGGTTCAGGAAGAGATGGAGGATGCTGAACAACAGGAGATTCTTGGTGCGCATGAAGGAGGCGAACGGACAGATCATTAACCTGTGCGGCCAAACGTTCCACCGCATCTCTGGCAGCAGATAACTCCTCCTCATGATGACCCAGCATCACTCCTTGAATCTCTACAGCAGAAAAAAATTATTCCCCCTTCGCTGGATCCATAGTGTGGTCGGAGTATTCTGTCACAATCAAGAAGGATCCAAAAGCAAAGGTGATATAATGCAATGTCTTTAATGTCCAAAAAACAGTCTATAGACAGAAAGCTTAGAAATGGAACTCAAAAAGGTGCTCTCAGGAAGACAGCTCCTCCGTGGATCCTCTGCCACAAGTGCTAATAACAAACAGAAAAATACTCTCAGTGAGAGGGACCCCAGACGACGGCAGCTGAGTGGATAATTCCACAGGTGAGGCTAGCCAGGGCGGGCAACGGTAGACAACAGGGGGAACGCTGCTTCACAAGACAAGACACAGGTAAGATGTACAGTTGACAAAAAGAGAGCGTTACTCACATAACTTGAACAATACTCCGACACAGAACAGAGAGAACGAACACCAGAAGTAGACTGAGTAATTAGACAAGACACGACACAGGTGTTGGCACAAAGCAGCGAGAGCGCTGATGGTGATGAACAACAGGTGAAGACAGAGTGTGACACATGACAGTATGTGTGTGCGCTGGAGAGTGAGAGAGATGGGTGTGTCAACGAGTGTGTGACAGAGTGTGGTGGTATGAGTGAGGGGAAACAGAGAAGTAACCCAGATCCTGACAGTACCTAGGTGGCCGGGCCAGAACCCCATCCACCCCACCCCCATTATAAATAAAAGAAATAAAAAAAAAGAAAATACAGATTACCAGAGTAATAAATTTAGCTTAAAATAACATATATGGCACTAATATAATAATAATACTGTTTTTAATATTCAAATGTACATTCTTACAGACTAGAATGTAAAATGTAATCTACATGTTTTAACCTTAGGCGCCAGAGGTTTTTTCCTAAAACGTTCGATTTTGACATCTTATTTCAAAAGGCTGTATCTTAAAAGTGATAAAAGATAGAAACTTTCTGTAAATTAGAGAAATATTAAGGATTACCCTAAATTTATGTAGAGATTACATTTTCCCATCTAATTTGCATATTATGATGTCATAACGTGGGGGCAATCTTGGATTATAGAATTTTCATGAAAAGCCACGTTTAAATGATAAAATGCAGCACTTCTTCCCCCCCAAAATGTCTCTCACCTTATGTGTGCTATATTGCACAATACTGAATGTTCATTTAAATAGTAAATACTAAATAGTAAACAAACTGTGCAAATCATTACTAATAAATGGTAGAAACAAACCGAATGCATGTAGCGGTTTGCCTTTTGCTGTAGAGAATTTCCATTTACTACATACAGTAAGCACTCTGATTCCATATATAGGGCACATATATATTATATATTATGCATAATAGCCCCTCTGCCCCGTGTCACGGCGTGCCTGCTCGCGTCCAGATCTGCCTCGCGCGGCCGCCGAGTCTGCCCGGTCACTGTTATTGTCATTTTGACTCCCCACCCTGCCTACACATTGCCCTCGAACTTGCTTATGAATACTTCGACCTCTTCTAACATACCCAGTGGCGTTAGATAAAGTCTCCACCACAATACTGTCGCCGCGATCGCGGAGATGCGCGCGGTGAGAAGACCCGCGCTTCATGGTGAGCGCGGCAAAAATCTCCCGTGGCCACCTCATTCCCACGCTAACACACCTGCTAACTTCGCGATGAACACTCCGACCCCGGGAAACATTATTCCCACCACTGACATTGGGCAAAGGACCATCTAAATTGGGCAAATGAGCCACCGTTTGTGCTTAGTGTAACGTTAGGTTTAGTTTCACTTTCAGAATCACCGTCATCTCATATTTCCCTTCAGAATCAGGGTCCGCGAAAAGAAGACCCAACACTTCATTGCGGGTAAGCTTTATTGATGCCATTAGAAAATAATAATAGTAATAATAATCTAATGCAAATACTCGCTGACGTTGACAATGCTCTGATAAAACAGCTCACTTGCACAACAGCTCCGCTTTTGTTTACACTGATTCAATGCGCTCTTGCTCGTATATTTTGTATAAAATCAGGATGTTTGTATGAGTCAGGGATGAAGTACGACATGTCTACCATCTAGTGGAGGGGAGGTTGAATGAAATTTGACACCCTATTTGATAAAATCGGCCGTTTTATTCAGTGACGCATCTTGTCGAGTAAACTCGACCGTGGCGCCAAGAGGGTTAATATCTATGTGTGCCTGGGACTGCTTTGCTGATTAGCTTAACTCTAGTGGCCTATGACTATGTATGCCTGGGCTACCATGCCGAATGGCTTAGCTATAGAAAAGCTCACAGTTCTCTTATTAAGCAGCGGCTATTTGCAGTAAGTGAACCTGTTCGTCGGCTATTTGCACTAAGTGAACCTATTTGTTAGCTATTTGCACTAAGTGAACCTGTTCGTCGACTATTTGCAGTAAGTGAACCTATTTGTCGGCTATTTGCACTAAGTGAACCTGTTCGTCTGCTATTTGCACTAAGTAAACCTGTTCGTCGGCTATTTGCACTTAGTGAACCTATTTGTTGGCTATTTGCACTAAGTGAACCTGTTTGTCAGCTATTTGCAGTAAGTGAACCTATTCGTCGGCTATTTGCAGTAAGTGAACCTATTTGTGGCTATTTGCAGTAAGTGAAGCGTGATAGTCCGCGGCAGTGTGAAGCCCTCCTCGTGTGAAGACCGACGAGTGAAAATACCTCAACTCTTCCCTGTGCAACTCCTCCCTGTGCAACTCCTCCCGAGCAAGGACCCCGGCAAGGCACTTGAGTATTATCTTCCTTTTCATTATTTGTGTTCGGTTCTTTTCTAATTCCTATCTGGCCTTTTCTCTGATCTGTATTCAACATGTGCTTTCAAATCTCAACTATTACTACTAGCACTCGTAATTCACGCTCTGTACGCACAAGACGCCGCAATCCTAATAATTTACGCTTTATCCTAATATCCTCTGCTACTTTACTCTCTATTCCAATTGGTCTCTGGAATTGCCAGTCTGCTGTAAACAAAGCAGACTTTATTTCATCTATTGGGACTCATTCTCAGCTCAGCCTCATGGCCCTAACTGAGACCTGGATCAAACCAGAGGACACTGCCACTCCTGCAGCCCTCTCAACCAATTTAACTTTTTCACACACTCCTCGGCCTATTGGGAGGGGTGGGGGTACTGGTTTGCTTATCTCAAATGATTGGAAATTTGATCCCTTACCATCTCTACCGGCCAGTTCATTTGAATCGCACTCATTCACTATTACTCACCCTGTTAAAATCCATGTGGTAGTGGTCTATCGTCCTCCAGGTCACCTCGGTAACTTTGTGGAGGAGTTGGATGTGTTACTTTCTAGCTTCCCTGAGGATGACACTCCACTGATTCTGCTTGGTGACTTCAACATCCATCTTGATAAACACCTAGCCACAGACTTCAGCACTCTACTGACTTCATTTGACCTTAAGTTAGTATCTACTATGGCTACTCACAGATCAGGTAACCAATTAGACCTCGTCTACACATGCAACTGCTCCACGGACAACACTTTAGTTACTCCATTACACACCTCAGACCACTTTCTCATCACTCTTAACCTCATACTGACTCCTGAAACAACACGTACTCCTACACAGATTACCTTTCGGCGTAATCTACGCTCACTCTCTCCCTCTCGCCTATCCACTATGGTTTCATCTTCACCCCCTCCACCTGCTCAGTTCTCAGCACTGGATGGTAACAGTGCTACTGACACTCTTTGCTCCACTCTAACATCCTCCTTAGACAGTTTTTGCCCCCTTTCATCCAGACCAGCCCGCCCCACCCCATCAGCCCCCTGGCTGTCTGATGTTCTCCATGAACATCGCTCTGGACTCAGGGCGGCAGAGAGGAAATGGCGGAAATCTAAAAACTATACTGACCTTACCTTGTATCAGTCTCTTCTCTCTTCTTTCTCTACAAATGTCTCCACTGCTAAAACAACATACTACCACAACAAAATCAACAAATGCTCTGACTCTCGCAAACTCTTTAAAACATTTTCCTCTCTCCTTTGTCCTCCTCCTCCCCCTCCTTCATCAACTCTTACAGCTGATGACTTTGCATCATTTTTCACAAACAAAACATCTTTCATCAACAACCAGTTCTCCTCACCACAAACTGACACGCACATCTCAACAACTAACACGAACACGCTTCCATCCTTCTCTCCGCTCTCCGAGGAAGATATTTCTAAACTCATCCTTTCCAATCACCCTATTACCTGTCCACTTGATCCTATACCCACTCAACTCCTTCAGGCCATTTCTTCTTCAATCACTCCTGCATTCACTCACGTTGTCAACACTTCTCTTCACACGGGAACCTTTCCCACAGCATTTAAGCAGGCTCGGGTAACCCCACTGCTTAAGAAACCCTCTCTGAATCCAGCACTTTTAGAAAACTACCGACCGGTATCCCTTCTGCCTTTCATTGCAAAGACCCTTGAGCGAGTTGTGTTCAATCAACTCTCTATGTTTCTTGAACAGGACAACCTCCTAGACAACAACCAATCCGGCTTCAAAAGCGGCCATTCGACTGAGACTGCCTTGCTCTCGGTAACTGAGGCACTGAGACTGGCAAAAGCAGCTTCAAAATCCTCAGTGCTCATTCTGCTGGATCTGTCTGCTGCTTTTGACACAGTTAACCACCAGATCCTCCTGTCAACACTTAAGAAGACGGGGATCTCAGGAACTGCTCTCGAGTGGTTCAAGTCTTACCTCTCTGGTAGGTCCTACAGGGTGTCATGGAGAGGTGAAGTGTCTAAGTCACATCACCTAGCTACTGGGGTTCCCCAGGGCTCAGTGCTTGGACCACTTCTCTTCTCCATCTACATGTCATCATTAGGTTCTGTCATTGAGAAACACGGCTTCTCCTATCTCTGCTACGCTGATGACACAACTCTACTTCTCATTTCAACCAGATGATCCTACAGTCCGTGTTCGTATCGCTGCCTGTCTGACAGACATTTCTGACTGGATAAAGGAGCATCACCTTCAACTCAATCTTGCAAAGACAGAATTACTTGTTTTCTCAACCAACCCAGCACTTCATCAAAATTTCTCCATTTAGCTTGGTTCATCGACCATAACTCCATCCAGGACAGCCAGGAACCTTGGAGTTGTGATTGATGACCAGTTAAACTTCACTGACCACATTACTGCAACAGGTCCTGCAGATTTGCTTTAAACAACATTAGAAAGATTAGACCCTTCCTATCAGAACAGGCTGCACAACTCCTGGTTCAAGCTCTTGTTCTCTCCAGACTGGACTATTGTAATGCTCTTCTGGCTGGGCTTCCAGCATGCACTATCAAACCCTTGCAGCTGATCCAGAATGCAGCGGCGAGAGTGGTCTTTAATGAGCCGAAGAGAGCGCATGTTACGCCTCTCTTCATCAGACTGCACTGTTTGCCAATGGCTGCTCGCATCAAATTCAAGGCACTAGTTCTCGCCTACAAAACAACCACTGGCTCTGCACCAGTATACCTAAACTCACTTGTTCAGACTTACACACCCTCCAGAAGCTTGCGTTCTGCGAGTGAGCGGCGCCCTTATGGTTCCATCCCAAAGAGGCATGAAATCGCTCTCACGGACATTTTCCTGGACCGTTCCCACCTGGTGGAATGACCTGCCGATCTCAATTCGTGCTGCCGAGTCTGTAGCCATTTTTAAACATTTTTTACATCTTAAGACATCTTTTCCAATTGCACCTGACCAATACAGAATAGCACTTACTGATCACCACAGCAACGGATCATATCTACGTCTCTCATCCGGATTTGTGCCTTCAGGCGGGTGTGTTACATAGTTATCATAGCTATCATAATCCGGTGTACTGTATTTTGCGTACGTGAGTTTTTGTTGTAGATTCCTATTGCTGTGCGTTTAGCTAGAATGTCATACAAAACCAACCCATTGGGCCACTGAATCTGCTTAACGACAACAGTTGGGGCAACAGCCTTAGTCCTAATGGGTTGTTATCATGGCTATCAAAATCCAGTGTTCTGTATTTTGCGTACGTGAGTTTTTGTTTTAGATGGCTATTGCTGCGCGTTTAGCTAGAATGCCATACAAAACCAACCCATTGGGCCACTGAATCTGCATTAACGACAACAGCTGGGGCAACAGCCTTAGTCCTAATGGGTTGTTATCATGGCTATCAAAATCCAGTGTTCTGTATTTTGCGTACGTGAGTTTTTGATGTAGGTGGCTATTGTAGATGGCTATAAAAATAATAATAATAATAATTGTGTACTGTGCTAATTAATTGAGACTTCTTACAGCTCTTACAGGTTGTTGGCCTTGTTTGTTTTGTTGCTTCTATTGCTCTCCCCTTTTTTGTAAGTCGCTTTGGATAAAAGCGTCTGCTAAATGATTAAATGTAAATGTAAATTAACCTATTTGTTGGCTATTTGCAGTAAGTGAACCTATTTGTCGGCTATTTGCACTAAGTGAACCTGTTCGTCGGCTATTTGCTGTAAGTGCAAATAGCGATAGATGCTATCGCGTAAATAACTGCCTGGTAGACCCCCGAAGATTCTTGATCAGAGCCATGCTTTCCTTTCAAGCAAAGGTTGTCTCCCTACACCCTTAAGTGTATGTTGTCGCGATTTGCTGCACATCACGATGTAGTTAGTAGTTAAATTGTTAAATCTTGGGACCTGTCTCTGGTGCTCAGGGTACTTCAAAGGCCTCCTTTGAGCCTTTGCAGTCAATGGAGTTGAAGATCCTGTCAGTTAAGATAGTCCTTCTTGTAGCATTGGCCTCGATCAAGAAGGGTAGGGGACCTGCAGGCATTTTCAGTCGACAAATCATGCCTGTGCAACACGTCCATTACTATTAAACATTTGCACTACATGATGCTGATATTATTGCTGGACTTGGCCTGCGCCAAGAATCAGTCAAATTTGTTTAAGGGTGTTCACAATGAGTAATTAAATAGCGACAAAATGTGTGCGGTTATTGATGAACAAAATATTCAAAAGTCTTTATTTCTTTATGTGAGAGGGAAAATATTTAATCCCTGGCCAGAGATATAGAAGCTTTGGGACTGGCCCATGTACCATCTCATAGATTTCAGTCTTTCTGACAATCCTCAGTGTTAGAGCTCTTCTAAGTTGTATGCCCTGAAATGCCAACTATTTGTCACATGGTGTAGAGAGCATGAGGTGAACCCAGTCAACTGCCTTTTTGGTCCGGTGAAACAGTTCTTTTAAGAACGTCTCTCAGAACGCTTATGTGGCCACTATTTCCACTAGCCACTCACCTATGCTATGCTACATCACAATGTCCATATGTTCTGCCAATCAGATTTATGCATTAAGATTCATGCTTTAGACACCGCCTCACACAGAAGCATTCCCATAGCATCAACACCATGAGCATCTCACAGCATCTCGTTCCCCTCTCAGGGAACCTGGTTATATAAGCAACCTGAGACTTTTCTGCCATCTTTTGCTTTTCATTGAATATTTAACAGAATAAAATACATAATATAATTTTTTTCTTTTCTTTGTTGAAAATACAAGTGTTTAATAATTGTTTATTCATTTTATAGGCTTCATTGTTAAAGGTCCCTCTGACCCTCTGGTTGCTCCTCTGGGATCTTCAGTGGTTTTGTCCTGTTATGTTGATACACCTTTACTAATGGAGGGTCTGGAGGTAGAATGGAGAAGAACAGACTCTGAGACTCTGGTTCATCTGTATCAAGATGGTGAGAGTCGACCAGAGGTCCAGCAGAAGGATTATCATGATAGAGCTCATTTCTTTACTCATCAGATTCAACATGGAAACTTCTCCCTCCGCCTGGACAATCTGAGAGCTGAAGATGAGGGAGAATACACATGTAAAGTTTACAGTCAGCAGGATTCTGGTGAGACTGTGGTTCAGATAAAAGATGTTGGTAAGTTAGAGGGAATTCTTAAATTCTGGTGAAAATTTCAATCAAAATGCATTAATATATTTTGGATTTAACAAACCAAATTCTTTCAGAGCGCTTGCTAGTATCAGGATCGAGTCGCTCCATATCTGCATATGTAGGCCAGGACATCACTCTGAACTGCTCTGTAGACTCTCACATCACACCTGAACACATTGAAGAGCTTTCATGGAAGAAAACTGGCAAAGATGGAGATATTCTGGTTATGCTCTATCAAAACAATGAAATTATACCAGATTCATCAGATGGACAATACAGAGACAGAGTTAAGTTCTTCACTGATGAAATCCCCAAAGGAAACTTCTCTCTCAGACTGAAGAGTGTCAGAACTGAAGACAAAGGAGTTTACATGTGTCAAGTGTTTGCTGGAGATTTATCAGCCAGTGCAACTGTGGTACTGGAGCGACTGGGTAAGTAATAAATAAATGCATACACATTATAGCCTAGCTATCAAACAAGCAAACAAGCTACATTTGCTTGTTTTGTAACATTCAATATTCAGTTAGCATTTTTCAGATTATGAGTTTGACTGAGTGATCTCTGATCTAAAAACAAAAACACCTAATGACTGACAGCTACGACTACCAAACATAAAACTTAAAATTAAAGTAAAATTTCCTATTTTAAATAGTGCAAAAACCTTTACGGATATTTCTATTAAACTGTTATTTTACATTAGTAATAATTATTACTATCAAACACATTCACTGTAAAATGCATATCTCTATCAGTTAAACAGAAATACCACACATGCATGAACTATATTTCATTGAATCAACAAGTCATCACGTTACACTCAGGCTACTTGAGTCCTTCAATAACCCAAAATATTAGAGTGCATTCACATTCTTCTCACATTCTTAAGCCTACTGAGGTGCTTGGAATCTACTTCCTCTTTCAACCCAGCCTTTAATCATAGCCTCTCAGACATCACAGCTCAGACTCCTGATTCTTTTATCAACCTGAAGAGTCATTTCCCATTTACATTTTCTTCCTTAATTCCCTCCTGTTGGAATACGTTAAAAACAGTTAAAAAATAAAAAGGCTGTGAAGTATACAAACCCTCCTCTCTGTCTGTGTCTAGTGAAGAGTTTGCTAAAGCTGTGAAGTATGCATCCTCCTGTCTGTCTGAGTCCAGTGAAGAGCCTGTTAAAGCTGTGAACTATACATGCCCTCCTTTCCATCTGAGTTCAGTGAAGAGCCTACTATAGTTGTGAGGTATCTGTACCCTCCTCTCTGTCCGAGTCCCGTGGAGAGCCTGCTAAAGCTGTGGAGAATACGTTGAAGCTGTGAAGTATATTCCCTTCTTATGCCATTCGGATCCTGTTGAAGAGAACTTTGAAGCCACTATAGTAGTTGTTTTAAAGAGATGTTTTGAAGTAAATAAAGAGATGTATATACATACCTTTTTCCCGCCTGCTGTGTCCTGCGGTGCAGCTCCTCACGGTGGTATGTAAGTCAGGCTGACAGCCGGTCATTTAAGTGCCCACCCCGACTGTGACAAAGGCATCCCATCCACCCCGAGCCAACCCCAGGAAGGCAACGCAGCTAGTCTAAACTGCGAAGCGAGTCATATCGATATTTTATTATAATTTTATAATGGAATGGTTTTAATTTGGAAGCCTTATCTGACTGACAGTAATTGACCGGGATTTTTTATGAGTTTTATTTTTTATTTTTTTACAATGTAACGCTTGTATTCAGTAATAGGGGTGTAAGAAAATATCGATACACATGAATATCGCGATATTATGTTTGGCGATACTGTATCGATTCTCAAAAACGCTGTATCGATATTTATATATTTATTTATTTACATCCAAGATACGTGGCTTTGTGTTTGGTTTAAACCACAGACTGTATAACACCCAACCGCTAGATGGCAGTGTGTTATCTCAGAACGAATAACTGACGCGGAGCCGGAGAAGCGCATGGTAAAAGTGCGTGCATCACTAGTGTTTACATTAGCAAACCCAGCTCTCAAGACTAAAGCATTATTCCGCTCCTGCAGTATACAGAGCTGAAGCCACTAAGGAAATCGACAAGAATCATTTTGTTTGCAAAATAGGCCAAGTTATAATCTAATACTCGGGAAACACATTGAAACAGAGAGCTCGCTTAACATCCTGACGTCACCCGCGCTGCTGAGAAGTGTTTCGATAGAATGTACTGCACGTTTTCCTCTCAGTAACAAAATAAACACACGCCAAAACTGACAGCGGTGGCAGGAGAACAAAAGATAATAGCGATGTGGATATGGATGCACCAGCTCTGCAGTTCAGTACTTGAAATAGCACTTTATACAATAGACTGTTTTATAGAAAACAGCTTTAGGCCCCGATCACACAGAACGCGTTTTTCAGGTTCGAAAACACGAGGCGCACTGCACTCCCTTTTGCGCTTTAATGTTTCTAGGCAACCCCCGAATCACCTGTACTGTCAGTCTAATCAATGTAACGGTCAACACAACGGAAGGCCCGCCTCTTCATTCATTTGTTTGGACAACAGAAAATAAGCGCGAATGTGTTGCATGCTTTTCTGCTCAGTTGATTTTTTTTCAACTTCATGCGCTCGGAGCGCTCCTTCGAAAACGTGAGGTGCCCAGGGCGCATAAGCAGCGCGCATAACGCTCTCTGCCAACCGAAATCCATTCAAAAAAGGCGCCTCTCGCTGCAAAAACGCATTCTGTGTGATCAGGGCTGCTGTGTTAAATATAAAACAAACAGTCATTCAGTCATGAAATGGACTGCACTTTCTGTTGTTAAATAGCCACTGCTATACTGTGAACCTTTAAAACACATACACATAAAGGATCCTGCAGTCACTTTACATTTCCCTAAACTTAGATTGCACATTGCATATGATTAGTGATATAAATTATACTGTATTATAGGGGTGTGCATTAGCACTGCCTTCACGATTCAATTCAATTACGATTCACCAGGTAACGATTCGATTCAATTCGATTCTACGATGCATTGTGATGCATCTAAATTCTACTGCACACAAAGCTAATTTTTCATCAGTCATGAGGCAATACAAGCAGATATTAAACAACAGATTGTATTGGCTGCTATGTCTCCTGTATCTCTGACATAAAAGTTATTAAATAAAATAAAATGTAATTAAATAAAATGCAATTAACCCTTAAATGCATGACTGTTTCACCAAACATTCTTACATATTCAGGTCGTTAGCGACCCAGATCTATATTTAACATGGATAGACCTCTACCTGTCGTGATAATATATAAAACTCCTGATTTTAGAGTAACAGCTACAGAAGAATAAAATAAAACCTATTTTGTTACTTTTTGGAGCTTGGAAGGATTCAGTTTGAGCAGATGTTTAATACCATCATCATATGACCTCGTCAGAGCTCGTTTACCAGTATATTCAGCATCTGCCTTATATTCGCGATCTCCAGCATATTCTCCAAACTCATTTTCAATGTCTTCAAAATCAATATTTTGATCACTGACAGCTTCTTGACCACATCCATCATCAAGAGACAGTGACACTAACATATGATTGTGTTTAGTACTTGCTCTCTGAAGTAAATCACTAACCCATTTCAAGTTTTGCAGATTATAATTATTGTTTCGTTTTCTGTCAGAGGTAACTATGAGTGAAACGTGGATTTTAATTTTGAATGGATTTTTGAATGGATTTTAACTATGAGTGAAACGTCACTTCATCATTGGGTATCAGAAATTGCCACCTTGTGGAATAAAGGTGAATTGCGCCGTATTTCGTCATTATAGATTAATTTATTATTGTGCAAAAAATATATACGTACAATCCTACACACCTCGGGTCGTTAGCGCGTTTTTAATAACCCGTCTATCGCGGTCATCTCCCTCCGCCTCAGCCATCTTCCTTGTTGTTGTTGTTATTCTCCCGGAACCGGAAGTATTTGAAACTTCACAACTTTATCGTCCGCCAGAAAATAAACAGTGACATAATCGATTATGGCACTTTGCCGCATCGATGCTGAAACGTTCATGCCCCGCATCGCGATGCATCACCGAATCGATTATTGTTGACACCCCTACTGTATTAATTAAATAAAATACTTTGTCTTGTGTTTTAGGCTTATGGTTGTGTTCTTTATTCTTTTAAATTATAAAAAACAAAAACACACAAAAAAGAAATAAATCGCAATATATTGCCTCTCTTACAATATCGCAATATATTGCAATATATCGTATCGTAACCCCTGTATCGTGATACGTATTGTATCGCCAGAGTCTTGGCAATACACAGCCCTATTCAGTAACTGATGTCTGTGTTTAACAGGTTTCTCTGGTCTACACATAATGGTGTTGATTCTTTGCATTTCTGCATCTGGATCCGCACTTCTTCTCTGCTGTCTGATCTACTGCACATCACAATATAAAGGTACAAATATTTAATTTACTGTTTTGGTCTTAAAACATTTAGAAAAGGCAAGAGATATGTTCATAATGAAAACACGCTTTGCAAAGACTTGATTTATCTATCTGGTGAGGCTTTAGTCACATATAGCCAGCCTTTACAGTCATATTTTTTACTTTGGTGGTTATTCTGGCCAGAAGTCACCCAGTTATACAGGAACCCAGCTAACAGGGAATGTTCTCATACATTTTTCTAAGAACAACATTCTTGGAACATCAACAATGTTCTTTGAATGTCCTTTAAATATTCAGGCTCACTAACTTTCTGGCTTAAAACACCTTAAATGGTTAGCCCAACCAAATATAAAAATGATGTAATGAATTACTCACCTTCACCTTCAACTTCACCTTGTTTTAAACCAGAAAGACTCACCTAAGTTAAGAACACAAATGAAGTGTTGAATGAATTGACAGCTATGCAACGTACACTTTGACGCTTCAAAAAGTTCATAATAATATCATAAAACTAATCCATGAGTTGAGCGGTTTAGCCCAGATTGAGCGGTTTAGCCCAAATAACGAGAATCGATTGCTTTATGAACATATTTAATTTAGGCTTTCATTCATACTTTGTATACTTTGTCTTTGTGTAATCTTTTTTCTGTAAGTATACTTAGTTTTTTACGCTTACACAAGTGTCTGCGTACAATGTGCGTGCTGCAAATTTCTTCACAAGAACAGTACACATTTACACAAATGCATGCGGAGTTCGCACATGCGCATTGAATTAATTTTCCACCAATCAATTGTTCCTCAAGGTGGTAACTCAGTCAAAGCTGATTCGAAAGACCACCGTTCGCCAGTTTCTGTGTTTACTAGAAGCACGCAAGCGCAGCTGGGCCATCATTATGTTAAGCCCCGCCCACCGACTCTATACACAATGTGATTGGCCCAGCCAGAGTTTGGCTTTTACAGCTCAGAAGGGTATTGAGAGTTGCTAGATGACACTCACGGGCAGATTAGATTTGATGCCGCTAGGGTGCGTCTAGATTTCTAAGCTAGTAATATGATCCATTTTTTTGACTTGATGGATGACTCTGGCAGCAGGATTTTGTACATATTGAAGTCTAGCAATTGTTCTAGCAGGAAGCCCAATAAGCAGTGAATTACAGTTGCGAAGATGTGAGGTTATCAAAGCATTGATTAGAGTTTCATTATCTTTAGTGCTGAGAGCAGGTCTCAGTCGGGCAATGTTGCAAAGGTGGTAGAATGCAGTCTTGGTAATAGAATTTATAAAACCGACGGAAAATGAAAAACTGAGATTTCCTAGACTGATTTGGCTAGCGACTACACTCTCATTCCTGTGTAATAATCAATTAACTTTGCTTCAGTATAATGGGTGCAGCAGCGCAATTATATTACTCAGTGCCTGGTATGGCAGCAAAGTTTATTAATTATAACGTAGGGATGAGAGTATAGCTCTCATTGCGAGTATAGTTCAAGTTACGCTGTACCTCTTTAGACTATGCGCTTAAATCTTTACAGGGAGTGCAGAATTATTAGGCAAATGAGTATTTTGACCACATCATCCTCGTTATGCATGTTGTCTTACTCCAAGCTGTATAGGCTGGAAAGCCTACTACCAATTAGGCACATTAGGTGATGTGCATCTCTGTAATGAGAAGGGGTGTGGTCTAATGACATCAACACCCTATATCAGGTGCTCATAATTATTAGGCAACTTCCTTTCCTTTGGCAAAATGGGCCAAAAGAAGGACTTGACAGGCTCAGAAAAGTCAAAAATAGTGAGATATATTGCAGAGGGATGCAGCAGTCTTAAAATAAGCTTCTGAAGCGTGATCATCGAACAATCAAGCGTTTCATTCAAAATAGTCAACAGGGTCGCAAGAAGCGTGTGGAAAAACCAAGGCGCAAAATAACTGCCCGTGAACTGAGAAAAGTCAAGCGTGCAGCTGCCAAGATGCCACTTGCCACCAGTTTGGCCATATTTCAGAGCTGCAACATCACTGGAGTGCCCAAAAGCACAAGGTGTGCAATACTCAGAGACATGGTCAAGGTAAGAAAGGCAGAAAGTCGACCACCACTGAACAAGACACACAAGCTGAAACGTCAAGACTGGGCTAAGAAATATCTCAAGACTGATTTTTCTAAGGTTTTATGGACTGATGAAATGAGAGTGAGTCTTGATGGGCCAGATGGATGGGCCCGTGGCTGGATTGGTAAAGGGCAGAGAGCTCCAGTCCGACTCAGACGCCATCAAGGTGGAGGTGGTGTACTGGTTTGGGCTGGTATCATCAAAGATGAGCTTGTTGGGCCTTTTCGGGTTGAGGATGAAGTCAAGCTCAACTCCCAGTCCTACTGCCAGTTTCTGGAAGATACCTTCTTCAAGCAGTGGTACAGGAAGAAGTCTGCATCCTTCACGAAAAAACATGATTTTCATGCAGGACAATGCTCCATCACACGTGTCCAAGTACTCCACAGCGTGGCTGGCAAGAAAGGGTATAAAAGAAGAAAATCTAATGATATGGCCTCCTTGTTCACCTGATCTGAACCCCATTGAGAACCTGTGGTCCATCATCAAATGTGCGATTTACAAGGAGGGAAAACAGTACACCTCTCTGAACAGTGTCTGGGAGGCTGTGGTTGCTGCTGCACGCAATGTTGATGGTGAACAGATCAAAACACTGACAGAATCCATGGATGGCAGGCTTTTGAGTGTCCTTGCAAAGAAAGGTGGCTATATTGGTCACTGATTTGTTTTTGTTTGGTTTTTGAATGTCGGAAATGTATATTTGTGAATGTTGAGACGTTATATTGGTTTCACTGGTAAAAATAAATAATTGAAATGGGTGTAAATTAGTTTTTTTGTTAAGTTGCCTAATAATTATGCACAGTAATAGTCACCTGCACACACAGATATCCCCCTAAAATAGCTAAAACTAAAAACTAAAACTTCCAAAAATATTCAGCTTTGATATTAATGAGTTTTTTGTGTTCATTTAGAACATGGTAGTTGTTCAATAATAAAATTAATCCTCAAAAATACAACTTGCCTAATAATTCTGCACTCCCTGTAAAATAGGGTATGTCCCAGTGTGTTGTCGTATATGTCTTGGTTTGTTTTGTTTTTTTTCAGGATTGACTGTCCACAGTTGCTCTGGTTCTCTAGTGCCTCCATCGGGATCTTCAGTGATTTTGCCCTGTCATGTTGACAAATACTTATTAATGGAGGGTCTAAAGGTGGAATGGAGAAGAACAGACTCTGAGACTCTGGTTCATCTGTATCAAGATGGTGAGAGTCGACCAGAGTCCCAGCATCAGGATTATCATGATAGAGCTCATTTCTTTACTGATCAGATTCAACATGGAAACTTCTCCCTCCGTCTGGACAATTTGACAGCTGAAGATGAAGGAAAATACACATGTAAAGTTTACAGTCAGGAGAACTGTGAGTTTTCAGCTGAGACCATTTTTTCACTGTGTAAGTAAACAAATAAAAATGAAAAACAAATTAAATTAATGCATTATTTTCATGACATATAAAGTAAAGTATGTTTGAATGTAGTCATTAATATAACTAAATTGATCATCCAAATGTTTTTCCCTTTTAATTATGTTTTATAATTTATTCTTTTTTTTATTCTCAGCATTATTCTCCTAAAATATCCACATTGTTTTTAAAAGCCATCATCAAGTTCCCTCATATAACCATTAATTATTAATTACTTTATTTTATCAACACTATTTTCACACTGTATAACGGTATATTTTTAAATAATTCTTTAAATGAACTGTTCAAAAAGCTTTTGGCTGTGCCCCGCTCTCCCCTACTCAAATCAAACCTGAGTCTGCGTTTCTTTTTTTTTAATCCTCAGCTGTCTTGTAAACAATATCTTGTAAAAAGTATGACTGAAACGACATGACCAGAGAATTTTACTTGGTTGTGTTTGTTATTTACCATACATGCGACTGTTGTTATCAAAACTTATGTTGTTATCAAGCTTATAAATGACCAACTTCTATAAACAAACATAGTTGTTTGTCTAAAGAAACGCTCACTTATATGTAGCTTTGTAGCTGCTGCTGTGACGCTGTACAAATGCTCACACTGTGAATATTCTCGTGCAGCTGCAGTGACAGTGTAGTGCAGTGACAGTGTAGTGCTGTGGCTAGAAGAGAACTCTCTCTCTCTCTCTCTCTCTCTCTCTCTCTCTCTCTCTCTCTCTCTCTCTCTCTCTCTCTCTCTCTCTCTCTCTTCTTGTTTCTTTTTCCTTCAGTGATTCTGCTTGTTAGCAGCAGGTGTTCATCATTAATGCTCTATCATTACTTAATTATCTCATTAACTTCAACACTACTTCAGTGGTACTTCAACACACAGTAGTGTGCAAACACATGAACACTAGGCAGTGTTAATTTAACAGCATTTTGCTGTGTATTATTACATAAATCTTACCTGTTTCATTCACCTATGATGACTTAATCACATCACAATCACATTGTACCGAAACACACTGATCAGGTTTGACACCTTGTTTCTGTTTTCTTGTGAATTTTATTTTTTACTATTTTGCTTGACATTTTAATTGTTTCTTGTGATCAGAATTACATTTTCTCTTAACTATACATCTCTCACCATTTCTTTAGTAAACCATTTAAAATACATATTTTAAACATTAATATGACACCATGAAGACCAGCCCATCAATTTGCTATGACACAATAAAGGCCACATTTACACTGCAGGCCTTGATGCACAATTCCGATTTGATAACTATATCCGATTTTTTTTTGATATATGAAATATACTCAAAACAGGAAGAGATATCTGACTGACATTAAAAACATCAGTCAGAGCTCATATCATTACTCCTAATACTGTTGAGGTTTTCTGAGAAATTCACAATAAAAGACTATTAGGGACATTTTTTTAAAATTTAGTCTCAAAACAAAATTGTACACAAAGTGCAGCCCATGCACACAGACTCTTAGATGAAAGTTGTAAGAAGAGAGAGAGAGAAAAACAAAAATGAAATTTCCTTCCTAAACAGTTTTTTAACATAACACAAAATCTGTATTTTTTTCAGGCTACAATGTTAAACATTCCAATCACACAGTAGTTCCTCTGGGATCTTCATTGGTTTTGCCCTGTTATGTTGATGAGCACTTAATAATGAAGGATCTAGAGGTGGAATGGAGAAGAATAGACTCAGAGTTCATCTGGAGAAGAGAAAAAAACACTCTGGTTCATCTGTATCCAGATGGTGAGAGTCGACCAGAGAACCAGCATCAGGATTATCATGATAGAGCTCATTTCTTTACTGATCAGATTCAACATGGAAACTTCTCCCTCCGTCTGGACAATCTGAGAGCTGAAGATGAGGGAGAATACATATGCACAGTTTACAGTCAGCAGGATTCTGTGTTTTCGGCCTCTACAAATTTGGAACTGAGACTACTAGGTAAGTCAACCATGGAGATTTGTTCTCTTTTATCCTTAATCAATATTTCGATTACTATTTCAAATAATTAGTAAAACAATAAATTAATACAATTAATAATAACATATTCAGATTACTAGTTTAATTATTTAATAACAAACAAGAGATATGTGTGTTTGGATGCAAGTGAAAAAGATGTAGATGCAGTTGATACAGTTTGTCCAAATAATTGTATGTCCTCAGTGAGACATAGAGCTTAAAGGGATACTTCACCGTTTTTTCATATTAAACTATGTTATTCCCTTAACTAAGATGAGTTGATACATACCTCTGTCGTCTGAGTGCGTGCACTTAATCTCTCTGACGCGGGGTGACATTCTGATAGCATTTAGCTTAGCACACTAATCACAGTTCATTCCTATGGAACCAAACAGAGATCAAGTTAGAAGCAACCAATCAACTCCACGTTTCCCCTATTTAAATACAGTTACACGAATAGTTGAACGATCAAGAATGGTGACACAAAATAAAACGTGGCGCTTTTTTAACAGAGTTAAAAAGGAGAACTATAATGTATGGCGGAATAGCACTTCTGAGAGTACTTTGACTCGGCGCAGTAAAAAGTCCCGGCCGAAACATCCTCCCTCACATCTCCCCCTCCCTCTCTCATTTCCGTAAATAGAACCAACGTGACCTGCACGCCTGCATCAGTAGAAGTAGTTTGAGCAGAGTTGACGAAGTACCAGTTTGTAGGAAGATAGTTTGAACAATCATGGTTATAACATGCGTCGTAAAGGGTTGTGAGAACAAGGAGAAGGTATTTAGTGCCGTCATGTTTCACCGATTTCCTATTCACCACAAACGGCGGAAAGCTTGGTTAGCTGCTTTGAACATTGATGCAACAACACCGCTGGAGATTCTGAAGAAATGGCGTGTTTGCTCCGAGCATTTCACATATTACCATATTGACATTAAAGCTTATAGTGTAAGGGGAGTTTTTATGTTTATTTTCTCACTGCGGTTGCAGGTTTCTATATTGAGGTTCATCTCATAAAATCTGTTTGTTTGTTTTTATGATGTTCTCGTGAATGTTCCATCGGTAATATTAAACGTTGCTATGTTAAAGTATACTAATATTGGCTTTTGTCTTTTACTTAAGATTACTTGGAAAGCTGACACAGTGCCTGTTGATTTGGTGACACTAAGTTATTACGTTACACTATGGGCTTAGGCTTATACTTCATTTTTATTTCTGAGCTCACTTCTCAAGTACATCAAACAGTCAAAAACTCTGTATTGCCTGTCTCACAAGCGCACTGATTTCGCAGCAAAGTTACTTGTGTTTACTAGGTTAAACACCACTAAAGTTTGATAAGCTAAGGTTACTGCCACTTCAGGACAACCAAATATCATGCAAAAGGACACTTACAGTGTTAGGTGATGATCCACTTTGTTGTGTTCTTGCTTTGATTATTGTCGGTGTGGCAGAATCCTTTAGGCGTAATCCTGTGGAGGTATAGTCCTCCTGTGTGAAATGCTCGGAGCAAACACGCCATTTCTTCAGAATCTCCAGCGGTGTTGTTGCATCAATGTTCAAAGCAGCTAACCAAACTTTCTGCCGTTTGTGGTGAATAGGAAATCGGTGAAACATGACGGCACTAAATACATTTGCCTTGTTCTCACAACCCTTTACGACGCATGTTATAACCATGATTGTTCAAACTATCTTCCTACAAACTGGTACTTCGTCAACTCTGCTCAAACTACTACTGATGCAGGCGTGCAGGTCACGTTGGTTCTATTTACGGAAATGAGAGAGGGAGGGGGAGATGTGAGGGAGGATGTTTCGGCCGGGACTTTTTACTGCGCCGAGTTGAAGTACTCTCAGAAGTGCTATTCCGCCATACATTATAGTTCTCCTTTTTAACTCGGTTAAAAAAGCGCCACGTTTTGTTTTGTGTCACCATACTTGATCGTTCAACTATTCGTGTAACTGTATTTAAATAGGGGAAACGTGGAGTTGATTGGTTGCTTCTAACTTGATCTCTGTTTGGTTCCATAGGAATGAACTGTGATTAGTGTGCTAAGCTAAATGTTATCAGAATGTCTCCCCGCGTCAGAGAGATTAAGTGCACGCACTCAGACGACAGAGGTATGTATCAACTCATCTTAGTTAAGGGAATAACATAGTTTAATATGAAAAAACGGTGAAGTATCCCTTTTAATACCATGATACATCTGTATTTTTGTTTCTGCTCTGCTGTTAGTAAAACAGCAGAAAAAAATCGAAAAAAATGTGTTAAATGTTGTTATTACACGGCTCTGTGAAATACTTGATTCTGATTGGTCAATCGCGCATTCCAAAGGTATGTTATTTCCAGATAACAACCGCTCATACTACGAGTTATCTTGATTGGTACTACTTCTATGCTTAACGCTGGCGCCATCTTGTGGCTGTTAAATTAAATACTTAAACAGCCATGGCTACAATGGAAGACTTCAAGGCAGGGTTCCTTTTTTAAAGTTTTAAATATGGATATTTTTCTTACACAAACGCATCGATTCGAATCAGAAGGCTCTATTAACCCATCGGAGTCGTGTGGAGCACGTTATATGACGGACAACTGCATTTTTTATGGACTTCAAAAACAGCTAACGTTACAACTAATGGACTTTTTAAATAGAACTCCGATTTTATTTGTCTGAAAGAAGAATGTCATATACACCTATGATGACTTGAGGGAGAGTAAATCATAGGCTTGGTTAACTAACCCTTTCAGCATTCATTTTCAACATTTAGCAGCAATAGATAAAGGCTTAAAGCAGTTTGGAACTGTTTTTCTTCGCGGAAGCTTTGCGGAAGAGCTAATCAAATATTTAATCTCAAGACAATATTTTGTGTCTAATTTATTTGAGACTAGTAGCCGTGTAATAAGCGGGATAATGTACATCCAGCTGGTTGTTATCGCAGAATAAACCCCTTCAGAGTGATGCAAGACCACTCTGTCGGGGTTTATTCTGCGATAACAATCGGCTGGGTGTACATTATCCCTTACTTAACACTTTATTTTGATGGTCCCTTTTGAACATTCTGCTGACTATAAGTAATTTTGCAAGTGCATGTCAACTTATTCTAACCATAACCCTTCCAGTCTTGTGCTGCATTCACATGCTATTGGAATTATCGTAATTACGAGTTTTCTAGGTAAAAATTGCACATGAACACCCTCTGATGTTGTGTTTACCATTGGAAAGTTCGCAAATAATTTTGATAAATTCCTGAGATGGGCATGCCATGAACTTTAAACATGGTGGCCGGGATAACAACTGCTGTGGCTGGTGTGAATTTTTTTTTTTTTTTTTTTTTCTCCGAAATGGCTTGATCATCTACTCTCGACATTAATGACGTGCCTATTTACATGTATGAGTAATCATTTGAAGCATATTTTATGTTTGATACACAGCAAAAATAGCCTGCATTTGACTGAAATTACAGAATCGTCAGAAAGTATGGAGGACCAACCCTGCAGAAATTTAAAATAAATGAATTAATGAATAAATAAATAAACACATATGTAAATTAATAAACAGATAAATAGATAAATAAATGTGATAATATGAAAATAAATAATACAACATTTTATTTGATTAAATATTAATAATATTGAGTTTAGCAAGTCGTTTATTCTATTATCTTTCCCTTCATTTATTAATTTTTACATTTATAAGTTCACATTAATATGAAAATCATCCCGTGATTTACTGACCCTCAAGCCATCCTATGTGTATATGAGTTATAACTCTACAATTAGAGTTATATCCTGGCTCTTCCTAGCTTTAAATGGCAGTGAATGGGACCCACGAGTTTGAAGATAAAAAAAGTACATCGATCCTTCGTAAATGTATTCCAAACGGCTTTGGCCTTCTGAAGCGAATCGATGGGTTTTTGTAGGAAAAATATCCATATTTAAAACTTTATAAATTAAAATATCTAACTTCCGCCAGACGGGAAAAAGTGTAAATGATGCGACATATGACTATGATGTAGCATAAGCGTTTATGAACTGTGAGAGGCGATACAATTTCTTCATAAGTTAAATAAGAAGGCAGTCTGGAAGCAGCTAGATATTTTACTTTATAAAGTATTTTTTAAGAATAAAAAATCTATTTCTGCGAATACTGTAAACTATAGGCAGCCCTATTGCTTCCACATTACTCTAATATTAAAGGCTACCATTAACAACAGAGTGTAACCGTGTCCAGTGTCACCGTGAGTATAAAAGGCCACCTGGGGAACAAGTCATCCTGTTCTTCGTCTTCAGGAGCCATTTGTTTAAAGCGTGTCTGTAAGGGATCACTATGGAAACTGCCGGTTGCAAAGCATTCAAGAAGTGTGTTGATCTGTGTCCTCGTTATTTGACACCAGATGATACACACAACCTTGGTGTTTTTTGTTTGTGTGAAGAGCACACGGTCAGACCTTGAGGGGGCTGTATGCGTGCACTGTGAGCATTTTCCAATGAAAAGCTCTGCTCTATTTTGTCCCTCTTTTCGAAGGAACCAGGACCCACCATCTATGAGGCGAGGAGTATGGAGCTTCAAAGGGGATGTACCTTTTACTGTCCTCAGTGATTAATGAGAGCGATCTGCTTGAAAAGGATTGATTATCTCTTGCGAAGCCAGGATGAGCAAATAATGGCTGATGAAGGCGAAAAGGTAGAAATATCTGAGCCTTTTCAGCCTGACTGCCTCATGTATGAGGAGCTGTTGGAGGTTATGGAACATGCTTCGGCCATAATAGATCTGTCTTGGAGGTGTGAGAAGGAGGGAGTTGCTTGTGGCAAATTAGGTGAGCAATTTCAATCTGGACATAAGCAGTCAACTCCCATTAGCATTCCCTTTCTTCCAGATCTGCACATGGTTATCAAGAGAGCATGGAAGAAGCTGTATTCAGCCTGCAACCATTGATTTCAGCATTCTAATTATGCAAATGTCAAGGTGCTGCGTGAGCAAGGTTACATGTCGATGCCTCTCATTGAAAAGACACTCGCAAGCTATCTCTCAAAGGGGGAAACATCAACACTGAAGTCTGCCACCTAAACCCTTAGAGTTACATCACGCTTAATTGGCAGGGCATACGCGGTAGCTGGTCAGACTTGGGCTGCTTTGCTCACCATGGTGGTGCTGCAGGCATACCAAGCTGATCTGCTGCAGGACCTAGACCAGGTTTAGGGTCTTTCCCTTGATGCGGGGGCTGAGCTCCACAGCACCACAGATATCGCTGACTGTTGTCGTGATTGGCAGATCGATGTTGAAGTGGTGCTTACAGAGAGCCATCTGTGGGTAAACCTGGCTAGCTTCAGGGAGAAAGAGAAGGGCTTTCTCCTCATTCGTTGTCAATAAGTTCAAGGTTCAAGATAGCCTTTAAAACATCCTGGATAGTGATGTGCACTGGTATGATATTCTGGGACACCCCTGGGTGGGTAGTATAATACATAGTCATTCTAGAGTCATCCTGTTGAGGCCTTCACCCATGAGAGAACCCTTTTTTTCCATGTGAGCTCTCTTAGGTTGAGCATGATTAATATTTGCCTCACTTGAGAGGGTTGTTATACTATGTACTCCGCTCCTTAGAATTGTGTACTTTTGTATAAACTAGTAATGCTCTTTGTAAGCCTCCTTGATAAATTGATTTTTGTGAATTAGCTTGTACTTGCTAACAGGGTCATTATGCAGAGTACGTTTCTCCCTAGGGCTCCACACAATCTGCATTATCAAGTCATTATGCTCTCTGTGAGCCTCCTTGAGGTACATCTTTAGGTTGAGTTTGGTACTCACCTCTTTAGAGCCCATATAACAGTATTATCAAGTGATGGGCTTTTAACCTCCTGAACAAACCTCCTGTTGTACTCCCTTTGTTTTAAAGAGTCTGTATGCCGAGTACTTTGCTCCCCAGGGCTAGTTGACGGTAGACCTTCTTGGTCAAAGTTTTGGTCAACTTTTTGTGGGCCTCCTTGGTAAACTTTAGTTTATCAGTACTCCCTCATTCTAGAGAGTTGTCATGTAGTCAACTCCACTCCCCAAGAGCTACGTTAGTGCTACGCAGGTCCTGGAGAACTCCTTTTTCGGGCTGAGTAGAGTTACTCTCCTCCCTTGGAGGGTCAATATGCGGAGTCTCTTCTTTCTAGGATGTCCATATCTCTATTCTGGTGTGAAAGGGGTTATTGCCTCTTACAGTACCCTTTTTTAATTGTGAGAGTGCTAATTCTAGAGATTTTGGTCAGGCAGACAGGTTGAAAGCTGACTAGGTGGCTAGGATGGTGGGAGTCAGCCTCCCGGGTGATCCTAGGGGTTGATGCTTTTAAGGGCCCCATAAGTGACAGGCCAGGGACTATATTTCCTTAAAGGAATCGTTCAGTAGGTAAATCATTCCAAGCTTTTGAGCTCTGCCCTTGGGCAGAGTCCTACCACTTGGCTCTGTGAGGCCTTTTCCTCATTTAGAGTACTAAATATGTACGTAACTTGGCAGGGGCATAGGGTCTTGGGCAATCTGACGCTAACAGTAAGGTCAGGGGAGTCAGGCATTTATTGTTTGAATTTCCTAACAAATTAATAGAATTTGAAAGATGAGACTTTGTTTCTTATCTGAAAAAAAAAGAAGCTTATTGCAATTATTGGATGGGAGGTGCACTATAAAATGTCTTGTGAAGCTTTACTGTCACATCTATTGAAATAGCATAGAATAAATATATAAAATTGATATTGATTATTTAAATAAAAATATATAAAAACTAAGAGTCTCATATGAAGTTGCGCATGTGAGTGAAGTGGTTTAAACAATGCTGCTGGATTTGTTCAGTACATGTGTACTGAACCGAAAGACCAACACCAAAAGTTGTTTGTACGAATATGAGTACATGGTAGTTAATATAAAGTGGGACAGAAATCTCATTAAAACTTAATTTACCATTTAACTAAACTGGAGTTATTTTTTTATTTTCTCTCTAGACACCATTTTCCGTCTTCAGATGTTTCTAGTCTTCGGTCCAAATATGATCATGTTTTTTGCTTTTGTCCTCTGGGGTCTTTCTGAAGGTGAGTGTTTCACTACTGATTGTTTTAACTGTGCATGTATAAGATATCATTCCCATGTTTGTTTAAAAATGCTGTAATCATTGTTTTCCTAAAGATTATTATTAGGGCCTTAGTCTATTGTTTTTCTAAGGATTTTTTTTTCAGCCTTTCAGGCACTTTTGGGGGCCTTAACACGTTAAAAACTACCATTTCAAGTTCTTATTTAAAACAACTATCACAGGTTATCTGAAATATTTTTGTTTCTTTATTAAAGATATATTTATTATCACACTATAGTTTCTTTGAGCGGATTGCAGCAACAGCCATTATGATTGTTTGTGATTTGGTCTTAGCGACTTAGGAGTCCTCTTGACTACTAACCCTAACCTAACCCTAACCCTAACCCTAACCCTAACCCTAGCGTTTCTTGGATTTAGGAGCTAGTTTTAGAGCAAACATTTAGGAGTCCTAAAATTAAGACTGACACTCCCATTATTTTTAAGAGTTTCTCCTTCATCAGCAAGTTAGGAACTACATTTGGCCTTAGGAAGTTTTGTGAATACGGCCCCAGATGTACTCATCACATCATAAGAAGAATGTTTCTCTAGCTGTGTCTCATTTCGTTACACTGTAAAACTTTTCGTTGTAAATTTACAGTAAAATACTGGCAGCTGGGTTGCCAGCCACTTACTGTTTATTTACAGAACTAGTGCTGTAAAACTTATTTACAGTACTGTACTGTAAAATGTTGGGCTGTAAATTTACAGTAAAATACTGGCAGCTGGGTTGCCAGCCACTTACTGTTTATTTACAGAACTAGTGCTGTAAAAATTATTTACAGTACTGTACTGTAAAATGTTGGGCTGTAAATTTACAGTAAAATACTGGCAGCTGGGTTGCCAGCCACTTACTGTTTATTTACAGAACTAGTGCTGTAAAAATTATTTACAGTACTGTACTGTAAAATGTTGGGCTGTAAATTTACAGTAAAATACTGGCAGCTGGGTTGCCAGCCACTTACTGTTTATTTACAGTACTGTACTGTAATTATCAAATACAGTATCCTACTATTATATCATGTAATTTTACAGTATTAAACTGTTCTCTACAAGCAATAAAAAATATTTTACATAATTAAAAATGTTGTACTTTTAAGTTGCATAATAGTACTCATAATAGAAAAAAAGAAACCAACATTCTCTGGGTTTTAAAACATTTATTTTAGTTCAAAGTAAAGACTAGAAAACTGCCTGAAATGCCAACTGTATTTTATTAAAACATAAAATGCAAGTTAACAAACAGTTCACAATAAGCACTTGATGCAGTATAATGCAGTAATCTTGTATAATTTCAACAAATTTACAGTTTTTTTTAGGAAATGTAAAGTGACCCAAGAAAGAGTCATAAAAAAACAAAAATATTTGAAAAACAAATATAAACATGTTGACTGAAATGCCACTTGTATTTTTATAAGTGCAATTCTCAAATAACAGAACATTCACAGTGCCATTTACAAAAAAAAAAAAAGAGTCTGAAAGAGTCTGAAATCTAAACAAAATCCCATTGAAAGTCTGCAAGTTTTCGCAGAAGTGAGGAAACCTGTGGGTGTACAGTGGTGTTCTTTTTTTGCACAACTTTGCCAGTTTTTTTTTAAATTACTTTTCCTTTCTTTGTTTTTGATCCACGTTCTGGATTGATGTCAAGAAAGCGTCTAAAAAAAACAGAAGAAGGAAAAAAATAAACAATTGTTACAGAAAAATGCAATGTTGGATGTTGTGATTAATTAACATTTTTTCTGCATTCATTACACTGTACAGCTTAAAACTATCATCCCCTCATCAGTTCCTATATCAGGTCTAGTCTGAGTATCAGTGGAAATGCAGCCACATAAAAATGCAGCACATTGACAGAATCCAGTCCAAACCCTTATGTCATCAATACTTTAACTCAATTGCAAGCCTTGCAATGTGATTATGACTGCATGATAATGTTAAACATCATTTAAAATGCGTGTTTGAGCTGTCTAATCTGAAATCTTTTTTTACAAGACGTTTTTAGGAAAGCTGCTTAAATACCTTAATTTTACTGAAGCCTACACCTGGCATAAAATAATAGGTCAGTCAAAACTCAAAATGAGACCATGATTTACTCACCCTCAAGACATGTGTATATGATGTGTATATGACTTCTTTTAGATGAATACAATCAGAGTTACATTTAAATAATACTCTGACTCTTACAAGCACAATGGCAGTGTCAACTTTGAACCAGCCATTCGCTGCCATTATAAAGCTTGGATTTGCCAGGACATTATTTCATTTAACTATGATTTTCTTTGTCTAAAATTCATATAAACCTAGGATGGCTTAAAGGTGAGTAAATCATGGGTGGATTTTAAAAATATCCCTTTAAACTAAGCCCTGTCTGAAACCAGGGCCATGTTGTTCATCCCTGTAGTCAGCTGTACAAAATGTTTGTCAACAAAAAATGAAGTCCTTAAAAAATGCAATCAAGACAAGGTTAGTGACAATTAGGCTAAAATATATGAATGGCAAAAATGCTAATGACTAACCTCTGAACAAACTCAAGGGTGCATGCTGCTTCTTCCTGGTACTGCAAGTTGAAGTTATAGAAGGAGGCAAACAGCGCTGCCAGGCCAGTGATGAAATTGGGCTGTGCTCCTTCACACACAACTTCACCTTCCAAGCTTAACATCCACCGCTGGTTGCTTAGAGATTGACCTGTAAATGAAAAATGAAATAAATAAATAAATAATAATATTTAAAATTCAATATTGTGGGTTGCACAGTTGTTCTATGTAGTTGTCTCTTCACAGCTCAACATAACTATTAAAATAACTCTAAAAATACCCTTTCCAGGGTTCACCATTTAGTTCTGTTTTAGTAGTATTTTTGGGTAGTGTTCATTAAAGGTCCCGTTCTTCGCGATTCCATCTTTCAAACTTTAGTTACTGTGTAATGTTGCTGTTAGAGCATAAATAATACCTGTAAAATTATAAAGCTCAAAGTTCAATGTCAAGCGAGATATTTTATTTAACAGAAGTTCCCTGTCAAATCCTACAGTGAACGGCCGGTTTGGTCTACACCGCTGCACTTCCTGCTGTGATGACGTCACTAGAACCGTTTGTTGACTAACCCTCCGCCCACAAGAACACGCAAAATAGGGGGCGTGGTCTTGTTGCTCTCCCACGTGGAGAAGAGCGCACATTCAGCGCTTGCATTTCCCCGTTATGGTAAGAGGCGGGACCTTTCCGGGCAAAGAGCGCTAAGCTGCTGTCCAATCACAACACGGGAAGCGCGGGCCCAATCAGAACTCGTTACGTATTTCTGAAGGAGGGACTTCATAGAACAAGGAAATCATCAGGCCGTTTTTAGGACAGAGAAAACAGCGCTGTACAGATAAGTAAATTGTGTGAAAAATACTGTGTTTTTACACACGAAACATGAACTCATGTTATATTGCACACTGTAAACACAATCAAAGCTTCGAAAACACGCGAAGAACGGGACCTTTAATACAGGAATACTTTAATTTTTTTTTATAGCAGTGAGCAATCTCTTAATTAAAGGAATACTCTCCCTTGTGAAATGAAAGTAGTGTAGTCTATTTTAAATTTCTTAAACCATAACCAATTTCTGCCTGCCTGTCTGTTTGTGACTAAGCACCTGTCTAATCACACACAAGAACCCATGATTGCAGTAATGTGCTGTAAACATTTGCATTTGTAAAATTTACTTTTCAGACAAAATTTGAACTTTCTGCTAGTAAACCACTTAAATTTATGATTAAGAATTCAATGTGTAGTAAACTGCACATTTTTATAAACCAGGACAGGTTTTTACAGCATGCGAATGTGCTCCTGGATGTTTGTGACAGTAAGGGGCAGAGTTGTGTTGTAACATTCTTTTTTTTTTTTAAAAAGAACTCTTCATAACTACTTTAAATGACTAATTGCATGCATTGGGCTGAGACAGATGAAAACCCTTAAAAGATTAGTTCACCCAAAAATGAAAATAATGTAATTTACTCATTTACTAGTAAATGTCATAGCTGTTCCACAACCCTTAGACCTCCATTCATCTTCGGAACATAAATGAAGATATTTTTGTTGAAATCTGAAGGCTCAGTGAGGCCTCAATAGGGGGACAATGAAATTGTCCATTAATGAGATCCATTAAAGTCCTCGCAAGATCCATTAATGTACTAAAACCATATTTAAATCAGTTCATGTGATTACAGTGGTTCAATAGTAATATTATAAAGCAACGAGAATAACGGCAAAAAAAAAAAAAAAAAAAAAAACTTATATAGTGATAACTGATTTCAAAACACTGCTTCATGAAGCTTTGGAGCATATCAAATCAACGAGTCGATTCAGTGGTTCGGAGACAGTCATGTGATTTCAGCAGTTTGGCGGTTTGACACACGATCCAAATCATGATTCGACTCGCTGATTCATTATGTTTAGAAGCTTAATGAAGCAGTGTTTTGAAAATCGGCCATCACTATTTAAGTCGTTATTTTTTATTTTTTTTTGCTGCACCAAAAATATTATTGTTGCTTTATAATATTAATATTGAACCACTGTACTCACATAAACTGATTTAAATATGTTTTTAGTACATTAATGGATCTTGCGAGTGTAAATTTCATTGCCCCCTATTGAGGCCTGACTGAGCCTTCAGATTTCAACAAAAATATCTTCATTTGTGTTCCCAGAATGAATGGAGGTCTTACGGGTGTGGAACGGCATGAGGGTGAGTAATACATTTCATTATTTTTATTTTTGTGTGAACTAACCCTTTAAAGCAGGTCACCCATAGTAAGTTCACTTTTGTTTTATTACATAACAGTTTACTCATCCGCTGTTGTTCTAATGCAGTATACCGCTCTTTTTCCTTTTTTGGACCACAAAAGAAAAATGTCCAGCTTGCGCTCATCCATATAAAAGGCAGTGAATAGGAACCAGCATCAAGTTTGTAAAAAAATTGGCAAAATTATCACAGAATGGATGGTATGTAACACGTGCCATATATTTCAAATGTTTGGGGGGAGGGGGAAAATGTAATATTGAATGAAAATCCTGACCTTGGCTATTGGTCTTCTGTATTTGACAGATTTGAATGTGAAAAATTACTGTTACAACAAACACAATGGATATTTTAATCTAATAGAAGAATGTACATGGATTTTATAAAAAAAAATTACATTTCTCACAACTGCAGTAGCCTACCATTAGCCTCATGAACATGCATCCAAGCACCGAAGACCAACAGTCAATGTCAGGATTTTCATTAAAAAATATATATTACATTACATTTTCTTTTTTTATTAAACCCTATTGTATACCCACACTTGTGGCACATTGCATGGAATCATTCTATGATACTTTTGCATCCTTTTTTTAAATCTTAATGCTGCTTACTATTCACTGATATTATATGGGGGAGCACAAGCAGGACATTTTTTTTTTGTATTCTCCTTTGGTGGTCAGATGCGAAAAAAGTACCGCACTGCAAAAAAAAAAAAAATCTTCCTGAGAATTTTATTTCCCAGCTGAAATATATAAAAATTCTTCGAAAAATGTTTTCTTCTTTTCTAAAAGAAATATTATTTTGCTTGTTTTATGCATAAACTCACTTAATTTTGACTTCTTTTTTCTTTCTCCTTACTTCAGAAAAAAAGATATATACTTGAATTTTTAGATAGCTGGACTGTAAACAATACAAAAATAATATTTTATAAAAACATTTCTTGAAGTGAAGTGATTAAATGATAACTTCATTTTCAATTTAGGGTGAAATTACCACTGTAATGTTTACATACCAAGAAATATAAGGCGTGGACTCTCTGGCAAATGTACAGATTCCTGGACATCAGATGGAGTTGCAAATTCCTGGAACAATTTTTAAAAAGGACATCACAACTATGATAAAAAGAACCAAAACATAAAACATTATAGATAAATGAGATTTGTTTAATAATCTCTACTTACATCTGCTTGAAGGATAAGACCATCTAACTTCTCTTTGAAGTGTGCAAGAAGTAGTAGTAGGACCATGGCACCCACATCATTTTCTTCTCTGGAGAGTATGCTCCGAACATCATCGTTGGTTGGTTTGCTTTTGAAAAACTCAATTATGATTTTTCCACACTCCTGAATAGACAATTCCAAAAGTCTGAGCACTTTTTTGTCAGTAAGCTGTTCAAAATGTCCATATACATGCCTCTGTGTGAAGAGATATGGCCATTTGGATTTTAGATCTGAAATTGTAGGGGACGGGGTTGCATTTATCATGTAACGCTGAAGCCAATAGGTCTCCTCCATGAGCTTGTAAACGTCTCCTCTCTCAACTCCAGAAATTCCTTCATGAAGGTGGATCTCCTCCAGCTTCTGACGTTTAATTTCAAGACTGTCGTGACTCTCACCAGGTGGAAGAGCAGGCTGCCATCTTGTGCAACCATACGAGTCAGTTGAATTTCGTTTTCTAGTAGTTCCAATGTCACTTCTAAGGGTCATATGTTGACTTAGTGTACTTCTTCGATTAAGATGCTCTATCCGCACTTTCAGCTGTGAAAGAACCGATTCGTAACCACCCCCAACCTGCTTGTCACCCATCATGTCTGCAAACGACTTTGGATATTGGCTCACAATTTGACGAGCAACAGTAAGGCACTGTGATCTGCTGGGGTTTGTGTCAATTTTTCTAATTTCATCAGCAAGAATTCTTATCATTTGTCGTCGGTCAGAAGGAGAAGGTCTCAGGCCATTCTCAATAGCACTCTTTATACCGGCTGGCATTAAGTTCCACGGAACTTTGAAATTTTCAGGCCATGAATGTGATGCACTGGTTGATGCAACAATGCTTGATGTTGGCGTTGAGGAGCTTGATGAACCAAGAGTAGCATTTGTTTCGGGGGGAACCAAGGGGAGAACCTCGGCAGGCTGCAGTACCACTGTGTAGTTTTGAAACAGTACTGAAATGCATTGTAATGCAGTTTAAAAGGGTTAATTCACCTAAAAATGTGCATTGTGTTATTAATTACTCATCCTCACGTCATTCCAAACCCATTAGAATTTTGTTCAACTTTGGTAAACAATTTTTTTTTTTTTTTTATGAACTAGAGATTTCTGTCCCTCTATAGACAGTATATGCAGTATGTGGAACGACATGAGGGTGCGTAATTAATTACAAGTTTTAATTTTTTGGTGAACTAACCCTTTAATTATCACATCCTCTCTTAGTTTTATTTAATCAACCTTATCTTTACCTTGATTTTTCCAGGCACTAAGAAGTTTTCGGCATTGGATAGGTCGTATAAACTCCAAAATGTCATCATCTTTTACATAAACCAAATCATCCAAACCCTCGACACCTTGATCCATGAGCTTTTCAACCAGCTGGTTGATTACCTCTGGAGAGAGGCTTGGCAACACCGACAATACAGCATCTTTCAGGACTTCTTTCATTTCAGACATTATTCTAGAATTGGAAAGGAATGATGGAGAACAATTACTGACAAGCCGCACAATGAGTATTCAGGTAGAGGATAGTAATCCAGTAGGCTGTCTTGATTAATACACAAGTAACCTTGATCTTGTGATGTCAAGCAATGAACTCCCTGGTCAACAAGACAGAAAGACTGACATTTTTTTGTGACAAAATACACATTGCAATTGTCATGTACAAGAATTAACTGAATGTTCCCAAACACAATTCCCTCATCATTCTTCTGCAAAACAATGAACATGTTTTTTTTGTAAAGTGTTCCCTTTACAGTCACTTCATTGCATGCCACAGTATTCCCTGGCTGAAAATTAAGACAGGCAACAGATCCTTGAATGTCATCATTGTAGTCATTAACATGAAACTCTATTCCCCTCTCTGCCACAACATTTTCAGGGAAAGGGCTTCCGGCATGTAGGTAAGCCTGCAGAAGTTGATGCCTTTCTGCCAATGTAGCACTCAGGTTCTTGAAATTGTGCAATTTTCTTGCACACTGTTTAAAATATGAGTGCTTACTTTCAAAGCGTAGCGTCCATAGGCGAATAAGTGGACCAAAACGATCAATGAGCTCAGGATAATGACACAGGTAGTGGTGTTTTGGCTTAAGTGGATGATTTGGAAAAGCCACCTTTCGAGTCTCAATATACTCCTCTATTAAAACTGATAAATAAGCATTCTGACCAATATTAATGGAAGGAGCACAGATGAGCTCTGCTACCTGTCTGAGTTGAAGTATTAACTGCCATACCTCATTTTCAGTTGGACTGACAATCTTTTCCCCTACCAAAAGAGGTAAAAGCCGGAGCAGGCACCAATTCTGAACTGCATGTCCACTTAATTTTCCAGTACCAGGAGTCACCTCAACTGGTTTATCCCGTGCATCATTCCCAAGATACTTAAACTGGTCAATGCGACGATTTAGTTCAGTGTATGTGAACTGTTTCTCCTGATTCACAAGATGATCAATATACAAAGCAAGGTCAAATGACACAACACCTTCAAAAAGGTCGTGTCCAAGACAGGGAGGTAATCCTGGCTGGCAAACGTGAAAATATTTCAGGTCATTAAAGGGAGAATTACATTTGACACCAGTTACACTTTCAGCTCGGCCAGCATCCAAATCCTTAAGATTTTGCTCATACGACTCAATAGTTCTTGTTACTGCCTTTGTTAGGGGAGCGGAGTGAAATGTCTGGCGGTCTATTTCACAAAATCTGCAAAAGTATGTACTTTTACTGAAATTTTCAATAAAGCCACCAATGTAATGCGATCCAAGGTTGTCTCCAGCTATAGCACACAATGTACCTTTGTGCACCTTTCCATCAGCTAATTCAACACCATTTTCCTCAAGGTCTTTAAGGTCTTTTACTAGAGTGGCAAAGACCAAATCTTGTCCAAAAAATCTAAAATCTTGCTCCCTGCACAGCAGAACTAGCTGCATGGGGTCAATGCCTGACCGACAGTGAGGCAACAGGTTTGCAAGTGTCATGTAAACGGCAAGAATTTTGTGCTTTTTTTTACCAGACCCAAGTGGATTGGCAACTTCAAAAGCATCTTCATACAAGATTAAAGCTAATGAATCTGTATCAGCTTTAAACAGCACATTGTCATCAATATTTTTGCCATCCCATACATCAGAGAGGATATCTTTTGCTCTGACTTCAGTTCTTGAATTCTTATGTTGTTCTATCACTGATTTACAGCAGAACAGTGCTTCTAAGCTTTGCTTAATAGGAATATATTGAGCAAAACTTTCCTTCCCAGATTCATTTTGACCAAGACAGATTGGGACCGGATCCACAAACTTAAATTTGTCTTTATAAAAGGATTTTCTCCTCTTATCAGTGCTAAGTGCATTGATATTTGACTTCCGAAAAAGATCATCAGTTTGCAAGACATCAATAACGCTCTTTATATCATTTTCAGAAATACCAAGTGCAGTCAATTTTTCAGTTAGCTTGTGCAGCAAATGACACTGGCTAATATCATGGATGTCCTGCACCCCATCAATTACCGACTGAATCACAGATGATGGGAGAATATGCTTTGCCTGTAATTTGAGATAAAACAGAGCCATGTTCTTTAAAAAAAGAGATTCATCTGCATTATCTGGCAAAAGTGTAATATTCAATTGTTCTTCTCCATCACAACAATCAAATGATTCAGACTGTGGATTTGAGTGTTCAGCTATGTCGGATACCTCACCATGCAGCCTCTGACCTGAAACATTTGACTGCATTAAATTATGACGCAACCTCTCTGCTGAAGAGTTTCGATGATTCCTGGATAAATGTGAGGTCAATGTAGATGCTACAGAAAAGCTTTTATTACATGTAAATGGACATGGCACTCTGGTGCCTTCTTTGATATGAGATTTCAAGTGTAAAACAAAGGTTTTCAAATCACTGCACTTTTCTTGACAGACACCAATGTCACAGACTAAAGCATCAATTCCTAACTGCTCAACAGATGTCTTTGAGGGCCTCTCTTTGTGATCCCTGAATACGTGAGCCTTGAAAGCAGTGAACTTTTTAAATGTTCTGGAGCAATCAGGAATACCACATTTGAAAAAGGTATTAGGAACATGACTATGGATTTTCATGTGCTGGCAAAATGCTGACAACGATTCAAAAGCACGATCACAGAACTTACACATTAGCATTTTTGTTGACAAATGGACTATAACAAACAATGTTAACTTACTAATCACTTAATTTGCTTGTTTACTGTCTTCGGTTTCTAATCCAAGCCTGAAACGAATATATATAGATAGATCAAAAGCAGGCCATACAAATGAAATGGTACATGTTCAAAATTATCCTGTGAAATATCTCATAATCTTGGTAAAGATGTGAGAACAGATTGTTTTCGCGGTAGCAAACCGCGATCACAAACTCAAAACATTCATGTAAACAATGTCGAAATGCGAACGCAAAACATAGATTGGCTTACCGTATCAATACTGAGTCGAACAAATTTCCATCACAAACTCCTCATTCTTCTACAGGTGACAAATTCTTCCGCCGCGCCGTGTTAAGTCCTCCCTTTCTGATGCGTCACAGGCAAGTTTTTTTTTTTTTTTTTTTTTTTTTTTTTTGCGTGACAGGCAACTATACGTAATGTTTTTAAAACGCGAACTGAATCAACCGAAGCACAGAAAGCTTAAAAACTGCTCACAAATTCACGATACAGTGTTTTAACATGGTAGCATGAATAATGATTCTGTTAAGTTCAGTGCCGCTGACAAGTCGAGTTTGCTGTTTGTTTATAATGGTGCCAGAATGGTGACTTTAAAATTTGGCATCACAAATTAAAATTTATTATTTTTTCAGTGCCAATACTTGTTTCAATGCCAATACAACTGTTTTCAATGCAAATGTTTCAATGCCAATGTTTCCTTTTTCAGTTCTGCTTTTGTTTTCAATGACAATTTTAATTTGTGATGCCAAATTTTAAAGTCACCATTCTGGCTCCATATTTGTTCTGTTGCATCTGATCTGCAATGAACGCTAATGAAATCAATCCCACAATGCAATGTTTTTACAGTGTGATACTGTATTACGAATTTAGCTGGGTTAAAACAGAAAAGTGCTGTATATTTACAGATGTTCTGTAAAAGATACAGTATATCACTGCTTTATGGAAATACAGTACAATACTGTTAGAAATTCCCTGTAAATTTACAGTAAAGGGTTACAGTGTAAATTTCGAAGGCTGCGTCCTCCGGAGGACACATCCTGTGTAGGATGCAGTATACGGAGTGTCCTCAGTCAGAATTAAATGAGACGTCATATGCCAACACGTTCAACCTCGTTGCGCTCTCACGCCAGTTATATGAATGAAAATTATTTATAATTTGAAAATGACTATGAAATGTTTCTTGTCTTGACAGCAATGTACTGTTATAAACGCTTAAAAAGCACTAAACAGTTGTAATCCTGTACCACAACTATCTGTTTGAGGTAGAGCTTAAAAAACATAAAAAAGCTTAAACTACTTACATTTAAACACCACACCTATGCTTGCATGTATATCTGCCGGTCGTGCCGTTTTTTCATATAATAAAAGATGACGTTGTTACCGACGACACAAAGATTTGTGGGTTATCTCCAGCTGTGAAGGATACACCTCATGCACACTCTGAATTCTGTGATAGAAGGACGCATTCGAAGGTGGCATTTGGAGTGTCCTACTCACTTTTTTGAAATGAGACGGCCTTATGACGTATGCAGCCTTTGAATGCGACCTCCGGAGGATGCAGCCTTCCAAAATGAGACACCGCTTCTGCTTATCCCAAGGTTTACTGTCATAGTAGTCAAAATAGTCTGTCGGATTCAGGCCGTATCCAGATCAGATGATGGAGCTGTACCTAGACATGAGCACAAAGCAGCCCTGAAGTATCAGAGAGACTTATCACTTATTATCACTGTAAAGCTGCTTTGAAACAATCTATATTGTAAAAGCGCTAAATAAATGAAGGTGATTTGACTTGATGCATTTGCTATCAAATGAGTTAAGGATAGCCCATGCCAGCTAGAATTTCTAGAATTGCTAGAATTTGATATTGGTTTTCCTTTTTTTTGTTGTTGAATATTCTAATGATCCACTTTAAATTAATATTGCCTGCAGTGCACAATTTTCCTGAAGCCACCAGTGTAACAGTGGCACCAGGGCTTGGGCCCGTCATCGCTGCTTGAAGCTCTATTTAATATTTGTCTTTGTTTCAGGGTCCCTGTTTGAGACGGTCTCTTGTTCTGCTCTTTATTTTCTGAGGCCTCTCATGCTGCTCTGGGCCGCTCCATATGTTAATGAGTTCACAGGTATGATTAATTTGTGATGCTTTATAAAAAAAGCTGAATGAATTTTTCTTTAAAATGTGTTCAGTGTTGTATTGATATTTATATTTCATTGTGTTTGTGTTTTATATTGTTGGTGAAACAATTTCATCTTTTCTGTTTTACAGGAAACATTAAAACATTTATTAAATGTTACAGCTTCAGAGCAGAATATATTGTTTTCTCGACTGTTTTTTATTCAGGTAAACAAATCTAAATGTCATCGCTAAACAATTGTTATCATAACACATTCAAATGCAAATTAAGCTGCACAAAGATCACAGGGTCAGAATCAGACAGAAATGACTTACAGAGAAGCTGACAGTTCTGCACTGTAATACTGTACATAAACAGCATTTGTTCAATGAAAATATTTTGTAATTTTTCTGATGTGTATTAATATTTTATTGTTTTTCTATTTACCTCTTCCTTTCTTCCAGTTCTGTTTAAATCCGTCTTGGAAAAGATTCTATATAATGCAGGATCGGATGTTGTCATTATAGTCCTCTTTGTGATAGTGCTTCTGCTAAACCTCATCTATATTATTTTCTGTAAGTGTGTCTATCGGAATCCTTCAGTCAATGACACAGTATGTGGGGAAACAAAATACATAATTATTCAAGCTTATGTTTTAAAATTGATCAAAACAAAATTGTATTAAAATATATTTTTAAAGAAAATTGTACATTTAAGGACATTTATTGAAAGAGGGGTGTAAAACAAGGCTTCGGGTAAGGTGCACGTGTGTACCATACGGTACAAATGCAATCTTTGGCAGTTAACAGTCAGCTTGTTTTAAGGGGCGAAACATACTTCAATCCAAGTTCCCACATGAAAATATTAAGTATTCTGTCCATTTTATCACAAAATTCAAACGATAAATACCGCTTTGAAGTTCTTTAATGTGACGTGACTGATCACTGTATATGCGCGTCAGTTTGGCGCAAGTGAAAGCAATCATCTCTTCCTAGTCAAAGAATAGAATAAACATGAATCAACATCTGACGGAATGCTGAGGATGCATTACAATGTATCATATGTCGTGTAATAGCTCAATCAGTGTTTCAACGGTGGAAGACATCAACAAAACAGCTTGTAAACAATGTCACGTAGCATAGTTAGTGTACTAGAGAAATTAACTCTTTCACTAAATACACTCACCTTAAGGATTATTAGGAACACCTGTTCAATTTCTCATTAATGCAATTATCTAATCAACCAATCACATGGCAGTTGCTTCGATGCATTTAGGGGTGTGGTCCTGGTCAAGACAATCTCCTGAACTCCAAACTGAATGTCAGAATGGGAAAGAAAGGTGATTTAATTTCACCTTTCAATTTTGCAATTTTGAGCGTGGCATGGTTGTTGGTGCCAGACGGGTCAGTCTGAGTATTTCACAATCTGCTCCGTTACTGGGATTTTCACTCACAACCATTTCTAGGGTTTTACAAAGGATGGTGTGAAAAGGGAAAAAACATCCAGTATGCGGCAGTCCTGTGGGTGAAAATACCTTGTTGATGCTAGAGGTCAGAGGAGAATGGGCTGACTGATTCAAGCTGATAGAAGAGCAACTTTGACTGAAATAACCACTCGTTACAACCAAGCATTTTTGAAGCCACAACACGCACAACCTTAAGGCGGATGGGCTACACCAGCAAAAGTACCACTCTTCTCCACTACAAATAGGAAAAAGAGGCTACAATTTGCACAGGCTCACCACAGTTGAAGACTGGAAAAATGTTGCTTGGTCTGATGAGTATCGATTTCTGTTGAGACATTCAGATGGTAGAGTCAGAATTTGGCGTAAACAGAATGAGAACACTGATCCATCATGCCTTGTTACCACTGTGCAGGCTGGTGGTGGTGGTGTAATGGTGTGGGGGATGTTTTCTTTGCACACTTTAGGCCCCTTAGTGCCAATTGGGCATCGTTTAAATGCCACGGCCTACCTGAGCTTTGTCCTGTTACACATTGTACATCAGTGTTAAAACTGAATATCATGAGAGTCTAAGAGGATGAATGGTTTAACTCTAGTGGCTTATGTCTGACTGTATGTGCCTAGGCTACCATGCCACATCATGGCTTAGCTCTATAAACACATACTGTGTTCTCATTAACAATAGATATATGTTGAAAGTTAATAAGAGATAAGCAACCACCTCATCAATTAAATCAGTTGATGTATCATTGACATAATCTTTATACTCAGGGGTATGCTCTGACACGTGGAGCTAAAATCAACCACACATGTTAAGCATAGCTAATAAAAACATTGCCCTTGGAAATAAATTAACTCATCATTAGGGTATGCAGCTAAACATGATTACCCAGTTGAAAGCACAAATACTTATTTTACTTTAACCTTTTGTCATATCTGTAGTGTGGCCAAGCGTTCATGCAGGGCTCGCAAAACACTAAGAAATATGAAAAAAATAAACGATAGCCCTCCTAACTCCTCTCCAGTTTGAGTGCAACCCATGTGTATACTAGCCAAAATCATAATCATGACATGAATTCAAAATCAAATCAATCATTTGGGTCCTTGTATTAATACTTTTTTGTTTGTTTGTTTTTTATACAGTGTTGACTATTGCCAATGATAAAGGCCATTGGATAAATGATATATTTGGTGTTCTGGCTGGAATCAGCTTTGATGTTCTACCTTCACTACAATTCATCCTCCTGTTTTGGGCCTTTGGATCTGCTAGAGAAGGTAAATTCAACTGTGTGAACAATTCAGATATTTGCTCTTGACTCTGCAGAAAATTGGCGACTTCAGATTTGACACCTCAGCATGACCCCACTCTGGGATTTTTTGTAGCCTACCACTTTGTGCCTGAGTTGCTGTTGTTCTCAATTGCTTCCACTTTGTTATAATACCACTAACAGTTGACCGTGGAATATTTAGTTGTAAGGAAATTTCACGAATGGACTTATTGCACAGGTGTCAACCTGTAAATGTACTATGCTTGAGTTAACCGAGCTCCTGAGAGCGACCCATTCTTTCACAAATGTTTGTAGAAGTATTTGCATGCCTAGGTGCTTGATTTTATACATCTGTGGCCACGGAAGTGATTGAACACCCATGAGCTGTGTCTCATTTGATTTTATCATTCCTCCAGAGGACATATCCTGTGAAGGATGCAGTATACGGAGTGTCCTCAATCAGAATTTAAAAAAAAAGGCAGGAAGTATCACATTGCTATGACAACACGTTCAGCCCTACTCCCGTCACTTTTATATATTTTTTTGAACCATTGGTTTTGTTACCAGAGCTTCAGTATGTAATGGCACTTGCATTAATCTGCCGTGAATGCACTGCAAAAGCTCTAAAGAACGTTGAAGACGAGCAGAAATGAAATCTACAGCTCTCTGCTTGCAGTATGTCAGTGACGCTCGTCAGGTAAATGAGAGTGAAACACACAAAACACACATTTTTATCAAATCATACGTCATTAATAGCGTTTCACTTCTGCGATTTAGTACGATTGCGTTCACATCAGCAACAAACCGTACCAGATCAGGTGCGCACTCGATTACGATAGACCACGTTCACATCATCCAAACGAACCGATCGTCAATCAAACCCGGGTGCGCACCAAAAGTGCTAGTGTGAAAGCACCCTAAAAAACAAAAAAAAACAAGCAGCGATGGCTACACCTCATAAACACTCCGAATTCCTGTGAAAGAAGGGCGCATTCACAGGTCGCATTTGGAGTGTCCCTACTCACGTTTTTGAAATGAGATGGACTTATGACGTATGCAGCCTTCGAAAACGACCTCCGGAGGACGCAGCCTGCCGAAATGAGACACAGCTATAGATTCAATAATTTAGAGAGGTGTCCAAATACTTTTTTAGCCAATATATATAAAAATTATGTCAGTGCCATTGTTTTGGCTCACGGTGCACACCAGTAATGTTTTTCATGAGAAGGCATGTTAATATGTCCTAATTGAACTAAGGGCTAATCCTGGCTTAAAGGTGCACTATGCAACTTTCCGTCCACTGGAGGGCGCCTATTCAAAACAAATGCGTAGTTTGATGACGCAAAGTGTGAGCGCAGCATCTTGGGGAGATGTGGTCTTCTCATCACAGCTGGTGGAAAATAGGACTTGGGCAGAAATCACATTCATGCATGTGGTTATTAACGTTACTGTAGTCTAAAGCAGAGCAGGACCGAGTGTTATGGACCTGAGCACAGCTGCTGGAGCAATTGTTAAACAAATGCCCGCCTCGCGAATACCGGGACTTTTATTATGACGGGACGGGACACAGTCGCCGGGCGCCTGCACAGATCCGCTCTTCCGGTTATGATTTTGAGGTAATGCCGCTCTGTTTATCATATTAGATACATTTAAGTGTTTAAAATGATGTTATGACGTTACTCCGTGCGTTCAGCTGTTCACACTGCTAAGAGTAAAGCGCTCCTGCCAAATAAAAGCCGAAACCGAGGGTAGCGCAGATATGACGCAATTGACAGGCGACCTCAAATGCAATGCGGAAACGTCCCTGTCCTTAGTTAAAATAGCAATTTTCTCACAATTTACAAATAGTTGGAAACATCTGGGATATTGTACAGTCCCCGACAAAAGTATTGTCGCTTGTGTACAAATTGACCTAAAGTGCCGCTGAAATATATTTTTAATCAAGATTTTTTTTACAAGAAATTGCTCATTTTAATCCCACCATCTTTTGTGATAATGTTTCAGGGAAAAACTAAACTTTCAAAAAGTATTCTAATATTCACAGCTTGGTAAAGCCCATTGAGTCAATTTTTGCAAAGACATAAGTGTTGTCACCTTGTCATATGAGCTTCACCTGTGACTAATAATGGATCAATTAGGTCTCAAGTGTGTATAAAAAGAACCCCAGTACACTAGACCTTCACATCATCTGCAACTAGACCTCTGCAAACATGCCTAAGATTCACCCTGAGACTAAAGTGTTGATGACCATCTATTATGGCTGAAGACCAGATCCACTGCTGATGTGCCAGACACCTTCAATGTGCCTCAGCGTCAAGTAGAGAGGATAAAAAAAAAGATTTGAAGAGACTGGAGACGTTTTTGACAAGCCCAGGTCAGGCAGACCCCGCAAGACAACTGCTCGAGAGGACCGTTTGTTGGCTCGAAAATCCAAGGCCAGCCCATTTTCCACTGCAGCAGAGCTCCACGAGACCTGGTCACCTGAAGTCCCTGTGTCAACCAGAACAGTTTGTCGGATTCCGTCTCGAAATGGCCTCCATGGTCGAATCAGTGCCCAGAAGCCAGCACTAAACAAAAGACAATTGAAAAACCGTGTGGCATTTGCCAAGGCCCACAGCCTGCTAAAAGGATGGATGCTGGAAAAGTGGCAGAAGGTGGATTTTTCAGATGAATCTTCTGTTGAATTACACCACAGTCGCCGCAAATATTGCAGGAGACCTACTGGAGCCAGAATGGATCCGAGATTCACCCAGAAAACAGTGAAGTTTGGTGGCGGAAAATTCATGGTCTGGGGTTACATCCAGTATGGGGGTGTGCGAGAGATCTGCAGGGTGGAAGGCAACATCAATAGTCTAAAATACCAAAAAATCTTAGCTACCTCTTATATTCCCAACCATAAAAGAGGCCAAATTCTGCAGCAGGATGGTGCTCCATCGCATACTTCCATCTCCACATCAAAGTTCCTCAAGGCGAAGAAGATCAAGATGCTCCAGGATTGGCCAGCCCAGTCACCAGACATGAACATCATTGAGCATATGTGGGGTAGGATGAAAGAGGACGCATGGAAGACGAAACCAAAGAATATTGATGAACTCTGGGAGGCATGCAAAACTGCTTCCTTAGCTATTCCTGATGACTTCATCAATAAATTGTATGAATCCTTGCTAAAATTGGAAATTTGAAATTGAAATTGGATGCAGTCCTTCAAGCTCATGGAAGTCATACAATATATTAAATTTGGATCTCACAGCACCACAACTTAATTTGCTGACATATTTTTGTATTTGCAGTAAATTTGTTCAATTTCTGTATAGGTGACAAAACTTTTGTCTTGTCAAAATTTGACCTTTCTGTCTTGATTAAATGATAAATATTTTTTCTGTGAACATTATTTATTTCAGTGCATTAAACATCATTTGGGAGGGTTTTAGCTTTTCATATGAGCTATTTCTAACACCAATGAATTAATTAAAAGTCAGGTTAATATCAGGTATTTCTAGAAAATAGATAAGCAACAAGACTTTTGTCAGGGACTGTAGGTACTCAACTGAACAAAATATATAACACTGGCCTAGTGGTTTTTGGATATTTTACTGCAAAAATACTACATAGTGCACCTTTAATCTAAGCCCTCTCTGTGAAACCAGGCCTTAATAATTTCAGAGTAAATCAGAATAAATTCAAATGTAACAATGTATTATTTGTCAGGTACATGTATCATGCTAATTACATAATCCCTGCATAAACACTGAATCACGGGCAATGAAAAAATATGCGTTAAAACATTCCATCTCTCCTCTGTATCCATTTATATCCAGTTATAATCATCTAGCTCATACACGTCATATCTGTTCTGTGTCTGGCACTCTGTGGGACTTTTATGTTAAAGTTTATCTGTGCCTTGTTTCTATGTCCTGTTCCTGTGGTTTTTCTTAGTTCTTTGTAGTTTTTCTTCATGATTAGTTTCCCCCAGGGGTTCCCTATTTGCCACTCCCCCTTGATATCTTGTTAACTTTGATTCCCTTGTGTATATATACCCCAGTGATTCAGTTGTTCTTTGTTTGTTGTTGTTTTATGTCATGGTTAATGTCATGCAGGTGTTCTCTGTTCCCCGTGGTTTCTTTTGTGGTTTTGCTCAGTTTTATTTTGTTCCTGGTTTTTGATTTGTATTGTTTGTTCGTTATTAGATTCTCACTGCATTTTTGGATCCTATCTCTGCCTGCCTTCTGTTCCGTGACAATATGGATCGAAGTTTAAATATATAAAAAGTGTTCCTAATCCTCCAAAAGATATAAGATATTCACCCTCATGTTTGAAAATTAAACAAGTTTCATCTCAGTCATAAGTGAATCTAACAACTGTAAATATGACCGAATGTCTTTAAAAGGATTAGTTCACTTCAAAATAAAAATGTCCTTATACTCACCCCCATCTCATCCAAGATGTTCATGTCTTTCTTTATTCAGTAAAAAAAGAGGTTACGTTTTTTCAGAATTTTTCTTCACGTAATGGACTTCAATGGCAACCAATGGGTTGAAGGTCCAAATCAATGCAACACAAACTCTCTCTCTCACACAGACTCTCACACACCCCAACAGATCGGCGCGAACACACACACACACACACACACCCCAACAGATCGGCGCGAACACACACACACCCCAACAGATCGGCGCGAACACACACACACACACACGCACGCACTGCGCGCGCATACATAACCCTCAATCTATTCCCTGTGTTGATATCCTGTTCAACACATCCTGTTCCCTAGATAGACTGTTGATAGTAGATTAACTATAATGCCTAATGTGACCAGCAGAGGGAAATATCTAGGTAGGACGATGGGATAAAGTAACGTGAGGAAGAGAGGCAGGATGTTTTGGTGATGATGCATGCGATTGAGACAGAGCAGTCAGGACGTGTGTGTGCGCGCCCGCCGATCTGTTTGTGACTTGTGTAGGTGAGTTTGTGTGCACATGTATGTTTGAGTGTGTTTTAAGTACAATTACAAAGCAATTCATTTGTTTTGTTTAACTCTGAAACAATTTTCGAGTTGCGTTGTGGTAAAAATAGCAACGGGTAACGCCAGCTGATTGAGGAGTTCAACCACTCTACGTCATCAACCTAGAACGCAAACAAAATGGCGCCGCCCATGGTCCAAATATAAAATCGATTTTTTAAATAACGTAGATCTTTCATGGGTTTTCTACCACATAATTCAGTAAGAGACATCATTTATGTTATATTAAGCCATACAAGTCTCAACACCATGGGATCCCTTAAAGAGAAGAGTGGGCCTGTAGTTCTCCGGTGGGGTGGCTAGAACGATGTTAAGTGTTTATGTTAGGCTGTATGTTTTGCTAGTGCAGCACTGTGGTCTGTGGTAGGCAGTTTCTCATCTGGATATGTGAATATGAGCAGTTGAGGCCACCGCGCATGCCCACGGGCATGTAGCGTCGATATAGATTTATGTGCATTCTCCTAGTCGAAATGTTAGGCCCATAGCCACCCCTGGGTAGCGTTAGCACCTCTGCTAGTGAAATATCTAGATGAGTGTATGAGGTCAGGCTAGCGCATGAACTGCAGTAAGGTCTTTCCCAGCTTTTTAGGGCCTTGGTTGTTGGGCTTTTATCAGACCCATGCTGGTGCATCAAGTTGGCCTAGGCTGCTGGTGGAATGGCGGTGGCGTCTTGCGGTGGCGTGTTGCTCCGGCAAGTTGCCCCGGGCTCCTGTCAGTAGATCTGCAGGAGCTTATTATCCCTACCCGGCCTCCCCTCAGTTCAGGGTCGTCCGGCCAATGCCCACCCCCCTTTTTCTGCGTTTGAGGGCTGTTATAATGCAGAATGGTGTGTAGCAGAATGGATTGCGACTTTGCCAGTGGTCGTGGGACGGGGTAGGCGTCTCTTCGCTTGTGCGCAGTTAGACTGGCTTTGCTAACCCCGCCTCCCAGAGCTTATTGTGGCCGCCACTTCTGGGCGGCCCCTGGCCTTGTTCTGGGAGGGACGGCCGGTTGGTAGTGTGTGTTGAATACTTCACTTCTTGCTCTGTGTCTTCTGCTCCACCTTTAGGGCTCGGGTCGAGCTGTACTTCCCAACCATCGGCTTAGCATGGGTTGGTAGGATGCTCCCCTGGAGCTGAAACACTTCCATAGCTGACGCCCTTGTGCGGACGGCGGACCGCTGGACGACCAGACGGCCGCCCTGGAGGCAGGTGACGTAAGTTGTACTCCCCTCGCTTTAGAGGGTTCAAGGCGTTTTATGCTAAGTGCACTGCTGTTGGCATTGTGTTTTAGGTCCATGCTGGTAGGCGCTGCCTGGGAGACTGCGCCGTCGCACAGAGGGCCTTACGGGCTGCTGGGACGGACCGACTGTAGAAGGCCGGTTGGCGGGGAGACGCCAGCCGAGGCAGTCCGGGCAGTTAATTCCAGGACAGGTGGTAGGCCTCCCTGCGAGTGAGTTCTGACGTTGTGGCCCATGTGAGCCGGGGAGGGTTCCAACAGTTTGCCCGTCTGGCTAGCAGGTAGCAGGCCTCTCCAGGCCGTCCTGAGGGTGAGCCCCCGAGTTCGGACGCTCGGTTAGCCGGTGTAATGTGCTGTCAGGTGGTAGGCCCCCCTGGGCCTCCTGGGAAGGGATTCCCGGATCCGGTCTCGGTGACAAGCTAGCCATTAGCAGGCCTTGCTGCCAGGTGGTAGGCCTCGCCAGGCCTTCCTGAGGGCGAACTCCACTGTTTGGACACTCGCGCAGCTAGCATGGGTGGTGTTCTGGTGTTGATGGCCTCATGGGCCTCCCTGAGGGGACCAGTAAAGCCACCTCCCTGTGGCCTGTAACAGCTAGCCTCAACGGTGCCAGGTAGAGGCTCCTTCAGGCCTCCCTGGCGGGGAACGAGTCCCTTGGACGGGAACACATAACTGGCTTTATGCTGACAGCTAGTGGTTGCCCGCTGTTGGGTCCCGGCCTTAGCCGCCAATACCCGAGGGCGGGCTCATGCCCTAGCACGACGAGACGCCGTTTCTGCTGCGCTGCCTCTTCAGGAAAGGGACCGGCCAGCCTACAGCATGGTTTACCTACCAGGCAGGCTTAAGAGCTCCCCTCACTGAGAGTCGTCTGCGAGCTTACGGCCGCCTGAGCCTGATCAGACGGGCAGGCCCCCCTCGGGGCCTCCCGGTTAGATCAACCCATAGGCCTGTCCGGCCTCCTGAGCACCCCTGTAATATATGTGTTCAGTAGATCCTAGGATCGAGCAGAAGAGACTCCCCTCGCTGGCAAGGGTAAGAAGCACTATGCTGAGTACTGCTCTCCAGGATTCCCGTCTCCGAGATCCGGTTTGAGGAGGACATTGCCAGTTTGCAGTCCCTCAGTCTGGATGCTCATGAGTAAGCAAAGTCCGGAGGCTCTGTTTCTAAACAGACAGGGTTGGCCAAGCCGGGATGTCCCACAAAAGTGATACTAGGTCAGGCCTCCCTGGTGGCATTCGGTGAAGGTTTCCCGAATAGTGACCGGCTGGGGCGCCCTCGGGCCCCCTAGCCACATTCTCTTAAAGGGACCCCTTCTGTTGAATTAGTTGGTCCCAGGCTTTTGAGCAGCCGAGGGTAAGAGACCTCAGATAAAAACTTAATAAGGTCCTCTCTTAGGCATTACCTCTCAGCTTGGGCTATGACCGTAGGGAATGCTGTCACTGACAGCCTAGTGTGACCAGAGGGGGAGTGGTTCAGACTATCCTTTTCGAACTCTTGTCCAGGCAGTTGTCACTGCTAGTAAGGGGCATACACTCCCCTCAGCATGGCAGCGTGGGTATATCGTTCCCTGTAGTGTCAGCTGATGCAGCTCAAGTTCCCTTTCGAAAGGGAACGTCCCCGGTTATGACTGTAACCTTAGTTCCCTGAGAACAGGGAACGAGACGCTGCGTCAGTTTGCCATGCTTCAAGGCCTGCCTGCCAAACAGTCCCTTCAGACGAAGAAGCTAGTGTCATATTTGCAAGGCGCCCTTATATACTTCCTGGTCGCACCTTGATGACATCATAGGCTGTCGCCGGTCAGTAGGATTGCCATGATTTGATAGTAGTTCAGACACCAGTCACGCTGGAGGCGTTCCCCGTAGCGTCAGCTGACGCAGCGTCTCGTTCCCTGTTCTCAGGGAACTAAGGTTACAGTTGTAACCGGGGACGATTTTTTTTTTTTATCTCAAGAGATTTTTTTTTTAATTTAATTTGTTTGTCAACTAGTCATATGTGAATGTGTCTCTCTCTCTGCATCTGTAATAACATATACAATCTTCTGTTTTTAGGATTCTACATTTTTGCAATTTTACCAATATTTCTCAAATTGACAAGATACAACTGGGATCTTACATTTGGGGTAGAACAGATGGGCTGTAAGTGTTTAAATTATGATCTGATCCTTGATATCAACATCATAATGTGATACAGTTTTTTTACAGTAGAGATGTTTTATTTTTTTTATTGTTTTTATTTTAGAACAGATATGCACTATTTCTATTAACATAAACCATGTTTCTTTCAGGTTCACCTTTGGTCAGGAGATCAGTGTGGTTAATTTTCATATTTTCAGTCAATGCTATAATAGTTTATTTCTACATCATATCTCTGGAAAATGAAAAAGGTAATGTTAGTATAAAATAATTTTAACATCATCTGTTTGGTGTACATTTTAGGACATCCTCAGACCTAAGTCATATGATTAAAAGGCGTCATGTCTCAGACTAAAAGGCTTCAATCATTGGACAAAACTGCATCGCACCTCAGACTAAAAGGCTTCAGGTCTCAGTAAAAACTACCTCAGGTATCAGGTCTCATACAATTAGGCATCGGATAAAAAGGCATCAGACATAAAGGCATCGATCAGATGAAAAGGACTGAAGGCCCCGCAATGTATTTACTGTGAAGTTCGTTTTCTTCTTTGCTTAGGGTTAAAACAAAGTTTTACAAAAAAGTTTACAAAGTTAACACTTTTGCAGGGCAATATAGTGAACATCCCAAATCTGACACCGTCCACACTTCTGCAGAGCATTGTTTCTACCAGAAAGACTCAGGCTATATGCTATAATATAGCAAGTTAATTAACAGACCAGCAAGTATTATAATTAGAGGTTCTCAACAACTCAGGCGTGATAGTACCAGTCTTTTACTATTAGACTTTACTATTAGAGTATAATTCGTAACTTTTCCTGGCAGAAAAAACAAACAAAATAAAACCTTGTTATTGTGTGTGTGTGTGTGTGTGTGTGTGTGTGTGTGTGTGTGTGTGTGTGTGTGTGTGTGTGTGTGTGTGTGTGTGTGTGTGTGTGTGTGTGTTAATTATGTAGAACCTGTCTATTGATGGTATTCATTTTATGTAGGCCTAGCCTATATCCTTGGCAATGTTCTTTATGTGTGCTAATTGTTATTCAAGCATAATAATAATAATAATAATAATACTAATACTAATTAAAGCTGATGGAGTGGAGAGACAGAGACCAAAAGTAAGCTGTACTTGATATTTTAGTTTCAATGTTACACTGTTCAGCAGAAATAAAGGAGTTTCCCTGGTAACCTCTGTACAAAAAGCAGCGCTGTGCTTAAGCTATAACATCACAGTCTCGAAAGGTTTCTTTCCCTTGTTAGGGGATAACAGTTTAGGACCCAAGACCAGTAGTGAAAAATGAAGACCAAGAGTCAAGAGTGCAATTAATTAAAGAAAAAAAATTACTGAAAAATAGTTTGCAGTTTCATCAGCAGAAGCAATCTTCAAGTCTCACAAGGAATTTGTTGACCGCGCTCCCTCTACCCGCCTATCGTACATACATTTGTCCCAACAGTTATACTGTTTTCAAGGTCTATCCATGTCATTACTGCGAGGTGGATTATTCTCTGATTCTCAGTGGAATTCGAAACATTCATTCTGAGTGCGTTTTGTCTGATGCCTTTATGTCTGATGCCTTTTAGTCTAATGCTTTTTCATCCGATGCCTAATTGTACGAGACCTGACACCTGGGGTTGTTTTTCCTGAGACCTGAAGCCTTTCAGTCTGAGGAGCGATGCCGTTTTGTCCAACAACTGAAGCCTTTTAGGCATGACGCCTTTTCATCATATGAGGTCTGAGGATATCCTAAAATGTACACCGTACATCTAACAATAACACTATATGAGCTACTAAAGAACTTTGTTTGTTTGTCAATAAATTAATAGTTACTTGAAATTGTTACTGTGACACTGAAGCTGATGTTTTTGTCCATGTACAGATCGTATGGGGTGGGCCTGCATGATTAGTTTTCTTCAGTTACTCTGGGCAGTGTTAAACTTCATAGAATCATTTCAGTGGGGTATAGTATTAATCATCTACTCTGATTATCTTTACTCTGTGATGTTTTTCTATGAGCTCTAGTTTATTATTTTTCTCTTCTGAAGAAAGATTAGTTATTAAGTTCTTCAGTTCATTTATTCAGGAAAGCCTTAATTTGACACTTTTTGAGGTTAATTGTGAAACTCATTATATTTGATTAAATCCTGCCCCTGATAGCAGACCAACATTGAATCAACATTGAAACTTAACATTTGCACCTTGAAATATTGTAATTTCAATGATGAAAAATGTATCAAAATTGACATAAGAAATTGGTATTTGTTAAAAAAAAAAAAAAAAAAAGGTAATAGAGTAAAATCATGTCTGTTTTGACTTCTTTTAATCAGAGGCCATGCAGGGCTGATAATAACATGGTAAAAAGTCACTGACTTGAAAACTGTTAATGAAAACTCAAAAACAACTTTACCATCAAACATCTATACCTCTGTTACTTCTCATGTTTTTTTGAAAACGTTTCATATGAAGTCACCATTATGGTGATCATTGTTTGCTTTAGTTTGAGTCTTGACCTTTGACTTTTACAGTACAATACAATACAATTTTATTTGTTAAGCACATTTAAAACAACCAAAGTTAGCCAAAGTGCTGGACACTGACATAATTGCAACAAACAAAACAAAACACACACACATAACATGAACACAATACACAGTTTAAACAAGTGACAAACTAAAATAATAAAATGCAGAAATGAACTCTCAGGCTGGTTTAAAGGCCAATGAAAAAAAGTGAGTTTTAAGTCGTGATTTAAAACTGTCAAGGCTGGGAGCCACTCTGACACGCATAGGCAGATCATTCCACAGCCTTAGGGCCACGACTGAAAAAGCTCGATCTCCTATTTTTAATTCTTTTTCTTTTAAACATTAGTTTTTCTGTGGCTGCTGTAAGAAGAAAAAATATTATCCATGGCCGTTCAGGGCTTCCGTTAGCCTGACAAGCCAGACCCACATCAAGATGTTTGGTCTGGAAACTCACCATTGACAGCTCAATCTGAGGGGTGGGATAAACGGTTGTCTTTCAAATTCTCTCTGCACGTGATAGGATAGCGCTACAACCAACCAGAGCAACGAAGGTGAAACAGAGCTTGTTGATAGATTAAACATTCGCCGTATCCAGTAGGCAAAACTCGAACACATCTTCCCTTTTTAAGAATGACTTCAGTGCCGTTCTTTGTTCTTTTCTCAGAGAAAAGCTTAACTCCAAGTCTTCCAGAGTCGCGTTCAAAGCTGATTCGAAAGACCGCCGCCGTTCGCCAGTTTCTGTGTTTACTAGAAGCACGCAAAAGCAACTCGGCCGTCGTCATTATGGCCCTGCCCACTGACTCCATACACGATGTGATTGGCCCGGCAAGAGTTAGGCGATTACAGCTCAGAAGTGTATTGAGAGTTGCTAGATGACACTCGCGGGCTGATTAGATTTGCTGCCGCTAGGGTGCGTCTAGATTTCTAGGCTAGGCTTCCGTACAAAATTGATGAAAAATAAATGTTAAATTTAAACCATGATTCAATGCTTTACTATCAGGGGCTCCATTCATGTGTGTTCATGATATCAAGCTGATATTTCACAGCTTTCACAAGCTTAAATGTTAACAATGTATTTGTGTATGAATATTGTACATAATCATCAGGTTTTAATTAAAATAATCAAGTCATTTATTTGTTAAACACACTAAGATACAAATTCAGAAAAAAAAGATATAAAAGGAGACCCTATATGCTGGTTGTTAACGTGGTCTAATTTTTTCTAAATTATATTAAACTGTATCATTTGATCTTCCAGTATTCCAGATGTTCCAATATCTGCACTGTACTGCCCTTGTGTATCTGTTTGGATCAGTGGGTGTTGTTTTACTGAACTCTGTTGCACTGATGACTGAACTGACAATGAAAACAGGTGAGCAAACAAAACTCTTTACTGTCTAATTAATAAAATCCTTGTTAAATACATGTTAGCTAATACATTATTATATTATTAACTAAGTGACTGGTTATATCGCACTGTGATGTAGATATCACCTTAATTTCAATAAGATACTTTGATTCAATTATTCTAATTTCCATGCATTAATTACCTGGCAGCAGCAGTACAAAACTCCCAGCAATTATGCAGATGAATGATCTTACTATTTTGCTTTTATTTTTGCTATTTACTTTTTTGTAGCCTGTTTTGTGATGTCCAGAGCTTCAGTCTCACTGCTATGCCGATGACAACCAACATTTCCTACCAACTTTCCTCCAACTATCCTATCTGGTTGCTTAGCTAAAATTAAAGCTTGGTTTACTTCCAATCCTCTCAAACTTAACAGTAGTAAAACTGAAATTCGTCTTGTATGTTCAAAAACCAATCTGGCTAAATCTAACTACCCCTCTGTGAATATAGATATTTTTAAGAGGAGAGGACGCCATGACGCTGCCAACGCCCCTTTATCTGATGTCCCTGATGACGTCATGCTTTCCTACAGGTTGGGGATTCCCCTCAATGCCACCTAGGGACTCAAATGAAAAACACAAATACACTTAACAGTGACAAAGAAATGTGACAAAAAACAGAAAGTCCATTAACCAAACTAAAAAGAATGCCCCCTCCGACAAGGCGTGACCTCGTGGTGTTACAGAGTAGCACATCGATGGATGGAGAAATAGAGATATGGAGGGGTGAAGGGGGTTCTGGAGGGGAACGAGGAGATGGTAGAAGTGAAGGGATGGTGGCCGGATGTGGTGAAGGGATGGTGATGGTGGAGCGATGACACCCAGATTTTGAATGTGAAGGAAGTCTGATGGCGCATGTCCAGAGCCGACAGCCAATGTCGAGTCGATGGAGGGTGGAGCCGAGATGTTGCTGGTAAGGCTGTCGACCTTTGGGTGACGACCAATGGAGACTGAACTGGTGGATCCAATGGTGCAGATGGAGGGCCGATGGTACTGAGCGGAGTCACTGGCACTGGAGACCAAAGCGTCAGGGCGGCGAGGAGAATCACAGAGATTAGTTGAGTCCTGGGCTCAGAAAGCATTAAAAAAAATCAAACAAAACCTACATCACCACATGTTATTTCGGAGGGTTTCAAGAAAAATCCTCCTCGCTCATCCAGAAACAAACTCCAGCATATTCAGTTGTCAGACACGACAGGAAATTCAAAAGGGACCTGGTACTGTGGTCTGATGAAACTATAAAAAGAGCTTTTAGGTGCAAACAGGGATAAAAAGTATCCCATGCCCACGGCTAAAAATAGCTGAATCTTTAATGTTGTGGGCCTATTTTTTGCTGGAGGTCCTGGAAATCTTGTTCAGACACATTCAAATGGATTCTAGCAAATACCAACAAATAAAAACATCTAAACCTGACGGCCTTTGCTAGAAAAATATTAACATGAATCACTGAACACAAAATGAAGCTTCTGCCATTGCCATCCCACTTCTGACCTGAACCCTAAAGAGAACGAGTCGAGTGAACTGAAGAGAAGCGTCAATATGGATCTGTGAATCTGGAGAGGTTCAGTATGGAGGAATGGTCTCTGATCTCATGTCAGGTGTTCTCCAAACTCATCAGGCAGTAGAGGAGACTCAGAGCTGTTAACTTGGCAAAAGGAGGTTGTTAAAAGTATTTAATAAAAAGATGCCAATAATTATGGCCAATGTGTTTTGGAGAAAAGCATTTATTTCAAAATTGTATTAACCCCCACTTTCAATTATTTTATTTTAATGAAAGGTTAGATTTGTTTTTAATAAAAGATCAAAAGGATAAACTTTGCAGATTTATTTTTTACAGCCAAATACAATTGTATCTTGTAATTAAAGTACTCTTGTTTATTTTCAGTTAATGGTTATGGTGTAGTCGGAGATCTGAGAGTCTTCGTCTTTTCCTCTGAATTCCTCTTCACATTTTCTTTGCTGATTTTACTGGTATTTCAACCCTGTGAGTACAAACAATTTTAAAGACAATCACATTCGTTGTTCTGTGATTTTGAACTAAACTTCTTAACTGTAAGCACAAACTGAACACACCATTTGAAATTTGATATACTAAGCCAAATAATGATGTTTTATTTTATTTTTTAAAAATGTCCATAGTTAAAGCCATTATAAATGTGTTTTGTTTTATCTGATCAACTTTTAAATATTTCTGTAAATCTCTTTCCCTCCATTATCTCTGAACTCACAGGGATGAAAACTTTTCTGGATTCATGTCAGGTTAGTATCACATTTAATAAAATAACCTGCAATATCAGGAGGGATATCTTCCTTTATTTAGATGCACTCAGTCATTTTAACTTGTATAACGTGTATCTTTATTCTCAATACTGACCCAGCTAACACATTTCTGTTCTGTTTTGTTGTTGGTTAAGGGGATGTTAAACTTTCCAGTTTTCTTAGTGTTAATGGAACGCTTGTTTAAGGTCAGTGTGATGTTCCTGAAAAATTATTTAAACTTTGTTTTTATTTAAAAAAAACTCAACATTATAAGAATGTTGCTTTGTAACATTCTAAGAACATTAAAATGTTGGTTTCACTTTATTTTAATAGTCCAAGCTTTAAGTAACACTGCACCAACATGTCTAGACTTGTACAAGGCTGGAAAGGTTAGGGTAGTTACTGAGAACTATATGACCTGATTATCTTTGTGTCTGCCATTCTTTATAAAAATAAAAATAAAATGTTTTTTTTAAATACCGTAACAAAGAACACAAACTCACAAGTGTAAAACTGCCCAACTAAAGGAAACACTAATCACCATAATGGTGACCAAACATTTTCAAGAAAACATTAACATCTAAACCTCTGTTAATTCTTTATAAGAATAAGAAGTGGCCCAGTAGTGCAGCCTTACTAAATTAAACCACAATACAACAAAATCGTCACAACACAACGGAATTAAATCACAACACAATGAGGCATCAAGCGCTGTCATGATGGAGAGTAAAAAGTTTTCGAGTATAAATATGCAGCTATAATGCCTTGAGGTGATTTTGAATTGATATTTCATGTCGATATACAATGGTTACACACTTAAAACTGATTGTAGTGTTTATATCTCTGTAAGACTGGCCAATCTATAGAACAATGGCGAGGAAAACTAACTTCATTGCACTCGGAGAGCCCTCTCATGGTCGGGAGCATTTCCGTTGTGTTGTGGCAATTTCGTTGTGTAGTGTTTTGATTTGGTATATTTATTTTAATTTAGTTTGTTTTGGTGTGACAAGCAGCGGGGCGAGGGACCCCGAGAGCGGGCCGGTGGTGAGAGTGAATGAGTGCCAGCTGCGTGACACACCGGTCTCGTCTCGCGGCCATGTGACGGGAGCATGAAAGGAGGAGCAAGGGTAGCAGAAGACGAGAGAGGACCAGGCCTGGAATTTTATGTTGAGTTTTGTTTAAGTTTTATTATGTTTGTGTGGGCAGTCGTCCGTGAGGGGCTGCCCACGTTTTATTATGTGGGTATTTGGGATTTACTTTCGCTTTGTTTATTTATTTTGAATTAAAAAGTGTTGAACGTTCGCCGGTTCCCGCCTCCTTCCTTCCGGGTTTCGGCACCAGTGTAACGAATTTCGTAGATTGGAAGGAAGGAGGCGGGAACCGGCGAACGTTCAACAAACCTTAATATACAAATAAATAAACAAAACGAAAGTAAAAACCGTGCGCAGCCCCTCACGGACGACTGCCCACAAACGCATAATAACATGTAAAACAAAACTCAACATAAGTCCAGGCCTGGTCCTCTCTCGTCTTCCGCTTCCCTTGCTCCTCCTTTCATGCTCCCGTCACATGGCCGCTAGACAAGAACGATGTGTCACGCAGCTGGCACTCATTCACTCTCATCACCGGCCCGCTCTCGCGGTCCCTCGCCCCGCTGCTTGTCACACCACATTTGTGTTTTGTGGCATTCTTCTGTGTGTGATCTGTCACTAACCCCTGTTCGCTGCTGTGCTCAGGCCACGTAGACGAGGAATGACAGCTGATCGTTGCCGCCGCTGTTCTCTCTGCCTCGTCCCGTTCCCTGTCCTGTGTGGGCGCTGCGTTCTTGGGTGATCTCTGATGAGCACTGTACAGACAGCTCTGGAGCGCCCAGACAATTCCTCTTATATTTGTTCATATGTGTCACTACTTTGGAGGTTGTATTATTTCCTATAGTCAATAAACTCTGTTTGTGTACCCTCTGCACTTGAGTTTTCTGTTCATACTCTCTGAAAGTCTACTTATACTCTAATGAGAGCTGGTTGATGTGTAGGTGCACAGTTTTTATAGTCAACAGAATATTCAAAAAGGACCATACAAATAAATGATGGTGTTACCAAAAATGTAGTCATGAAAAAGCAATAACTAATTTAGCATAATATCATCTGAAAAATATTGCAATAATTAGATGCTTTGTTTCCAGGCAAGACTTAGTTTATTGAAACTTTTTCATGCTTTCATCACCAGTAGGGTAGACTATTGTAATGGCCTTCTCACCGGCCTTCCCAAAAAGACCATTAGACAGCTGCAGCTCATACAGAACGCTGAGCAGAACCAGGGCATATGACCATATCACACCAGTCCTCTGGTCTTTACACTGGCTTCCAGTTACATCTAGGATCGATTTTAAAGTACTATTACTTGTTTATAAATCACTCAATGACCTAGGACCACAATACATCGCAGATATGCTGATTAAATACAAACCCAACAGATCACTCAGATCAGCAGGATCAAATCAGTTAGAAATACCAAGAGTTAACTCAAAGCAAGGAGAGTCTGCTTTTAGCTATTATGCCAGCCGCAGTTGGAACCAGCTTTCTGAACAGATCAGATGTGCTCCAACAGTAGCCACATTCAAATCCAGACTCAAAACACATCTGTTTAGCTGTGCATTTACTGAATGAGCTCTGAGCCACTGTACATCCGACTGATTGCACTTTATCGATTATGTATCATCTTTTTATTTGTTTAATTCTTAACTGTTTTAATGTAACCTTGTGTATTTACTGAGTGAGCACTGTGCCACTATGTCTGACTGATTGCACCTTATTTTCTGTGGTTAGAGTTGTCTGGGTGAGAGCGGTTGGGAGAAGGGTGAGTGATAGGCACACTCAGATGTGAAGTGTGAGAAACCAAAATCTGAGCGTTAAAAAAAAATGTTAGAAAATTTTAACACAATACTTTTTTTTTTTTTTTTTTTTTTCGCTGAAAGAGGCTGATGGTCTAGGAAAGTTGTTATATGCGCACACTTGTGTAAGAGAGGTGATGAGGTGGACGATGCTTAATATTACCTATCTCATGAGGTTAAAACATAATATCCTTTTGACATATTATAACTTTTATTTAAATCCAAATTACTGAGGTTAAACGGGGTGAGGTGCACGCTGCAGCTGGGGTTGTCACCAGACAGAGGTGACCTGAATTTTTTGATTCAGGACTTTTATTTCTTATGCATATTTTGTGATTATTTTATCATTATTTCAATACTTTTTCTATGTAAAAGGTACTTTGAATTACCATTATGAAAAGTGCTATATAAATTAACTTGCCTTGCCTTGATACAATTCTGCAACTGTCCTAGTACAGTTGCTGTACTTTGACATACATTTGTGTCTTTGTACATATAAACAATAATGATAATTATAACAATTAATAAACTGTGGTAAGATGTGAAGGGGAGAAGAATTCATATGTGCGTCACGTTAAGTTGAAAAAAAAAAAAAAAACACCAGTGTATCTTTGCTCATGACTCACGAGGAAGCCTCCTTACTCCTTTAACCTCACATTTAGAGAATTGAGATGTCCTACAAGATGGCTGAGGTCCATCGGTTTCCGGATCGTAGGATGGAGGACGGATTCCCCCTGGATTCATAAGAATCACAAACATGATCAACAGTCAGAGAAATAGACTCTTTATCCTACATTATGAGTGTTTGCTCAAACTCTCATAAAAGCTGATAGTCATTCTAAACCCCCTTAAACCTAGGTAAGGGAACATTTCACACGTAGCACCGTATTCGTGGTCTTAACCCCACATTGCAGTTCTCCATAACATTAATAGAATGTTTGTTCAATGTTATCTTTAATAATGTTTCCAAAAGATAAGCGCAGAAACATTATTTATACATTGTTTGAAAATAGAAATTTCTAGAACATTTTTGAACACGCTTTAATTATTAAACTTAATGACTTAAAAAATATTTTATGGTTGGATTCTACACAGCAAAATCTTTTAGGTTAACAAACAGAATTATTAAAGGAAAGCAGAACAAACATTCTAAGTCACCATTGTTTGCTGTAGTTAAACTCTGATTGTTTTATTCGTTTTTATCTGAATGATTTATCAGTGTGTTCAATAAACACTTTAACTGTGTCAGAAGAATTTGAGACAGAATACGAGTCATAGAGATTGACTGTGTGTAAATAACTTCATTATATTCAGAAAATGTTTTTAAAAAAAATAACAGTGCACCTTGTACAATCACACCCCACCACATTATGTTTCCTCCTCTCGACGCTTCACACTCCAGTCCAGTGGGTGGCGGTACGGCTCATACTTTTTTTTTCCAACCACCTTTAAAACTCAGAGGAAAAATATTAGTTTTCAGCATGATCTCTAGTGCAGTGGTACTGGCTTAATACAAATCATGTAATTATAGTGTACAAAAACAATACATTTTTTTAATTGAATTCCATATACATGCCTGTAATAATCCCACCCTCATAGACATGAATAAGTTTTGAAGTTTCAGGAATATCTGGAGTAGTATGAACTGACCTGAGATCTGCTGCTGTGAAGATGGTGTTTGTTAAAGAGGAGAGTGAGGAGGACACGAGTGAACCAGAACCCTGGAGAATAAAACACGAGGAACAAGGAGGAGGTTGGTGTTTATTCTTTATTCATCTTTAATGACTGGTGTGGTACATTAAACTAACAAACCTTCAGGCACTGGGTATCCACAGATTTTTAAATGACTTAAATTCCTTGATATAAAAACAAGACTGTCATTAAAATCCACTTTTAAAAAATGTCATAAATGCAACTGAACATGCAACGATAAGATTTAGATATTATTTTTGCTCATTGCTCTTTTATTTTGTACACCCTTCAATATTGTTAAATAGCAACATTTTCATATTACCCTTTCACTACATTACCCAAATAAAAGTATAAATACTGCTGTGAGTATTTCTAATGCTGGGTCATTCTGTGTCAACTCAACCAGAGGTTCTTCCCTCTTCCCATTTTTGATTTTGCTAATATATTTTTTGTAGAAAGACAATCATAAGCAGTGATGAAATACAAAATATTAAATGTCACAAATGTATAATTAATGAGTAATCCACTGTTTTGTTGAGAGGGGTCAAAACGACAAATGTGGGTCAATTTGAATACAGCTGATACTTTAAATATATGAAGAAGAAATCCTTTTGAAACTAGAAAGGTATCCCTTTTTTTCTATCACCTCAGTTGCATAGAACAAACCTGTCTGAGTGCCATAAGTATTGTTTTTCCAAAGTTTGCATGCTTGTAACATGCTTGTAAAGTATTCATTATATCTTAATATCCCAACCTGACTTGAATTTAACCAATTTGTAATGTTCAAAAACCAAATGTAGGCATTTGTTTAACTAAACATTTGATACTTTCTGTGTTTAAAGAATGTCTAAAGAACAAATACTACTAAAACTAGAAAGGTATCGTGTTTCACTCTATCAAAACTATTGCATACGATATAACCTATGAATGACAAATATTTTTTATGAAATGTACATGTAATTAACTCAAGATGTGTTTAAGATATCTTAATGTATTTTTATATTTGTTCTTCCTATGAAACTTTTCTTTTGTAATCTTTGTTTTATTAAGGCCCTATATGTGACACTGGACAATAAAATCTTAAAGCTACACTGTGTGATATTTTCCCCCATCTAGTGGTGTAAAGGTATATGACCATCCAGTGAATATTAGTTTCTGCTCCTCTCAATTTCGATTTCGTTTCAACTCCTCCAGTGGCCGATTTAGTCATGGCTTCCAGTTCGAACTCTTCGGTGAGTGTTGCTTCAACTCAAGTGATGAGGTAATTTTTGAAAACTATTATAATTTGCAGTTATTTAATTTACCAAATGATCTATGATCATTTATCAAATATCAAATTAATCTATGTAAAATGAATAATAGTTTTACTTTTTCGTTATTTTTTACCATTTCATTGCTAACATCAGCTATCAGGTTCCCAGACGAATGCAAGCTAATCTTAGTAAAGTAACTTTTATCAGTGCTATCGTTATTCTGTATATTGTACGACATCACTAGCGTAAGGCAAACAAATTATAATGCAATTAAAATATTAATCTCATGTTATCCGTCATAGAACACGGAATTATGTTATAAGGTAAACAATACTTTTTCATCATTGACGCGAGGAAAACTATCCTAGACGTCATTCTAGTGTTATGCTCAGCACACCATGATATAATTAGCCAAGCAACAATAAAACTTCCAATCTTGGAAAGGCCACTCCAATATTTACTTTTGTCTTGTTGATTTGCCTGTCGCGTTGCCGTCTTAATTCTCTTTTCCGCTTCCTTGGCGATACATATCCCGCAATGTTACTAGGTCCCCGATCCGGGTCAAATTCGGTAATCAATTCCGGGACGTGGTTGCTTTCACACAGAAGGCAACCCGGCAATGCTCCGGGAATATTGCGGGTCCGACGTGCAGTGTGAAAGGGGCTTAAGAGTGATCCTCCATCATCATATAGCAGCCTCAAGCAATCCTCCTCTTCACATTCGACACAGTGCCATCGAGTGTAAAAACGCGAAAAGCGAAGCTTGAATTTACGGGTATGTCCCTCTTTGGCAAATGTACTTTCAAGATGGAGGAGCAACATGGCGACCGCCATCCGAACACTCAACACGTATGTATTTTCAATGGTATAAAATTACAAGAATGCATTATTAGTTGAAAGAAGTAAATATACATTAATGAGCACATATATTTTTGAAAGAACTAAGTGATTTTAGCTAAGAATAAACTTAAAAAGTTACACAGTGTAGCTTTAAGTCACAGGGGTATATTTGTGGCTTGTGAAATTTATCGATCTTTCTTTTATGCCAAAAATCATTAGGATATTAATTAAAATACATAAAAAATATTATTCTTAGTGATATGTGTTGTTAAGGACTTAATTTGGACAACTTTAAAGGTGATTTTATTTATATGTTTCAATATTTAGACTTTTTTGCAACTTCAGATTCCAGATTTTTTAAATAGTTGTATCCTGGTAGCTTTCAGATAATGCAAAAATCTAAAAAATAAATAAATAAATAAAACTCTTATGACTGGTTTTTTGGTCCAGGGCCAACTATGGTTCAATACCATAGACATAGGGATCAATGCGGTAATGTGTAGCATTACACTGCATATTTTAACTGTTGGTGGTATACTGTTTGAAGCTGTTAAAATTAACAAATATCCCTGATACTGATTCAAGAATAGATTCTTATAAATACTCATTTTAAAAGTAAAATAATATGCCTCAACTTGACCATTTTCAGTGTTTTAGCACTCAGAGGGGTATGTTTTAAAATCATTGAGTTGCTCCAAAACTGAAAACAGTTGCTCACAAAACAGCATTCAAATAACAGAAGTCAAAAGACTTTTCACCTGCTCTCAGTGTGGAAAGACTTTCACACGTAAAGAAAACCGTAAGAGTCACATGCTAATTCATGCTGGAATAAAACCGTTTACCTGCTCTCAGTGTGGAAAGAGTTTTACACAAAAAGCACACCTTAATGATCATTTGGTAAATCACACTTTAGAAAAGCCTTTCACCTGCCCTCAGTGTGGAAAGACTTTCACACGTAAAGGATACCTTGAGAGTCACATGTTAATTCATACAGGAAAAAGGCCTTTCACCTGCTCTCATTGTGGAAACTCTTTCAGACTGAAAGGAAACCTGACGAAGCACATGTTAATTCATGCTGGAATAAAGCCTTTCACCTGCTCTCACTGTGGAAAGAGTTTTACACAGAAATCACACCTTAATGATCATTTGGTAACTCACACTCAAGAAAAGCCTTTCTTCTGCCCTCAGTGTGGAAAGACTTTCACACGTAAAGAAACAATTGAGAATCACATGTTAATTCATGCTGGAATAAAGCCTTTCGTCTGCTCTCAGTGTGGAAAGAGTTTTACACAAAAAAGACAACTTAAGGAGCATGTGCTAATTCACTCTGTAGAAAAGCCGTTCTCCTGCTCTTAGTGTGGAAACTCTTTCAGACATAAAGGAAGCCTGAAGAATCACATGAGAATTCATGCTGGAATGAAGTCTTTCACCTGCCCTCACTAGCTATTTTTCTATCCGCCTATTTTTATACACATTTTAGGATATTGCATAAAAACCGCCGGATGGAAAAACGTAAAAAACGCATGCGCTCAATGAGTCGGATACATTTTTAATGCGGTCCGAAAACATGCGCATAAACTACGATGGAAACCCTTTTACAGAACAAATTCATTGGTGCGATTTTGTGATGGGACGGCATAACTGGACCAACCAGCGGATATTGCAGAATCCCACGCCATGAATGTGGCACATGCGGGGCTCCCCTTCACTCCTCAGATAAGCACCATGAGTAATCTGTCTTCCTGAGCGTTGCCTAAAAGATTCCTCACTTGTTGAAAACCTGAAAACTGTTGAGCATGGGTCTTGCCTCCCAGGTCGCTTTATTTATTTTTTTAAAAGCGACTTCGCCCCTCGCAATCTGCCATTCTCTTCCTCTTAGGAGCTCTCCCCACTGTGAGTGCTCTACTCCCGCTAAACCAGTGCTCTCATCTGGTGCAAAGAGTTTAATCTGTTTCTCTGGGTTCTGAGGAGGAATTTGTTGATGACACTGTGTCATTGGCAGCTTCTCATGCAGTAGAGTGGTTAAACTCCATGGAGGACTCCACCCCCTGTCGCCTATGGAGCCAGGTGATGTCAGGCCTGGTCAGGACGCAAGCTTTTCAATGTTCTGACCGAGGCTGATGAAAAGAGCCCACCCACCTTGATCAAGATTCCTGCAATTGGGGCGCCACCTGCAGTTGAAACAAGAAGGGGCCATCCCCAAACTGTTCCCACAAAGTTGGGAGCATGAAATTGCCCAAAATGTAGTTAATTTCACTGGAATTAAGGGGCCAAGCCCAACCCCTGAAAAAACAGCCCTACACTAAAGCCCCCTCCAAAAAACGTTACACTTGCGGTCAGGCAAGTACCGCACTCCTGGCAACCACCACCAAATTGGATTGGCAGACAGAGAAACATGATTCGTCACTACAGAGAACACGTCTCCACTGCTCTAGAGTCCATTGGCGGCTGCTTTACACCACTGCATCCCACGCTTTGCATTGCAATTGTAAATGTAAGGCTTGGTTGCAGCTGCTAGGCCATGGAAACCCATCCCATGAAGCTCTGTATGCACTGTTCTTGAGCTAATCTGAAGGTCACACAAGGTTTGGAGGTCTGTAGATATTGACTTTTGAATCGGTTCTCAGCAAGTTACCAGTTGAGCCGGTTCATTATTTAAACTGAATCAAACTTTAGTTTGATAGCATGTCCATAGCATGTACGACTAAAAGGAAACCGAAAGAGCCAGTGCAAACATCTGTCAAAGTTTTCCGAGGATTACAGAGGATTCGGACTGAGTTGGCGATGAGTCTGAGGCACGTCCTGGAAATATGCTTATTATGACTACTGTCATTAAATAACATTTTATTAAAAACCTGCAAAAACCTTTCTGACATCAGATGTAAATATATTTAACTGTAGCTTATTGTGCATGCAGATTATATTTTAAGTCAAGGGAAATGTATACGTTTATAAGGTTTAATCTTTCTATATAGGCTCCTTTAAAGATGTAATATATGTATCTTTATACTGCTATTGTGCCAGTTATTTGCTATTCACTTTCACACAGTTGCTAAAATGTGTTAATTTGCACACTTCATATCACAGTCCTGCAAACATGACAGAAAATGTACTTGCATTTGTTGTCTTGTGGGAAAAATATGAGACCAGTTTTAGACCAAACATACTCTAATAATGGTTGACCGAATGCGATCAGTGAATGATGAGATTGCTGGAAAAAAAGACCCTGCCAGAAGAATTATGTGATAACTGTATGATGTCTGTACCATCTCAGCGAGCTTTTATGATGAGGTTGTATACATGCGCAGTAAGTTGAATTTGCTGTTTACTGACATTTTAGTGTGGATGAGAAATGTTTGGAAAACGTTATTGTGGATGAGAGCGTTTTGAAACAAAATCTTACGTACGAGTAAAAGTACGAGTTCACAGCGGCTATAGAAGGCTTAAAGGCTCTGCCATTTCAAAGAATAGCACAACGGTGAGCACGTCGAGTATAAACACCTCGCCAAACGGACAAGTCTGCGGAGGCTCGCACTGCGGAGACAACTGAAAGTAGGCTATAAACAAGGCTTAATGGATGAAGATGGAAGAAGAAGGCTGTACATTCGCAAGATGGACATATACTCATTACTTCAAGTTTGTCAGAGATAAACAGAACGTACGTAAGACAAGAAGAACGTAAGACAAGAAGAACGTAATAGTCAAATGCAAATGCAGTGTTATGCGACTTCCATAAACACAGCATCTGTAGGGGCTGCCATTGTTGTTTCGCGGGCTATGTGATGTCAGAACTCTAAAGCTTGGAGCATGCTCTGCAAGAACAAAGAAATTTGTTCGTTTTCTCGAGGTGGCAAGAACAAGAAAAAAGTTTGTTCTGGAAGTACATTCCATACATCACAAGAAAAGCAGGTGCCGATCATCTGCGTGTCTCCACATTAACCACGCCCACATTAAATGTATGACCAATCACACAATAGTTCTCGGACACCCGCAAGAAAAAAGTTCTGCTCAGGCGATGTGTCGAGAGCAAGCAGTGAGAACTCCCAAACCAGGGCTGGAGAACAAAATTACGTCATATTGTTCTTGCAGCCCTGGGAGCGAGAACTTTTTCTCTGTTCTTGCAGAGTATGTTGCAGCCATAACTGGGAGAACATCGATCTAGTACGAGTTCACAAGTGGGAAGTCACAGGTTTAACAGCCGTTCCAGTGCACTTTCACGGTTAGACGATTGGAAAAACACGGGCAGGATATGGTATGGATTTTTTGTAATATATTTTTGGGCTACTTTTTAAAGCAGAGGGAATCAGACATGATTGTCCCGCCACCAGACAAGAGGGTCTGCGTGAGAATCCAGGGCTTCCTCCTGCCAGTACCTTCTGATCTCTGTGTCTACACAAATTCTCCTGTGGGTTGGAGTTTTCTTTTCTTTTCCCAATTAAGTCCGCTAGATTCGTTTTTTTGGGAGGGTTGGGTGCGCTTGCTCCCTCTCCATCACGCTGCTCTACGGGCACATCCATCATCTCCTCCATGAACTCACCCCTCAACTTATCAGCAATGTCAATGTCCTTATACCTAGGGTCGACAAACGCGGTCTTTGCCAGTAGTTGTTGAGTTGAGGGTGCACTGTATTTTTCCAAAAAAACAACAATTTTCCTTTAAGTTGCATGTCAATTGGGTGTCCTCCTCGGTTTCTAGCTGCAGCACTGGTTTAAAAGAGGATGCAGTCACTGCTCGCTCAGTAGACAGTGCATCCGTGAAATCGGCAACACGTTTCAGGGCTGCTTTCACCGATTCCATGACCTCCATGTCCTGCCACATCGGAATTAGGTGCTGAGTGGGCCGGTCATCCAAAACCCTCCGAATGGCAGGGTCATTTTTAGCTTCGTTTCCCACCTGGTGGGGCAATCCTGTGAACAAATTAAAACACATTTAGAATAAACTATGCTTTTATATAATAACACGATTTAAATGTACATGTTTTTTTTATTACTTATAGCCCATTTAATATATTATTTATATTTTTATATTAAATATTTTTACATATTCAGGCTATATTAATTTACATTTACAATTTACATCTCGTGTGCGCTTTTGTCTCAGTGGTTTAATGAAGGCTCAAGGCTATTTCATTTAAGTGTTGTCACTCGTCACATGCTGCTCACACTACCGTGATTGTATATTAAGCTACTTTTATATATAATATGAATATTATTTATATGTTTTATATTTTATAACATTTACATATGTATATTAATTCACATATCTCATGTGGTGTGCGCTTTTGTCTCAGTGCTTCAAGGCTATTTAACAAAGACTATTTAGGCTAATTTAACAAATAGTTGCTGTTCACACTACCATGATTGCATATTGTATATTACTATATATATATAATAATTATTTGTTATTTATATTACATATTTTTACATATTTATATTAAATTATATAGGCCTATATGCCTATCTCGTGTGCGCTTTTGTCTCAGTGGTGCTATTTAATTTAACAAAGTGTCGCTGCTCACACTACTGTGATTATATATATATTGTGATTATATATCATTTATATTACATATTTTAATTTATATTAATTTATATATCTCGTGTGAGCTTTTGTCTCAGTGGTTCAACTATTTAATTTAACAGAGTGTGGCACACTACTCTGATTTTAAGCCTGCCAGATGGATATATTTTTCGATAGCCTTTTAATGAAATTGGATTTTCCGAATCACATAGCCTACTATAGATTATTTATTGATTATATTGAATGAAATCTCACAGGCCCAGCTTATTTAAAGTCAATCTTTCCCAAACAGAGTTGGAAGAGAGTTAAAACTTACCAGTACTAAGGAGTGCTGAGGCAGGTCCAGCTCAGTTTGTTCTTTCTGAAGCCGTTGTTTTTTTTTATTTTGTGTTTTTTTTATTGCCAGCTATGGGAGAAAGCGGTCACCAGCGTTTGACAAACATAATGTTGGCTCCGTTATCACTAGTGACACAAGCCAACCTCTTCTTATCCAGAGACCATACTTCAAGAGTGAATCGCAGAACCTCGGACAGGTTATCACTTGTGTGACTTTCTGACAAGAAGGAGGTTTCCAAACACCTTGACTTCAGCTCCCAGTTGGTGTTCAGGTAATGAACTGTCACGCTCATAGGGCATCATATTAAGGCTTGACCACATATCTGTTGTGAGTGAAAAATGGTCAGCGTCTTTTAACTCATGAGTCTCTGGTACTACCTTTTTGAAAAGTATTTTCTGTCAGGGGGACATATTGTTTGTCAAAGGCCTGTTAAATGGCAACTTTTCCTCCACCAGACGGCGGGTCACGCTATCCGTCAGGGTTTGCCAGTAATGGCTGTCGCATTGGTAATTAGTCCCTTTAGCAAACGAGCCTGCGATCCTCAGCTGTCGTCCCTGCCCTGAGGTTGTAGGCCGATCTTCAGAAGAAGCACTTGTGGTGCTGCCAAGGGCAACAATGTTGCCGGATGATGGATTTGAAGATGGTCCTCAGGTTAGAAGTATTTGAGCGTGATACCAGTACCTTTTTGTGGCATAATCTATAAATGAGCTCATCCAAATTAGCTGGAAGTCCTTTTTTGTCTGGTTCAAAGCCAAAATTTGCCCATATTAGCGATGTGCCATTTGGCTTTGCCACCAAGTTAGCCCTCTCTGCCATGTTTCAATGGAATAGTAGCCTATCTATCTACCCGCTATTGTCGGCTGCGCAACCACGTGAGAGAATTGTGTTAAGCATGTGCAATTAAAAACTGAGGTCCTGCTTATGCGCTTGTATTTTATGCTCTAATAAAATTAAATTCAAATTATAGGCTACAAGACATTTTTTTTTATTTACCTTTATTTTACCAGGAAGTCTCATTGAGATTAAAATCTCTTTTACTCTTTTACATTACACAGGTCCTCTTGCATATAGTTAATAGTTAATACAAATGGAATGTTATAATCGAACATTGCGCGCCCCATCTCTCGAAAGGTCGTTTTTTCTCAATCTTTTGATTAAGTTTTTATTTTTTTAAACCTTGAATAAGCATCTGGTTTAAGACATACTTTTGCCTTTTTCCCTCATGGCATAGGATGTTTTTGTGGGCGTTCCCAGTATTGCAGACCAAGTCTGCGTCTCAATTCGGCTAAAAAGCAGACCATCTGGGTATCTTTGGAATACTCATTTCAACATACTATCAGGGATGTAGCATACAATTTCTCTTTTTGAAAACTATTTACGACAGATAGTAGGTGAATTGGGATGTACCAGTTTCCCCTATAACTCAAATCCCATGCAAGATATATAATTTTCACCAATTTATTTCCCAAAGCCTTTCATTTCTTTAAGCAAATATTTTTTTAATGGGGGAAAAACGGTGCACGGTGTGCTAAGCAAACAGTTTTTTCCCCCTCACTATCTCTCCCTACCACTGGGTGGCGCTAAGACACATACGTGTGTTTGCCAGTTACCATTAAACCCCAGAGGAAGAAGATTCATTTTCGGTGTTTGGTTAAAGCAAACGATTAAAATTTTAATTTTAGTGCATAGAAAGGTTGTTTTAAAAAAAGTAGTCAAGTCAACAAATGCATGTAATATTCCCATCCTCATAGACGTGACTAAGTTTTGAAGCTTCAGGGATATCTTGAGGAGTATGAACTGACCTGAGATCTGCTGCTGTGAAGATGGTGTTTGTTAAAGAGGAGAGTGAGGGGGACACGACTGAACCAGAACCCTGGAGAATAAAACACGAGGAACAAGTAGGAGGTTGGTGTTTATCCTACATTCATCTTTAATGATTGTTGTGATAGCCAACGGAGCACGTGCGACTCGTACAGAAGTGGTTTTTTTTTGGATCGACCACAGCTGGACGGACCGGACACTCCAATATCATTTTGCTCTCGTGTGAACTGCCTCTCCTCTCACTCAGATATTGCGTGTGCGCTCAAACGGCATGCACTCGCCAATCTCTCCGTGTTCTTAACTAATTATTTTCGTTTCTGGATTAAACGTTGTTAGAAGTCATATTAACCAAGAATATACTTCGACTGACCGATGAAAATGCTCCACAGAATCGTATTGGTTGAGAGTGAACTGCACCTGGAATTAGTTGGACAATCAAATTTCTTTACACGTTTAGTTTGGATTTTTTTCCAATGAAAACCACCTTCATATTAGCTATAGCTATGTATCTCTCCTCTACAGCAGTGAATATGACAGTTACAGGGCAATTTATCTGCAAATGCATTAATTTCATAGAATATGTTATTATATGACTAAGTTTAGGGAATAAGTCCGGTCTTAAATCCGAAGATATTTTTATATATTAAACACAAGTACACACAAGTGTGCTTTTTGTTTGTTTGTATAGATAAATCTTTTAGAGGGGTTTGACCTGCAATGCAGTTTTGTACATTCATCCAAGCACCCCATTCTGGGTCATTTCTACAATACATATGAAAAAAAAAGAAATAATAATAAAAATACAAAATTATATATAGACGTGTATCTGCAAGCAGTATCAGGGCCAAGCACAACAGAAGCAGCACACCAACTGCAAACAATTAGTAATGGAGATTTAGTGACATAATGGAGATTCAATGACATTACTGCATTGAACTACTATATATACATTTTAAATATAATATTTATGTCCTGATAATAATATAATAAAAAACATTGCTTTATTTTGGTTTAAAATACCGCAATAAATATCGTATTGTAAGTTTAGTATACTGTTACACCCCTAGTGGTTACCATGGAATACCTAATAACCCTGTTTTATTCATTTATTTGTTGTAAAACCATTGTTTATTTAAGGGGAGATCTATTCACTATGTACACTAATCAGGCATAACATTATGACTACTGACAGGTGAAGTGAATAACACTGATTATCTCTTCATGGCGGAACCTGTTAATGTGTGGGATATATTAAGCAGTAAGTGAACATTTTCTCCTCAAAGTTGATGAGTTAAAGCTGCAACATACTCTGCAAGAACAGAGAAAAAAGTTCTCGCTCCCAGGGCTGAGAGAATAACATGACGTCATGTTGTTCTCCAGCCCTGGTTTGGGAGTTCTCGCAGCTTGTTCTCGACACATCGCCTGAGCAGAACTTTTTTCTTGCGGGTGTCCGAGAACTATTGTGTGATTGGTCAGACATTTAAAGTGGGCGTGGTTAATGCGGAGAAACGCAGATGATCGACACCTGCTTTTCTCGTGAAGTATGAATGTACTGGCTATAACGAACTTTGTTCTAGTACATTGTCGTGTAAACATGCCCCATTTCCTTTTTATTTACCAATTGTCCCAACTGATTTTAATCATTTTAATGTTTTCATTTTAGGCTTCCTGAAAGTGAAAGAGGAAAGACAAGATCTGATTGAAGTGGAGGAGAAACATCAGGATCAGAAAACTTGTGAACAAAGCAGCATTCAAATAACAGAAGTCACAATACCTTTCACCTGCTCTCAGTGTGGAAACTCTTTCAGACATAAAAGAAGCCTTAGGACTCACATGATGATTCACACTGGAATAAAGCCTTACACCTGCTCTCAGTGTGGAAACACTTTTAACTATAAAAAAAACCTTAAGAGTCACATGATGATTCATAATGGAATAAAACCATTCACCTGCCCTCAGTGTGGAAACACTTTCAGACATAAAGGCAACCTGAAGAAGCACATTCTAATTCATACTGGAATAAAGCCTTTCTCCTGCCCTCACTGTGGAAAGAGATTTACACAGAAAGCACACCTTACAGGTCATTTGTTAATTCACTCTTCAGAAAAGCCTTTCTCCTGCTCTCAGTGTGGAACCTCCTTCAGACATAAAAGAAACCTTAATAGTCACATGTTAATTCATAATTAAAAGACATTTCAGCTTCTCTCAGTGTAAAAAGTTTCACCTGTAGACAAGGACTTAATAGTCACGTGAGAAATCACACTAAAGTGATGCCTTACGCATGTCATCTGTGTGAGAAGAGATTTAAATGGCTCACGACTCTCAATGCTCACTCTACAGTGAGGCAATTTAAAGGAGCGGTCAGCAATTTCTGAGAAACGCTTTTAAAATTGGATCAGACCAAGCAGCACAACACACTTGTAGCCAAAGTGGGTATCCATTTTATATATATATATATATATATATAGCAAAAATATTTGTTGGTGGACAATAAATGTGGCATATGTGGAATTAAATAATGGGGTAATCAAATGTAGGCTACTATAATAATATTTTTATTTTAACCTTTAGTTTAGTTTCAATGTTAGAATGTAATATGATTTTTATTTTCCTTTTTTCACATAATGTTGCATAGCCTACATTACATGCACTATATTTTTCATAGCCTTTTATAGGACATCATTGGGCAGGAAGTGAAATACATTTTTTTTTTTTTTTAAATAAATAAATGTTTTATTTTTTCAAATATAAAAGTGTAAACAAATATATAGAGAGATGTATACACCGTGTTTTGGAAAAAGAGTAAGTACAATTGTACTTACACAATAACTCTACAATTCTACAATTTACACAATAACTCAAAACCAACCAAACATTATTGTAATGTGTGAGCATACACATGCTAAATTATCCATTCAGGTATCAAGATCTGTCAAACACACTTGTATACTCCATAAATATCTACCAATGTCCATTAATATCTAGCAATATCCAACAAGACGAAGGAAACTTTTATTGCCATGTATTGCATGCATGGTACAATTTATTGTGTTTTACAGAACTTTTTTTTTGACTGACTGACTGTGTATGACTTCACAAAGAAATCTGTAAAAATAGACATGCAAATGTGTCTTTTTTTGTAGGTGTAAAAAACCTTTTTTACATGCAACACATTGCTACACAAATAAATGTACTGTATACATACAAACGTGCATATTCTTTCTCTGTGTACTGTGTACTATAGTACTGATTTTCTTAAAGTAAATGTAGTTTTTTTTTAACCTACCGTTGAAATCTCGCAGCAAGTCACCTTTATTTATATAGTGCTTTTTACAATATAGAGTTGCAAAAGAAATGGTTTAGTCTGTACAGCAGATCTTAAAGGAAATTGTTATAGTCCAGTTTAAAGTCTAGTGATGGTTCATTCCCGTAAAAAGTTAATTAATTCATTAACTTAAAAAGTTAATTAATTTAGTTTATTTAAATATACAGCCGCATTGGAGAAAACATGGATGGATCGTCCAGCTCAGTTCAGTTCTAATACAATAGTGTCAATGCAAGCAGATCAATAATATTTTTCCATTTTAAGTGTCCCCCTAAGCAAGCCAAAAGGCGACAGTGGCAAGGAAACTCCGTCAGGTGGCAAAATGAAAGAAAAAATCTTGGAAGAAATCAGGGTCAGTTGAGGGCCCAGTTCTCTGGCCAACAAACAATATATAATAATGTTCCAGCATTACAGATCAGAAGTCAAATTAGATCCGAATGAAGATCAGAGTAATCTACTTCTCAAACAATGCTAGGAAGACACTTCCAGTTTAGTTTAGGTGCTAAATAGGACAAGGGTCTACTGCCTGCTGTTGATTTTGATATTCTATAGGAACTCGAGCTGCTGTGTTTTAAACCAGCTGGAGTAAAGTGAGCAGGGCAACCACCCAGTAGAGCACTACAATAAACTAGCCTTGTGGTCATGAACTAACTGTTTTGTCATTAAAAGCATGTCGTAATTTAAATATATTTTTAAGATGAAGAATGTATATTTAGGTTACAATTTTTACCAAAAAGTTCCAATTTAGCTGACTTTACCCCTATTTTAGTGCTCAGTTATACTGCAAATAATGTTTCTACAGCATTATTATGAAAAAGTATTTTTATGACACTCATAAGGGAACGTTCGGTGATTTTCACTGAAATATTTGACTGGAATAAATTAATCGCTCTCCTTTCTCTTCCTCTTTCAAGTTTGGTGCCAATTGATAGATCCCACTCCAGTCCAGTGGGTGGCGGTAAGGTACAAATACGTTTGTTTACCAAACACCATTAAACCTCAGAGGAAGAAGAATGTTTTTTTTTTTAGCATGTTCTCTGCTGTCGTTTTAGTGGTCTTTTAGATACGATTCTTACGAACTGTTGTACTTTTATTAAAAAGAAAGATACACATTTTGAATTGGGTCAGTAAATACCTCTAAATATTCCCATCCTCATAGACGTGACTAAGTTTTAAAGCAAGCAGGGATATCTGGAGGAGTATGAACTGACCTGAGATCTGCTGCTGTGAAGATGGTGTTTGTTAAAGAGGAGAGTGAGGGAGACACGACTGAACCAGAACCCTGGAGAATAAAACACGAGGAACAAGGAGGAGGTTGGTGTCTTTTCTTCATGCATCTTTAATAACTGTAGTAGTACATTGAGTCTTTAATTCCTTAATGTAAAAATGCGTTAATTAACATTAATCATTAATATGTCTGCAACTAAACAGACAGCAATAAGATTTCATTTGCGCTTGGATGGACTCTTCATAAACTTTTTACATTAGCGTAATCTCATAAATTATATATATATATATATATATGTGTATATATATATATATATATATATATATATATATATATATATATATATATATATATATATATATATATATATATATATATACACATATATATATATATATATATATGTGTGTGTGTGTGTGTGTGTGTGTGATTTATTTATTTATTTTATTTTTTTACTTGTAGCAAGTATGCACATAGCTTAAAAACTGTTAAGTACAATACATAATGTTCTAAATCCTACTGTTTTCATTTCCTGATACCACACCTACACTCTGTTTTTACAATCAATTACTTCAGTCAATTGATTTGTTGACTAAATTAATACTATTTGTTCTTGGATCATCACATTTGTTGACAAATTTAATAACAACTGTTATTGACCCATGTTCAGCCTGCTTCTTCCTGGACGTTTTCCAGTAAATGGTGCCTCCTTGTCTCTTTATGGAAGTGCTGAGTGTCGTTGGACCTTTTGTTTTTACAAGAATAGGTCTAAATCGTAGCTTATCTCAAGGCACTGTTCCATCAATCCTGAAACATGCAGTAGTGAATTTAAAAATGACCCTTTTTACCAAAATTAATGGAAAAGGTTGTCTTCCTTCTAAGGGTGTCACAATTCTCCAAATCCTCGATTCAATTAAATTTTCGATTCTAAGGTCATGGTTCGAATCGATTCTTGATTTTTACATTTATTTATTTTTTAAGCACAGGTTGCTATGCCATTTTTAGACTAGACTTTTATGCAATATAATATCCAACCTTTGTTCGCAATGTACCACACTACATTGTCAAATTTTAAAGATTTATTAACAACATAATGTAACAATAACTTATATCTTCAGTCATTTGAAAACTTAAGCAAAATTACCTGCCATCTAGTTTCTCTTTCTCTTCTTCACAGAAGATGACATTCAATTTCACAACAAAACAAACAAAAACAATAACATGTAATGTGCTGTGATGGTTATAAAGCTCTGCGTTGCTCTGGAGGTCCAGCAATTTGTAAACTAAACTAAATGTGCGCTGCTCAGATCTTCAATAACTTTCTCCTACATTATTGTAGCTACGTGGAAGGAATCACCGTAGCTGTGAGAGGCGTTCTACTTATCTACTACGTATTTCGTAGCGTGGTTCTAGCGCTCAAATTAAAAGCCTAAATGCACATTGACTCTTATTTTTAAATGCTCGCGCCTTATTGCATTTGCAGCTACTCATTCAAGTTCAGATGAGGGAGATAAAGTATGCATTGTTACAATCGTCTAAAACATATAACTATATAAACATTGTAAGGTAAACCTTGTCATTATTCATCAGCATTAGTTCATAAACAATTGCCTGGCATAATTGTGCACTATTCATTGATTGAGCCGTTCTGAAGCGCCATATTAGAGATGCGAGAGCCTGAAGAAGCTCAACAGTGCCGCGTTTTCCTGCGGTTAGATCCGCACATTACAGCTCAAATGTGCTCATTCATTAAGTCATTACTCTTGTGTTGTTTACAAACATCAGAAGTTGATGCTTTATTTTTGGTTAATCTAGCTACTGTATCGAATAAATACCTAGGGTTATGTTTGTTTTCTTCTAAGAGAGTCGAGAAATAAGCAGCTCTAGCAGTTTTATTGCCTTTCTGTATGCAATCATACTATCTTTCCATGAAATACAAAAAACCTCCAGTTTTGTTTTTTTCCAGCTGCGCTCCATTTTTACAGCTGCTGTTTTAAGGGCCCGAGTGTGCTCGTTCTACCACGGTGTTGGACTATATTCTGCTTTAATTATTTATACTACTTTTTTCTACTAGCCTTTTTACTTTTTTATTTATCTTCTTTAAGTGCAGGGAAGCAACTGTGTCTAAAGTGCAGGAAAAGAGAGAGTCATTAGTTTATGTTGCAACATTGAGTTCCTCTAGGCTACAAAGCAATCTTTAGTCTTTAGTTGAATAATTCAAGGTGGCTTTGCAGTATACAAATTAAGTATACATGATATTAGGTAATGATCTGAGATGTCATCGCTCTGCTGCAGAATTTCAACGGCATCAACATTTATTCCATGTGACAGTATTAGGTCTAAAGTATGATTATGACAATGAGTGGATCCTGACACGTGTTGCCTAACTTGTTTTCATCAACTCGGAGGAGGCTGAAAATACATATATTATCATGCCTGTTTTCTGCAATCATCTGTGTACAGAACTTATTTTTGCAGCCTTATTTCAAAATGGATTAAATTAATTATCTTCCTAAAAATTCTGCAAACAATACCCCATAATGACAACGTGAACCAAAGTTTGTTTGGAATCTTTGCAAAAATGTTTTTATTTTTATTTTATTTTTTCTAAAACAACACATCTGCACAACGGTGCACAGCCATTTTTTTAGATCTCTCCAGAGATGTAAGTGTATCCCCACCCCTCATCATAAATTATCTGTTATCTCTGGTCTTCTAACTTCCTGCTCTTAAGCAGAGTACGATTAAACATGATTTCTTATTAAAAGAGCACAATAGATTCAACACAAATGTGGATTGGAACCGTGTTCAGAGTTCATCTCAAGGTTGTTAAGACAACAGGGATCTGGTTTGACAAACAACTTTGGCTGTTATCTTGTTGTGAATAAATGTTTGCAAGGCTGTAAAATACTTGGGGGGTTTTGTCAGCTTGGCTGAATTGGGCCTACATCTTTTCGATGATTAGGTTGTTGATTTTGGGTTCTGGAGTGTTGAATTGTTGTTTTTGTGTGGAATTATGTTTGAACGAATCATCTAGAAGATTAATTTGGGTCTTATGCGCCCTCAATTCCTACATATTCTTCTGCTTGAACATTTTTACAAAATATCTTATCTGGCTATGCTTTCATCACTAAACAAGTTTAAGTTACTTTAACAGGTTGTGTTTTCTCCTTTGGTAAATTGCTGCTGTGAAATTGACTTCTTGGCCCGGTCACTCTTGTAAAAGAGATTTTAATCTCAATGAGCTAATGAGTTTTTGAACCTAGTTAAATGAAGGAAGAATTAATGAAATTGTCCCAATTGATATTTTTTTTAATCATTTTAATGTTTTGATTTTAGGCCTGATCGAAGTGAAAGAGGAAAGACAAGATCTGAATGAAGTGGAGGAGAAACACCACGTTCAGAAAACTCATGATGCCACCACTGGAGAGAAATCATTGAGTTGCTCACCAAGAGGCATTCAAATAGCAAAATTCAAAAGACATTTAACCTGCTCTCAGTGTGGAAAGACTTTCAGACATAAAAGAGGCCTAAGGATTCACATGATGATTCATACTGGAATAAAGCCTTTCTCCTGCTCTCAGTGTGGAAACGCTTTTAACTATAAAAAAAGCCTCAAGAGTCACATGATGATTCATACTGGAATAAAGCCATTCTCCTGCTCTGAGTGTGGAAACACTTTTAAATATGAAAAAACCCTTAAGAGTCACATGACGATTCATACTGGAGTAAAGCCGTTCTCCTGCTCTCAGTGTGGAAAGACTTTCAGATGTAAAGAAGGTCTTAAGAGTCACATGTTAATTCATACAGGAAAAAGGCCTTTCTCCTGCTCTCAGTGTGGAAAGAGTTTTATATATAAAAAAAGCCTCAAGACTCACATGATGATTCATACTGGAATAAAGCCTTTCATCTGCTCTCAGTGTGGAAACGCTTTTAAACAAAAAAGAAGCCTTGAGAGTCACATGTCAGTTCATACTGGAATAAAGCCTTTCGTCTGCTCTCAGTGTGGAAAGAGTTTTACACAGATAGGACGACTTAATGAGCATATGCTAATTCACACTTCAGAAAAACCTTTCGCCTGCTCTCAGTGTGGAAAAACTTTCATACGTAAGAGAAGCCTTAAGAATCACATGTTCATTCATGCTGAAATAAAGCCTTTCGTCTGCTCCCAGTGTGGTAAGAGTTTTACACAGAAAACACAACTTAATAATCATTTTGCAATTCACACTTCAGAAAAGCCTTTCTCCTGCTCTTCTTCAGAAAAGCCTTTCTCCTGCTCTTCTTCAGAAAAGCCTTTCACCTGCTCTCAGTGTGGAAAGTCTTTCACACGTACAGAAGGCCTTAAGACTCACATGTTAATTCATACTGGAATAAAGCCTTTCACCTGCTCTCAGTGTGGAAAGGGTTTTATACAGAAAAGACAACTTAATGATCATTTGGTAACTCACACTGAAGAAAATCCTTTCACCTGCCCTCAGTGTGGAAAGACTTTCACATGTAAAGGAACCCTGAAGAGTCACATGTTAATTCATGCTGGAATAAAGCCTTTCGTCTGCTCTCATTGTGGAAAGAGTTTTACACAGAAAGGACACCTTAAGGATCATTTGGTAACTCACACTAAAGAAAAGCCTTTCACCTGCCCTCAGTGTGGAAAGACTGTCACACGGAAAGGATACCTAAAGAATCACATGTTAATTCATACTGAGAAAAAACCTTTTGTCTGCTCTCATTGTGGCAAGAGTTTTACACAGAAATCACACCTTAATGAGCATGTGCTAATTCACACTTCAGAAAAGCCTTTCTCCTGCTCTCAGTGTGGAAAGACTTTCACACGGACGGGACATCTTAAGACTCACATGAGAATTCATTCTTAAAGAATACAATTCACCTGCTCTGTGTGGAAAGACTTTGAAAGAAACCCTTGGGAATCACATGTTAATTCATGCTGGAATAAAGCCTTTCAGCTGGGAGCTTCACTATTACATTGTGAGTCTGTACGTTTTGGGGGCGGAGCAGTGGGGGTGTGTTGTTTGTTTGTGTTGATTTCTCAGAAATCGCTGTTAAATTGGGCAAGAAACCAGTAGCCTGGCTCCGCCCTCCTATGTACTTCCACTCAATTTTCATTTTCCTTCAGTACTACCCGGGACTGCAGTGTATTCTCAGGTTTTCTCTAAACTAATTTTAACCGGTCCAATCAGCAAACAGAGGGAGTGGCGGAGATCGATGATGTTGTGCGCTAGTTGTAATTGTAGTTCAGTAATGGCGACGGAGAAAGATGCGAGGGAAGCCATTCGTTCCTTTATGACAACGCTGCCAAATACTTAGAAGTTAAAGCCGGAGCAAGAACAATCTTTGCTGTGATTTGTTGGTGGCCATGGTGTTGTGGCCCTCCTCACCAACAGGATAAATGCTCCGTAAGTGATGAAGGGGTTGGCTGGGGGAAGCCCTATTCGGATGATAATTGTTCCTTGTGGGGTCGGAAGGTATTGCCATCATTTAAGTTACAGGGACTAGTCAGTTATTTTATTGCCGTCCGTTTCCCACCACCTGCCTAAGAATCCCCGGCCAAATTACCGACTGCTTTTACAAACACCAAGGTCGTGTGGGGATGTAATTGCTGCCAGAATCCACATCTCTGAGTTTTCAAGAATATATTTCTTCAAAATTAACTGTTTATAATCCTTTTTGAACACTGCAGAGCACCATACGGTTGCGCTTTGCTGTTATTTGGATGCACTTGTATTTCTTTAAAAGGCTGGCATGTATTTACAAGACCAATATATTTCATCACGCTCAAAAAATTTAAACAAAAGCATGTAAACATTTAAATTGGGCCATTATTTATGGCAGCATTTACTGTCATACATTAATTACAGCATACAATCATGTTACGGACCATGTGATCAGCACGTTCCTGATCACAAAACTCTCCCCCTCCACCGTGAATAAATCACAATCCGAATCCACGAGTTTTAGGTTTTATCACTGAGGTGGTGTGCATGCACATTTATTTTGACGGATTTCCATGTGAGAAGGGCGCATGACATATGTCACGACCAAACGGTAACGATTGGTTATGGCAGATCTAGAGTAGCTCTGGGGAGATCCAATAGTTTTAAACTTCAACAGAGTACCCGCCTTTGCGGAAGTAAACGCTTGTCAATGGAGAGTGGCCAGGCTCTCTGTACAAATAAAATGTACAAGAGTCTAGTAAGAACAGCCTAAGAAACCAGCAACCTGTTACTAAAAATACAAAGAAGAAACATGTTTTTAGATGTATATTTTAAATAATAATAATGACAGAATCATACTTGAAGGTATTTTCCTTTTTGCTATTTACGGCTACCATAGAAATGACAACTACAAATTATATGAGCCAGAGTCAAAGTCAAATAATAATGATTATTATTATTATGTTATAGTCTCCATGTAAACTACAAAAATGTGAATTTATGAAAATGATGTAATGCGCATGCATGCGTATATTACATACTCAGTTTATATGAATAATGAATAATACACTGTTTTTAGTTTCTTGTGCAGATGCATGCATCTTTTCAAAAATACAAAGGAAAAACATTAAAATGTTTTAGTACATCGTTGCCGCGTGTTATGTCATACTAAGCACCCTGTTTGGGAGAAAATGTTTTAGTTAGTAGCTAATGTAGCTAGACAGATAAACTATAATAGAGTGATCACAGGAAATCAAGTGTATCCATTCAGAAGAGCCGACGCACAATTAACATAATCAATGCATAATTATGTTTTTCTTGAAATTTTCTTTTCGTTATATGACTTCACATGAAAGAAATGCGTAAAAATAGACATGAAAATGTCAATTTTCTGTTTACATGTAACACATTGCTACACAAATAAATGTACTGTATTCATACAAATGTGTATATTCTTTCTCTGTGTACTATAGTTTTGACTTTTCATAGTAAACTTTTACGTAGCATTGCAATCTTCCAGCCAGCAAAGCTATGTGGGGCTCAAATGGTTTGCATCTGGCCAATCTAAAGGGGCCCAGTGAGTGTTGTCCTCAGTTTCCATGCAGACCTTACATGGGCTTGCCCAAGTGAGTTGAAATGAACATTGATTAGTGTACACACTACAGAGTGTTAAAACTTAACACTGACTCAGTGTTGAGTAGAGATTATTCAGTGATTTAATTGAGTGGTGGTTGTGCATTAGTTATGAACACCTGCTGACCACTGAAGGAAAGAGGAACAAGAACAACAGAAAAAGTAAAAGTCACAAGCAGAAACACAACAAATTACAAATTACTTTTATGTATATGCGAACTCAGGTATTTTAAACACATTAGCTCTTTCTACGCAGTTTAGCTGTTCATCCACATGAAAACGCAGTATGCGGTTACTGAAACCAGACTTTTAAAAAAAAAACTCCAGCCAAGGTGAAGACTTTTAGAAACTCCGGTTGCAGCGTTGCCGTGTAGATGATGAAGCCGGAGATTTCGGCTTGTGAAGAACTGTGCACCGTTCTCTTCTTTTTTTGACGCAAGATTTAGGGGTGTAACGATACACTTGTCACGATTCGATATGTATCTCGATGCTGAACTCACGATGCAATATGTATCCCGATATGTTAAGGGAAATTAAAAAGGTTTTATTTTTTTTATTTTGTACTTTTTATTATTATTATATATTATTATTTGTGTTTTATTATCTGGACCCACAAATATTCCCCCATTGCATTATTATACATTATATTCAACATTATGTATAGTTGTTGTATGATTGTATGTAATAAGATTGTTAATGTAATAATATAAATAAAAAAATTTCCTCCTCATGCATTACTCACTTTTTCAATGCAGGCAGCATCTCTCCCCGTCCCTGCTATGCCCTGTCTCTCCCGCTATTAATGCAGTATGTAAAAATGAACCACCTGAAATGCTTTAAATAATCATACTGCCAAAACTAAATGTGATCTGGTTAATTAAAATTTTGTTTGTGCTTTCACTAAGGAGTGTCGCTTTAAATAATGTTTGCGCTCTCACTGAGGAGCGCCATTCCACCAGCATGTGCTCTTCAGGTGATCAATGCACTCATCAAAGCTCTAATCGCAAGAAAGCTCATCAGAATGACCTCTAGTCTCAAACTGGAAACGTTTAGTTCATCCAAGAATTTTAATTAAAGCCATTATGTCTCTTCAACAGACTAGAAGGCTAATGAATATTTGGATTAGACACTCGATTAGTTATTTTTATATGCCTTTATGACATTCTTTGCATCTTTTAAGTTTGAGAGGAATGGACTTTAAAAATGGAGGGACAAATCCCTCAGGTTTCATAAAGAATATCTTAATTTGTGTTTGGAAGTTAAAAAAATTGACATGATGGTGAGATAATGTTGACAGAGTTTACATATGTGGTAGCCTACATTTGTTAATTTGTGTTTGGGTGAATTATACCCTATAAATAGGCCTACTACAGCAAGTTGAGCCTTGGATAAAACAACTCTGTAACGTAGATCATATTGTTTCCATCAACGATACATATTGTCATATTTTTATATAGTGATATATCGTTTAACGATTTATCGTTACACCCCTAGTAAGATTGTGCGCGTTACCTCTTGTTTAAATGAGTCGAGTCTATGCAATAGTGGACATAGCTTTTAATAACTCTGCTAACAGCACTTCTCACATATATACAGATATATTTTTTTACATTTAGATTTAATCATTTAGCAGACACTTTTATCCAAAGCGACTTACAAAAAGGAGAGAGCAATAGAAGCAACGAAAAAAAACAAGGACAACAACCTGTAAGAACTGTAAGAAGTCCCAGTTAATTGAGCACAGTACACAAATAATTTTTCAGAAGACAAACAAACAGAAAATTGAATTGGATAGTTAAGTGCTAGTCTTTATACTGGTCAGGTGCAAATGGAAAAGATGTGTCTTAAGATGTTTTTTGAAAATGGCTACAGACTCAGCTGCATGAATTGAGATCGGCAGGTCATTCCACCAGGTGGGAATGGTCCAGGAAAAGGTCCTTGAGAGTGATTTCATGCCTCTTTGGAATGGAACCATGAGGCGTTGCTCACTCACAGAATGCAAGCTTCTGGAGGGTGTGTAAGTCTGAGCAAGCGAGTTTAGTTCAAATTCATTTTAAAATATGTCTTGTCCTAAACCCAGAATGCTGCAGGTTCCGATGAAACTCCAGCCAATGAATCCTCATCCACACTCAGTGTGGGTTGTGGGCAATATTGGTTGTTAGAGTGGAAATATTAGACCATCCGGGTATCTTTGGATTACTCTTTTCAGCATACTATGGTTTGGGACATACTAATTCTGTTTTCGAATACTATTTAGTATGGATAGTATGCGAATTTGGACACAGTTTGAGTTTTGAGTTTGTTTCTAATAAAAGTAGCTGCTGCCTTTTTCTGTCAAGTTCCCTTTCGAAAGGGAACTTGCACTGTGTCCTAGAACGCTTCGGGGAACGCCTCCAGCATGACAGGTGTCTGAAGCTACTATCGAATCGCGTCACTCCTAATTACCGGCGACAGCCCATGACATCATCAATGTGCGACCAGGAAGTATATAAGGGCGCCTACCAAACATGACACTATCTTTTTTGTCATCAGGGACTCTTCTGTCTGAATTGCTTAAACAAATTAAGGTAATAAAAATTCAGTTATTTACTGCCTGGGATAAAGAGCATGCACAGTCAGTTTGTGTTTTACACATTTACACTGCTGTTTGTATAAATTGAGAGCGGTTTTCCAAGATCGCTCCGTTCTTGTCTAGCTCTCCTCTTTAGGGAAGGGAGTTCAGCATCTGGGACTGGTGATGTGGTCTCGCTCATGCCAAGGCTGGGCACTGGCACACATCATGGGTTTCCCAGATGCTGCCGATTGACGAGACGTTTGCGAACTATCTTGCATATGAGTAGGCATCAACACAGAGCTCCAACTCTGCCATCTCCTCTCTTACGACATTGTAGATTAATGGCGGGGCATACATGACAGCAGGTCAGGCTGTTACAGCTTTTCACACCATGGTGGTGTTTCAGACGTACCAGGCCAGGATCCGCACCCAGGCAGGCGGGAGTATCACCTCTCATGCGCCCCCTCTGAGGAGGAGTAGGTTGCATGAGAGGTGAGACTCCTGTAAGAAGAAACCTGACCTTCATGTTTCTTCTTCATCATTTCCCCAGGTGCTTCTTACATCAGGTCTAGGACTGGGTGGAAAGATATCGGCCCGCTTTCACTTGATTAGTGAGGGCACCTCTTTCAGGTATGCAAGGGTGGTAGACACCATGGTCATATGAGAACTGTGCGGTGAGTCTTCGCCCTACATGCCGCAGGTGAGATGGTCTGTCATTTTTTTGTGTGGATAACACTAAAATGTATTTCTCTACAGACCTTAGTTCCCTGTATAGAGTTTAGGGGTATGTGTTTTTTAGTAGACTCCTGACAGGTAGTAGGCCTTAGCAGGCCTCCCTGGGATAGAGTCACAACGCTTGAGCAATAGTGGCAGCTGCAACAGGAGATAGCCTCGAGAGGCCTCCTGTGGGCCCTAGTTATGCTCCCAATGGTGTTGGTTTGTACAGAATGTTTGTCATCAGCTAGTATGCCCTCCCAGGCCTCCCTGATGATGAGCAGCAGCATCGTTAATTAACAGCCATGTTGTAAAGGCTCCTCTAAGAGAGGGCTTTTATTTTGACATTGCATTGCCTTTTCAGAACGTGCACTCAAGTGAGAGAGTCTGCCGTTGCCTGCTGAACCTTTTGTCGGTTACCTGATCGCTGAAAGGACATTTTCTTCCTGTTTCGTTGTTCTTTGATACAGCAGTTCCCTCAAGGTGTTAGTAATTGACCCACAAACTAATGCCTCTACTGCATGTAATATCTGTACCTCTGTGACCTATAATTCATCAATACATCACCTAAACCTGCTTTCCTGTCTCCTCATCATTTATAAAATTGTGCTCTGACCGGCACCCAGAGGGGTTCACTCATTTAATTACAAATCAGATCCTGACAGTCCAAGTCTCTATAACAAGTGGTCCTTCGAGCTGGATGAGTGTTCCTTTCTGATAGGATGGACTCTGATGAGGAGATTGTTGGCGGAGCTCGTCCGAAGCGTCTTACTCGCCCTCCAACCTATCTAGAGGAGTATGAGGTGCATCTTCCCCGGTACAGACCTGCCTCAGAGCCTGATGTTTTCCGCACCATGGAGACGCCTGTCCCAACCTGGTCCCTGTCACTGCAGCCTCATGTTACATCTCATAGTGGTGACCGTGTCCGTACTAATCGCTCGCAGATCTTGTCTTCCAGTCGTCAGCCTTATCAGCCTGCTGTGGGTCCTCAGCCAGTCATTTCCTCGCCTCCGACGGCTGATTTAGTAGCTTCGGCTAACCTCAGCGAGCTACAGCACCTGCGCCACGAGCGTGCAGCCTTCCAAGCAGACCTGAAAGAGTTGAGAGCAGTTCATGCAGAGGTGCGAGAGTTAGTCATAGCAGCGCAGTCACTTCGAGCAGACCTTAGCCAAGCCAGAGGGCAACCTCGTTCGTCACTGCTGCCCTCTGTGTCGCGGTTGTCTAATCCTCCAGCCCATCCCTGTGTGTCCACTCCTGTCGTCGACAGTGGTCCTTTCCCCGATCTTCCTCTGCCGCCTTGGCCTGAGCCGGAAGCAGCTTTAGTGAGACAGTTCAGTGACCTCGAGTTGTCTGGTGCAGCTACTTCCTACCGCCCTGTGGTACCAGAGTCTCAGCAGTATCCCTTTGTGCTCCCTACCACCCAGTCGCGTCCTTCTTGGCCTAGCGTGCCAAACGCTGGTGAGTTCCCGCCACCTCCGACTCCTCAGGACCTTAGGGAGTTGCTCACTCCTAGTGCCATGCCCTTGCCTGTCCACAGCCAGTCAGCGCCTGCCTATCCTAGTCTCCCAGCTTGCCTTCCTCAGACAGAGCCTAGGGTGCGCCGTGTGGTTCCTTCTTCTGAGTTTGTCTATCGTGGTCCCCCTCCCACAATTCCTAAATTTACTCGTCCAGATCCTAGTGAGTTCGCTCGCCTTCGCATAGCACTGGAAAACCTGCTCCCCCCAGATGGCACTGAGCTGTTTAAGTACCAGATCTTAGTAGATCACCTTAAGCTCGAGGAGGCTAAGATGATAGCCGACGCTAACTTGAATTCGCCTACTCCCTTCACGGACACTATGTTGGCACTTTGTGAAAAGTACGGCCAGCCACATCAGTTAGCCTTGAGGAGGATAACTAGTGTCCTTGATAGTCCTGACATTAGAAGAGGTGATATCCCCGCCTTCCAGAGATTTGCTCTTCAAGTCCAATCCCTAGTCGGTCTGTTGAGAACGTTAGGACGTGATGGTGAGTTGGAGTTGAGTTGTGGTTCCCACGTCGCACGCCTACTAAGCAAACTTCCCCCTGAGCAGAGAGCAGAGTTTTGCCGCCATATGTTTCGCCAACCTGGGTCTTCCCCTAACCTAGTCGACCTCTCTAATTGGCTGCGTTACGAGACATGGTGTCACAGTTACGATGCAGAGTTAATGTCAAAGAGCTCCCATGCTGTCAAGAGATCCGTTACTGTTCTGCATGGAGTTGGAACATCCCCAGCCACATCCTCATCCTCATTGCCTTCACCAGTTGAGACTTCCAGGCCTCGTAAAGATTCAGTCCAGCCAGCTAAGCCTGTCAGAGAGAAATGCTATTGTCCATTCTGTGACGCATCTGAGCATTATTTGAGTCAGTGTGCTTCCTTCGCCCAGCTTACCACTGATCAAGTAAAGACATGGATCCGTAGTCACGATCGCTGTTGGCGTTGTGCCAGATCCCACCATGCTGCCCGATGCGACTTGAAGAAGCCCTGCAGTCTTTGCCATGGCTTACATCTTCGCTCCCTTCATGATGTTAATGTCAGTCCTTCCTCTACAGAGGATTCCGCTACTGTGGAGAAGAGTTGCCTTACGAGTTACTCCTCGGATAGGTTCTTCTGTGATAAGCCCTCTGTTAGTGGCCGTGTAATGCTTAAGGTCGTTCCAGTGCATCTGCATTATGAAGATCGTACCTTGGATACCTTTGCCCTACTGGATGATGGATCGGAGCGAACAATCCTGCTCTCCACTGCCGCTGAAGCCCTAGGCATTCAGGGGGTTCCAGAGGATCTTCCGTTACGAACCGTCAGAGACGATGTTCAGGTCATTAGAGGTCGTTCTATATCCTTTCAGATATCTGCAGTCTCCCGACCACAGAACAGTTATCAGATCAGTCATGCTTTTACAGCTGATCGCCTTAACTTGTCGCGCCAAACCTATCCTGTGGAGCAGTTAAGGCAGAAATACCGACATTTGAGAGGCCTTCCCCTCCGTACCCTTACAGATGTCCAACCATTGCTCCTTATTGGTTCTGATCAGCCTCATCTGATAACCCCAACTGAGCCGGTTCGATGGGGCGGCCAGGGTGCACCAGTTGCTGTTCGTACCCGTTTAGGATGGACACTACAGGGTCCTGTTCCTTCTAAGGGTTGCCCTTCTATTCCTCGCCAGTGCCTGCTTACCTCTTCGTTTCACGTCCAAGATGAACTCCTTCACCATGTTCAGAGATTGTGGCAGTTAGATACCATTCCTTCCCGTGAGTGTCATGAAGTTACACGTTCCAAGGAAGACCAGGCAGCTCTTCAGCTTTTGGACCTCAAGACTGAGACCCTCGAGATAGAGGGTGTTCATCGTCTTGCCACCCCCCTTCTTCGTCGTAGAGACATGCCTGTGCTGTGTGCTCCGAGAGATTCAGTCTTGCCTACCCTCCGCAGCGTGGAACGACGGCTGCTGAAGGATCCTGAGAAAGCCGAGACCTACCGAACAGAGATGCGTAAACTCCTGGAGAATGGAGCAGTCCGTGTAGTCCCTGAACCTGTTCCTGATACCCCAGAGTGTTGGTACATTCCGCACCACCTGATTAGCCACAATGGGAAGTCCCGTCTCGTCTTCAATTGTTCCCATCAGTACAGAGGTCAGAGCCTTAACCAGTACCTATTGCCCGGACCTAACCTTGGAGCTTCGCTGATAGGTGTCCTCCTTCGTTTCCGAGAACGTCCTGTAGCAGTGAGTGGGGATATTAAGGCGATGTTCCACCAGGTTCGCCTCCTGCCGGAAGATCGTCCTCTACTCCGCTTCCTATGGCGAGACTTGCAGATGGATGAGGCTCCCCAGACTTTTGAGTGGTTAGTCCTACCCTTCGGTACCACCTCGAGTCCTTGTTGTGCTATCTATGCACTTCAGCGCCAGACCCGTCAACACCCCCTGACAGATGAGGAGATCTGTTTCTCTGTGGAGAGGTGTTTCTATGTTGATAACTGCCTCCAGAGCCTACCTACTGCTGATGCCGCCCAGAGTCTGATTGATCGCTTGCGCACTATCCTTTCTGGAGCTGGATTCGAGATTCGGCAGTGGGCTTGTAATGAACCTGCCGTCTTAAGTCACCTGCCTCCCGACGCTCGAGCTACCAGTGTGGAGCTGTGGCTGACACAGGAGAAGACCGACGTCTCTGAGTCCATGTTAGGTTTGAGCTGGAATTGGCAGTCTGATACCTTGTCTTATAAGCACCGGCCTGTGATCTATGAGACCCCTACCTTGCGGAATATTTATAGGGTCCTTGCCACACAGTACGACCCATTGGGATTGCTCCTTCCTTACACCACCCGTGCGAAAGTGATCGTCAAGCACCTTTGGAACAAGCAGAGGGAATGGGACGATCCTCACTTACCTCCTGACCTTCTCCATTCCTGGAAGCAGTGGGAAGAAGAACTTCGTTGCCTTCCTAGTGTCTATCTTCCTCGCCCTTATGTCCCCCCTACAGTTGGGATTAGTGGAGTTACACACGAGGTCCATATCTTTTCAGATGCCTCTGAGCAAGCCTACGGAGCTGTAGCTTACCTCCGTACGGTTGACCCAGCCGGCCGGACCTACCTGTCCTTCCTTCTCGCTCGGTCTCGGGTAACCCCTAGACGAGTGCATTCCATCCCCAGACTGGAGCTCTGTGGGAGCCTGGTTGCAGCCCAGCTTGCAAAGTTGCTGGCCAACGAGTTGACCTTGACCATCCAGTCTACCGTACTGTGGACAGATTCGACTACAGTCCTTCAATGGTTGAAGTCAGAATCATGTCGCTACAGAGTCTTCGTTGGCAATAGGATTGCAGAGATTCAGGAGCTTACAGAGCAGTGCTTGTGGCGTTATGTTAGTTCGGCCGATAACCCTGCAGATGACCTCACGAAAGGGAGATCTCTTTCCTATGTTGCCACCCCGAACCGATGGTCCCAAGGCCCCCCTTTCCTTCTCCTTGATCCTCGAGAATGGCCAGTCATTCCTTCTTCTGAGCCTGGGGAGGATCCAGTGGAGTTACGAAAGTCAACCTTTTGTGGAGTTATTGCCTCACCTACCACCTGCAGCCACCCAGATAGATGGAATTCTCCCAACTGGTTAGACTTGCTGGATGTCACGGCCCGTGACCTTAGAGGTGACCGTGAGCCGGACAGAGTCCCAAACGCTTCAGATTATACTCGAGCTGAAGCCTATGTTCTTAAGCAGGTCCAACAAGAATCCTTCCCGGAAGATTATCACCTGTTAGAGTCAGGGAAGTCAGTTAAACCTAGTAACCGTCTAGTCGCCTTGTCCCCTGAGATGGATCCGTCTAGTGGCTTGATTAGAGTTGGTGGTCGTTTGAGGAGAGTAACCGATCTCACAGATGCTGTTCTCCATCCTGTAGTCCTGGACCCGAAGCATCCAGTTACTCGCCTGATCATTCAACATCACGACAACCAGCTGCATCATCCTGGGTCGGAGAGGTTGTTTGCTGAGATAAGGAGGAGCTATTGGATCCTGCGAGGACGCGAAGCTGTTCGCCGGTTTCAACACACCTGTCCGGAATGTTGTCGGTGGAGGTCCCAACCTTCGGTGCCTCAGATGTCTGATCTACCCTCTGCTCGGCTTCAGCTTTACAAGCCTGCCTTCCATTCATGTGGAATGGATTGTTTTGGTCCTTTCCTAATCAGGGTGGGAAGGCGTACAGAGAAGCGCTGGGGTATTCTTTTTAAGTTCTTTTCTTTAAATTCTTTTTTAAGCTCTCTTACCACGAGAGCCGTGCACCTAGACTTACTCCCCAGCCTGGACACTGATTCCTTCCTTATGGCCCTCAGGAGGTTCATCGCTAGGAGAGGGACCCCAGCGCAGTTATTGTCAGACAGAGGGACCAACTTTCGTGGAGGTGAGCGGGAGTTGCGAGAAGCATTTGCGGCCTTAGCTCCGGACTTGCAACGCCATCTTGCTCGCCAGAAGATCCACTTCTCCTTTAATCCTCCATCAGCCCCTCACTTTGGTGGAGTTTGGGAAAGGGAGGTTAGATCGGTCAAGTCAGCATTGTACACCGTCTTGGGTTCCCAGTCAGTTCCGGAAGAGGTCCTGATGACAAGTTTGCTGGAAGTTGAGGCTATCCTCAATTCGAAACCTTTGGGTTATGTGTCCTCCGATGTGTCCGATAGTGACCCCTAGTTGCCTCCTCATGGGGCGGCCGGATGGGTCGTTGCCTCAAGTGATCTACCCAGAATCGGAGATACTAAGTCGCAGAAGATGGAGACATTCCCAGATCCTGGCAGATCGATTCTGGTGCAGATTCATCCGTGATTACCTTCCCAGCTTGCAGATCAGACAAAAATGGCAAGCCTCACCCCCTGACTTGCGCAAGCATACCTTTGTCATGATTGTTGACCCTCAGTTGCCCCGAGGTTTATGGCCTGTAGGGAAAGTGGTTCAGATACACCGGAGTCCTGATGGCCATATCAGATCAGCAGATGTGCAGATCAAGGGTCAGGTCTATACTAGACCAGTCGCCCGCCTGGTTGTACTACCACCCTTGCCTTCAGGATCCGGAAGTTCTTCACCCTCCTGAATAGAGTCACCTTTCCTGTATACAAAGATGCTTCTCATCTTTGGGGGCGGCTGTTGTAAAGGCTCCTCTAAGAGAGGGCTTTTATTTTGACATTGCATTGCCTTTTCAGAACGTGCACTCAAGTGAGAGAGTCTGCCGTTGCCTGCTGAACCTTTTGTCGGTTACCTGATCGCTGAAAGGACATTTTCTTCCTGTTTCGTTGTTCTTTGATACAGCAGTTCCCTCAAGGTGTTAGTAATTGACCCACAAACTAATGCCTCTACTGCATGTAATATCTGTACCTCTGTGACCTATAATTCATCAATACATCACCTAAACCTGCTTTCCTGTCTCCTCATCATTTATAAAATTGTGCTCTGACCGGCACCCAGAGGGGTTCACTCATTTAATTACAAATCAGATCCTGACAGTCCAAGTCTCTATAACAAGCCAGATGATACTTGCTATTAGGTAGTAGGCCTCACAAGGCCTCCCTGAAGGCGAGATACAGAGACGGGATTCCCTGTAGATGAAACACCAGATAGTAGGCCTTACTAGGCGACTCTGGATATGAGTTCCCGTGTCTCATTCTCTTTGACAGTTAGCAGGTATTGCTAGCAGGTAGTAGGCCCTTCCAGGCCTCCCTTAAGGCTTGCTATCAGGTGGTAGGCCTCACCAGGCCTCCCTGAAGGCGAGTTCTCGAGTCTGTACAGGCAGCTAGCATGACTTGCTATCAGGTGGTTGGCCTCACCAGGCCTCCCTGAAGGTAGCATGACTCACTATTAGGTAGTAGGCCTTGCCAGGCCTCCCTGAAAGTGAAGTCAGACATATGACATCTGGACACCTAGCCTTACAGGCTATCGGGTAGTAGGCCTCACCATGCCTCCCTGAGGTTGAACTCAGTCACCTTGGCAGTTAAGCAATATATTGCTGGCAGGTGGCAGGCCTCACCAGGCCTTCCTGAAGGCTGGCTTTCTATCAGGTAGTAGACCTACCCGGGCCTCCCGGAAGGCCCGTTCCTATGCAGGGCAACTGGACAGATAGCCTGCTATCGGGTAGTAGGCCTCTCTGGGCCTCCTTGAAGGTGAAGTATCCATAATGCCTCACAACAGGCTATTAGTTTGTAGGCCTTATCAGGCCTCCCTGAAGGTGAATTCAGCTGCTTGGGGAGTAAGCATGCATTGCCAGCAGGTAGTAGGCCTCACCAGGCCTCCCTGAGAGCTTGCTTTGAGGTGGCAGGCTTCTCTAGGCCTCCATAAAGGCGAGTCTGGATGCGCTGGCAGTCCGCATGAATTACTATCAAGTGGTAGGCTCCTCTTAGGCCTCCTTGAAAACGTACTATCAGGTAGTAGGCCTCTCCGGGCCTCCTTGAAGGCAATGTTCCCAAGATTAGGCACTTCTATTACCAGTTCTTTATGGAATTAGAACCTTTGGTAGCTTATCCTACAGCTGGGGGTAACCCACCAGGCAGACTCAGATGCTCCCCTCTCTGAGGGTCGTCTATGAGCACACAGCCGCCTGAGTTTGATCAGACGGTCGCAGGCCCCTCGCGTGGATCATTCCGTAGGCCTTATGGCCTCCTGAGCACTTCGGTAAGATAAGTGCTCGGTAGATCCTAAGATCGAGCAAACTCCCCTCGCTATCAAGGGTTAGTAAAGCGCTTTACTTTAGGCTTTTCAAGTTTAATTTGCTAATCCTGACAGTTATCACTGCCAGTTGGCATGCACTCCCCTCAGCATGGCGGCGTTGGTATAGCATTCCCTGAAGCATTCTAGGACGCAGTGCGAGTTCCCTTTCGAAAGGGAACGTCTCAAGGCTACGTAAATAACCTATGTTCCCTGAGAACATGGAACGAGACACTGCGTCTCGTTGCCATGCCTCGGGGCCTGTCTGCCAAACAGTCCCTTCAGACTAAAGATGGTGTCATGTTTGGTAGGCGCTCTTATATACTTCCTGGTCACACATTGATGATGTCATGGGCAGTCGCCAGTCACTATGAGTGACGTGATTCGATAGTAGCTTCAGACATCTGTCACGCTGGAGGCGTTCCACGAAGCCTTCTAGGACGCAGTGTCTCGTTCCCTGTTCTCAGGGAACATAGGTTACATACGTAACCTTGAGACATTTTCTTTATTGCTGCAACCAACATGTGACATCATGCAAGGGAATCAGAATGAGGAAAAAAACTGCTTTGATTAGAACTGGTTGATCTGGTTTGTTTCCTGATGAAAGCAGAAAGTAAATGTGAACATTTTACTTCATCTTGTTTACAGCTGCTCAATGATAATGCAGAGAGAAGATCGTCAGATTTTCATGTGAATATGCTCCTTAACCTGCTTATGTTTATTTTTATAGCTGAAGTCATGAGGATCTGTGATGGTATGTATGTGTTTGTGTTTGAATTCTTTAATTCGATTAAATGATTAAATACAGTGTCTGTAAATATATTAACTACAGTGTTTTTTTTAAGTGATTTTAATTAGGGGTAAAAATCATTGCTAAATGTTTTTTTTTTTTTTTGTACTTCAGATTTGATATTTGTAGTGTTTATCTTTATTTTAAAAAGCAAAGTAATGTGGCATTTTTAGGGATGGTTATACACAGTCCCTCTGCTCCTCTGGTTGCTCCTCTGGGATCTTCAGTGGTTTTGTCCTGTTATGTTGATGAACCTTTTCCAATGGAGGGTCTGGAGGTGAAATGGAGAAGAACAGATTCAGAGACTGTAGTTCATCTGTTTCTGGATGGAGAGAGTCGACCAGAGAACCAGCATCAGGATTATCATCATAGAGCTCATTTCTTTACTGATCAGATTCAACATGGAAACTTCTCCCTCCGTCTGGACAATCTGAGAGCTGAAGATGAGGGCAATTACACATGTACAGTTTACAGTCAGCAGGATTCTGGAGAGACTGAGGTTCAAATAAAATATGTTGGTGAGTCTGAACAAAAATAGTTTTATATAATTTGTATGACTAAACGGAACTGTCACTGTGATGCATTGTTCTTTCAGAGCGTCTGCTAGTATCAGGATTGAGTCTGTCCATATTTGCGTCTGTGGGTGCGGACGTCACTCTGAACTGCTCTGTAGACTCTCACATCACACCTGAACACATTGAAGAGCTTTCATGGAAGAAAACAGATGAAGATGGAGATATTCTGGTTCTGCTCTACCAAAACAAAGAGGCTTTTCCAGATTCATCAGATGAGCAATACAGAGACAGAGTTGAGTTCTTCACTGATGAAATCCCCAAAGGAAACTTCTCTCTCAGACTGAAGAGTGTCAGAACTGAGGACAAAGGAGTTTACATGTGTCAAGTGTTTGCTGGAGGACTTTCAGCCAATGCAACTGTACAACTGGAGCAACTGGGTGAGTAACAAATACAATTAAATCTGACAGATTTGAATATAAACACATTGACAAGGAAGGGGCCCTGTCTAAACAACCAAGGTATCATAACCATTCATTTCATTGAGAAAATTAAGACTTATGTCTGTTTCACAGGTTTTTCTGTTTCACACATAATGGTGTTGATTCTCTGTATTTTTGCATCTGGATCTGCACTTCTGCTCTGCTTAATAATCTACTGCAGATCACATGAAGGTCACAATGAAGGTCTTTCATGTTCAAACATTTTTATTTATCCAATTTAATTTGTGTTTTTTTTCTCACTGATGGTGTTTTTGTATCTTTTCTCTAGTTTTCCGTCTTCAGGTTTTGCTGGTGTTTTGCCCAAATATGTTTTTGTTTTTTGCTTTCATTCTCTGGGGTTTGGCTGAAGGTGAGTATTTCAGTAAAGCGGTTGACTCCAATATGAAATTTGATTTTAAGCTTTATTAACCAGATAATTGGAAATGTATTTCAGTGTTAACTGTTTGACTCATGGAAGTTAAAAAATGTTTTTCTTTCCTCCAGTTTTTCATTAAACTCTTATTGTTTCAGGATCTCTGCATGAGACTGTCTCCTGTTGTACTCTTTACTTTACGAGGCCTCTGATGCTGTTTTGGGCTGCGCCGTATTTAAAGGACTTTCCAGGTTTATTCTGCTTTTTTTGTAATCAAATATTTAAAAAAACTGAATTAAAATATACATTTGTTTAAAGCTACACTGTGTGATATTTTCCCCCATCTAGCGGTGTAAAGGTAAGAATAAACTAAAAAAGTTACACATTGTAGCTTTAAATGAGTCAGTGATTATTCAAAATGTGATGCACATAAAGACATTTGAAATAGTTTTAGTATGTTATTATTTAATGATTTTAAATAATGATTTAATTATCTTTTTTTTCTCACAGACGTGATTAGAAGATGGATTGACTCTTCAAGTATTGATATACAAATTTCTGTTTATACAGTATTGTTTTTTTCAGGTCAGTAAATTAAAATAGTCAACCACATTAAGGTTTATGATCATTAATAATATTTTCTGTTGTTGGTCCATAAAAAATATATATTTTTCAGTGTTATAAGGTGAGCTGTGATACATTCTGTTTTAATGCACAGCATTTTCTCTAATCATCCTGCTTTTCAGCATTAGGTAAATGCAGATAAAATTATTAACATTTGGTTTATGTGTTTTTGCTCTAGTTCTTCTCAGACGCAGCTGGACAACAATTGCACAATATACAGAAGCTGATAAAGCAATGATAACAGTCCTCTTTGTGTTAATGCTTCTGCTCTGTCTCATTAAAGTTGTTAAAGGTAGGAACATTTGATAAAGAGACACTTTTGTACAGATCATCAGTCAGTATTTTTAATGGCCATTTTACCACATTGATCACTGAGGAAGGAATGTCCTGGTTACTGATGTAACCATAACTATAATGGAGGGAACAGAGATGTTATGTCAAATGATAACATAGAAGTATGGCATCTCATTTGGGAGGGATCCACAATCATCTCTCAGTAGTATATATAAAAAAAAAAACAGCCAATAAATTGTCCTGCAGTTCACTAATTCAGGTTTATTATGAGGAGCCAAGATGTTGCCCCATCCATTCAGAAGGGTAGTTCAAGGCTATGGCAGGCAGTATATAACGTCTGTTTCCTCCACCAGGGAACGAGGGATACTCATAGCACACTTGAATTACATGTTGCCATTTAAAACCAGAGCCAGACAGTTACAGGAGTATTTTTACTTTCTACTCAAGTACATTTTTCAAGTATATGCTTTATCAGTTTTTCTTTGGAAAACTTTTACTTCACTGCATTCCAAAGCATAATATATAATGTCATACTTTTTACTGCACTACATTTCATAAATAAAAGTGTTTTTTTTTTTACCTTTAAATCTTAATTAGATTAAACATATAGCAACTTTCTTACTTGTACTCAAGTAAAATTTTAATTACTTTTACTTGAGTAAAATTATACAGCACTACATTTTTAATGTAATTAAGTATTAACTTATATTCAATATGAAACCCAGTGCAGTAAAAATTACAATATCATGTTTTGGAATGTTGTGAAGTAAAAGTTTTCCAAAGAAGAGCGCAGATAAAGTACATATACTTGGTATCCTAGCAACGAGGGGGAGAGGACGCTGGCGTTGTCTGTTCGCCGCTTTTCCACCCGATTTTAGTTTATATACATTAATTATAAACTTTATTTTAATTTTATTTTTTGTCAGTAACTAGTACATTCAGTCAGTGCTAATTTTGGGACATATTGCTTGGCTCTTATCGTCTCAGATAACTCTTCTCGGCTGTTGACAGTTGGCTGTTGACAGTTGGCAGTTTGAATGGACTCCCTCATGACAGGAGAGGACTTTTATACATCTAAAACCTTTTTTGTACGGATTTTTACGGGTTTTCTCCTAATTTCAAAGACTTTTACCCACCCCTGCTATCTCTTCTAACATCGGCTGTTTGCTGGAATTGCTGGGAGTTGGCGCATACACTCCTCTGCTATGGTATGGACCATCATCTCGCTGTGCCTGACAGTGTTCCAGCTCTGTGTTTCTATAATGCATAGCGCTAGTCAAAACCTTCCAGCGGCCGTCATGAAGCTTAAATATTCTATCCCACAGCTGCTAAATTTCAACGACTGCACATTTCCGGCGTGCATCGCGGTCATTAAGGAACTTGGACTTCTGCGCAGACGGCGTTACATCCATAGAGGCTCTCGTCGCGGGCTAGTTTATCATCAGCCTGAAAACTCTGCATCAGCCATACCATCCATCTGGACCTCCGTCGCACATCTGCCGCGTCATCACAACAGTTTTGCTCTCCGTTTTGGTAACACGGGAATCACCGCGAGATCTCACCAATCTAAACTGGATTGCACGGGAAACACCGCGAGATCTTTTAGCACAGCGCATGACAGAAAACGTGGAGTGGATTTTAGTGTTTTATGGCCAATAACGAGATTCACCACCCCATCAACGCTCAAAATAGAACTTTTTAATGCACCATCCCTCACAAATAAGTCATCTTTCATCCAAGACCACATCATTGATAAGAGATTAGAACTTATGTGCTTAATAGAAACATGGCATCAGCCTGCAGTTTACGCAGCACTTGATGCCTTGTCCTCCTGGTTACAGCTACCTGGAGAAAGCCCGCTACACTGGTCGTGGTGGTGGCTTAGCTGTAATTCATAGACAATCATTGGAGCTGTCTTTTCTCCCTCTGCCCACAGTGTCATCATTTGAATACCTTGCTTTTAAATGTAAACCCCCTTTTTCTTTGACAATACTGCTTATTTATCAGCCCCCAAAAACAAATTCAGTTTTTATCTCTGAGATGCATGACTTTCTCACAACACTCTGCTCTACTTCTGCCAACATTTTAATATTAGGAGATTTTAATATTCATGTAGATACCCCCTCCTGCCACCTGGCAGCTGAGTTTCTGCAATTATTGGACTGCCTCAATCTCCAACAGCATGTGGATGGACCCACTCATTCTAGGGGGCACACTCTGGACTTGGTCATTTCCAACTCTCCTCATATTAGAAACCTCTTGGTGTATGATCTGGGTGTGTCTGACCACCAGGCCATCTCATTGGAGCTGCCACGCCCCTCTTCCCTTACCAAAGATTCCCGTCAAATTTGCTTCAGGAACCTGAAAAAGATTAACCAAGACTCTTTAACTACAGACCTTCAGCAATTCTCCTCTGTTGATCTCTCCTCAGTCTCTGAGTCGGTTGACTTCTACAACAAGTCTCTGAGCAGCCTTCTAGATCTTCACGCACCTGTCATAACTAGAATGGTCACATTCTCGCGCTCAGCACCCTGGTACACCAGCGAACTGCGGAAGATTAAGATGGTTGGGCGCGTACTTGAGAGGCGTCTCAAGCTCTCAGGACTCACTGTTCATAGGCAAGCCTATAGAGATCATCAGAAGGCCTACGCAAGGTCTTTGAGAGATGCTCAGTCACAGTTCTACTCTAGCATCATCAACAATAACCCTGGAACCTCCAAGAAGCTTTTCTCCGCTATAAATCACATCCTCAAACCGCAAACTCACTCTTTTTCAGAAGCCACAGAAGAGAGGTGCAATAAGTTCATGACCTTTTTTAGGAACAAAGTAGACAACATCCACTTGCTTCTATCTAGCACCTCCGCTCTGCCTGTCCCGTCTGTTGATCCACAGCCAGGGACCTTCCAACATCTCTGCTGCTTCTCCATCATCACACAGCTCGAGGTTAAGGACATCATCAGAAAAATGAAACCATCCACCTGTGCACTGGATCCTTTTCCTACAGCCTTGGTAAAATCTAACCTCAGTGTCTTAAGTCAATTTATTACCAAGATTATTAATAATTCCCTCCAGGCTGGCCATGTTCCTTCATCTCTTAAAACTGCTATCATCAGACCACTTCTGAAAAAACCTACTTTAGACCCAGATGTTAATGACAACTACAGGCCCATCTCCAACCTCCCATACCTCTCTAAGGTGCTGGAAAAAGTTGTTGCTGCACAGCTTCAGGTCCATTTGGAGCATAACCATCTTTATGAGAAATTTCAGTCTGGTTTCCGCTCAGGACACAGCACAGAAACAGCTTTGGTCAGGGTCACAAACGATCTATTGATGGCGGCAGATGCTGGTTCCCCATCCCTTCTCATCCTCCTGGACTTAACTGCAGCTTTCGATACAGTTGACCATAACATCCTCCTTCACCGTTTACATTCCACCATTGGTCTCTCTGACTCGGTCCACAACTGGTTTTCTTCTTATCTCACTGGGAGAACTGAATACGTTGCGTTAGGACAAGCTACATCCCTGTCACACAATGTCACCTGTGGTGTCCCTCAAGGCTCTGTGCTCGGACCCACCCTGTTCATACTCTACATGCTCCCCCTTGGCCGTCTCATCAACCGGCATGGGATTTCTTTTCACTGCTATGCTGATGACACTCAACTTTACTTTAGGACAAGTTCATCTCCATCTGCTGACCTCACACCATCCACTTTGATCACTTGCCTGGATGAGATAAAGGCGTGGATGAAGCAAAACTTTCTGCAGCTAAACAGCTCCAAGACGATAGCTATCCTAGTCGGCACTCCACTTCAGGTCCAGAAGTCCGTTATCACCAGCATTGCTTTCTCTGATCAGGTCATTCCACTTTCCACTTCAGTCACCAATCTGGGGGTCAGAATGGAATCACAGCTTACTTTTGAAGCGCACATCAAACACCTGTATAAGACCTCCTTCTTCCACCTCAGAAACATTGCCAAACTTCGTCCCATTCTATCACTGGCTGATGCGGAGAAGCTTGTCCATGCCTTTATCTCCTCCAGGCTGGACTACTGCAATGCGCTCCTTATTGGCATCCCTAGCAAAAATCTCCAGAGGCTGCAGTGTATTCAGAACAGCGCTGCTAGGATCCTCATGAGGGTGCGCAAATACGACCATATCACTCCCATTCTAAAATCACTCCACTGGCTTCCTGTGTCGTTCAGGAACGAGTACAAGATTTCTCTCCTTACCCACCAGTGCATCCATGGTGATGCTCCCTCCTATCTCAAGGAACTCCTCACCACACAAACAGCCACTTGTAACCTCCGCTCTGTTTCGCTGTATCGCCTCAAAACTCCCACAACCAATCTCCGTACTATGGGGGATCGGGCCTTCTGCTCTGCAGCCCCCAGTCTGTGGAATGCTCTCCCTGACCACCTGCGGACTCCACAGACTATAGATACTTTTAAGCGTGGTCTTAAAACCCACCTTTTTAGCAGAGCTTTTAATTGACTTGCTACTTCTTTATTTTATTTTATTTTTCAGTTTTATTTATTTATTGTTGTTGATTGTTTTTTTTTAAATTCTGTAGCACTTTGAGATTTTGTTTAATATAAAGTGCATTATAAATAAAATTTATTATTATTATTATTATTATTATATACTTAAAAAAATTATTTACTTGGAAAGTAAAAATACTCCACTACTGTCCGCCTCTGTTTAAAACTAAAATGTAGTGTCCAACTGCAGATATTTTAGCTAAATTAATGTTTTTGCACTGAAAGTGGTCTCCCTCTCAACTGCGTTCAGTTTGTTTGAAGCATTTGTGTGCGCCTGCACTTGTTCAGTGAAGTGCAGACTGTCAGGAAGAGCTTTCATGCAAAATGGAAATACTCACGTGTATTAGTAACTGTAAAGAAGTTCATTGATGGAAGGAAGGAGGCGGGAACCGGCGAACGTTCAACAAACTTAAATTTCAAAATAAATAAACAAAACAATTAAACCGCGGGCAGCCCCTCACGGACGACTGCACGCACATACACACACATAATCAAACGCAGGCAGCCCCTCACGGACGACTGCACGCACATACACACACATAATCAAACGCGGGCAGCCCCTCACGGACGACTGCCCGCACATACACACACATAATCAAACGCGGGCAGCCCCTCACGGACGACTGCCCGCACACACAACAAAACATAAACAAAACATAACATAAATCTAGGCCTGGTCCTCTCTCGTCTTTCGCTGCCTTTTCTCCTCCTTTTATGCTCCCGTCACTCGGCCGCGAGACGAGACCGGTGTGTCGCGCAGCTGGCACTCATTACCATTACGTCACCGGCCCGCTCTCGCGGTCCCTCACCACGGTACTGCATACCAATGCCCAGGAGGAGGCAACACAGTGAAGCGATCCTTCACTCTGAGAGGGCGCGGCATGCCTTGGGATTGGTACTCCAAGGTGATAGCATCCACTATACTGTAGGCTAACCTCTGTTTTCCCTTCTGCTGTCCTCCTTTTCTTTGAAAAGGTGCTAGCAGTCCATTTTGCTCTTTTGGGGAAACTGCTCTTTTATTGCCGAAGAATTTACTGCACTTAATCTGTGCAAATACTTTGGCAAAACACCACTGAAAACACCACAGAACTACCAGCAAGCAGGCTTTCATTTTTTAGAGACAAATTGGAAGAACGATCGTTCACAAAACAACGACTCGGCTGAAAGAGTGATTTCAAATGATTATATACCCATATGCCCGGAAGAGTGGCTCGGCATGCAAATCTTACTCGCCAATTTCCTTGGCTGTTTTTTTTTTTTTTACTACTCTGAGACGATTGGGTATCTGAAGTGAGACCCCATGGGCCTTATCATACAGGGCAAGTGTTTTTTGCTAGTTTCAGTGCATTATCAATTTCATGTCCAGTGCCACATTGTTTAAAGGTGCAGTGTGTAATATTTATGAGGATCTTTTGACAGAAATGCAATATAATTTGCATAACTATATTTTCAATGGAGTTTAAAGACCCCATATGTAATATTGAATGTGACTGACAGAAAGGGAACCCCCACCATAGCTGCAGTTTTGTCTTTTACAGAGGACAGAATGCAGAGTTTTTTCAGCCCCCCAACACAATGACAGGATTGTCATAAACCAGCTTTCAGCGATGATTTCTTATATCCATTATTTGTCTTCTGCACTCTTAAGCCGCGTTTCCACCGCAGTAACTTTACACAGGAACTTTGGGGTGGTACTCGGTGTGTTTTGACCGCAGGAATCAGGGTCTAAATGAAGTTCCGAGTAAATATGTCCCCCTCCAAACGGCCCTGCTCGCGAGGTAGTACTTTTTCAAAGTTCAGGAACTTTCGAGGGCGGGACTTGGGCGCTGAACATGCTGATTGGTTTAGCTCACGCAGCATTTTATTTCAACCGCATTTTTAAAAGTCTTTTCCGAGGTTCGGTCTACGTTCAGTAAATATCAGTCTTGCTCTCTGTCTGATGGCGCGCGCTCGCCTCAGCCATCTCTCGTGCTATGTCCATAATAGCTGATAATAATATACATTGTCATTTTAAAACTAGCTTTACAAGCTTTCTGAATATGCTGCATGCTGCTGAATCTGCATATAGTGCTCTTTTCTGTCGTTGTTAATTACCTCTTTAGTAAACCTATACATAACCAGCAAAAGCAGCACAGCTTGAATCTCCTCCATACTCGTAATTCATTTTTTACAGTCTATTTTTCACCATGTAAACGACCTGACCTGATTACTTTTAAGTGTGCGTCCTTACATGACATGACAGCGCGCGCCGCGCTCCTGTTGACAAGAGAGGAAAGTTCATTTTTCTGAGGGGTAAACTTTTTATTTCGTAAGTTATGAAGATAATGTTGGAATAGTTACACAACGTATATATTGCCCCAGACAGTTTACTTTAACTGCGCCTGACAGAAGAATTGATTTTTTTTCTGAGATGATTATTACACTTTACAACAAATAAATAGCTTATAATATAATACTGTATTAGTCCTGGTGGCGGTTAAGAGTTGCTATGGCTACAGTTAACACATTCCAGCTGCTGGAGAAGACAGCGTTGACATTTTTGATGCGGCAGACAAACTGCATGTCACAAAATGATTGCGATTGAAAGTCATCACATGTAAACACCAGATCGGTTTAGATAATGTCTCATGTAAACAGTCCACTAAATCTTTCAATCGGAATGACAAAAAATGACAGGTAGTAATCGCGCAAAAATTATTACTGTCCGTCATCGACTTGGAGGAGCAGTCGCGCGCAGTCCTACATCACCGGACTAATTTTCCTAATCTTCACGGAACTTTAAATCGCGGTGGAATCGCAGACAGTTGCAGGTCTGGGGGGGAGAAAAGTTCCTATAAAAAATGTTCCTGGTACAAATTGTTCTGGGTAATTTTGGTGGAAACGGGGCTTTAGTTGATATAGTGGTGTTTTAGTTTTCTTATTGTTCATTCAGCTTTACATGATCACTTTTTCAAATGTGTATGCAGTATTTATGTGTGTTTTGATCATTCATTTTGTGTTTAGGAATAACTAACATCATTTTGGAGAGGTCAAGCAATGTAGAGACTCGTGGACGGGTAAAACATATATTAGAGGGTTGGGAGCTTGCAAGCTCTCGTGTTTTGCCTTTACTACAATTTATTCTTACATTCTACAGTTTTGGAACTGCTAAAATAGGTAAATGTATGGTCTCATTTATGAGAAACTATATATAAAATGTAGAAAAGATAAAAATACTGGATACAAATCCAACTAATCTAACTTAGCCTAATTAACTTGCATGCCTTACTGTAATACAGTATGTATAATGTGATTATAATAATCAGGGGCTGTATTTACAAAACATTTTATCTCTGTCTCTCTAAATTATAGAAGTATTTTGTTTAACAAGGTTTCATGTTGCTATATTCAAATACAATGTTTAAAATAAGAATGTTGCCATATTCAAATAAAGATTTTAAAAAGTAGCCTAAGTGTCACTAATGGGCAGAACTCAGAGAAAATTCAGAGCTTGAAGCCCTCGATCGCTTCGGACAGCATGTCAAATACACTTATATTTTTTTACTTTATTCAATTATTTGTAACTGTGAACTCGTAACAACAACTACTACAGGTAGTCTTACATATATTTTGTAGATACATTAATTATCACTGTCTCATCAATGTTGTATAGTGTCTTTGGGCGGATTGCAGCAACAGCCATTATAATTGTTTGTGATTTGATCTAAGTGACTTAGGAGTCCTTTTGACTACTCTGAGCGTTTTGTGGATTCACAAGCTAGTTTTAGTGCTAAAATGCTTTGTGAAATACTCTTAGAACAAAAAATGTAGGAGTCCTAAAATTAGGTCTGACACACCCATTATTAAGAGTTTCTCCTCTGGCAAGTTAGGAGCTACTTTTAGCCTTAAGGTGTTTTGTGAACACGCCCCCAGATGTGCAATAATCACCTTCATACTCATGACACGCAGAGAATAAACCTGAAATTTAATGAATAATATCTAGCTTAATATATCTAGCTATAAAGCCCAATGTATTTTCTCCATATTTAGCATTTTTTATCACTGGAGCTTTACCACTGATCGTGATGCTGTCGGATCAGGAATGGTACCTTACATGTCTACGTTTTTGTAAGTATAAGGATTTTATGTTGAGCTTTTTGCTGTAATGATGAAGCAATATACTGCTGTTTATATTTTCAAGCTTCTGTTAGACATAATGAGTTTATCTTATAAGTCTGAATGTGATGCCTTTAAAAAAGAATAGAGATATCTGAGTCTTCAGGACTATAGTTGATTTCCTAAATTGTTTTATTCTCATAAAGAATATTAACTAATGCTGATGGTTCTGTCCAGTCAAAACTAATGAGATATTCAAACTAACTTGTGTGAAGAATGTGCAAATGGATGTTTTTTTTTTTTTTTTTTTACCATTAATGCTCAAATTAAGGTTTAAACCTCTGTATAATTAATTAATGCTAATATACGAAATAATGCAAATGTTTTTCAGGTTCAGAATGGATTGGTAATATAATACGGTTAGTTATCATGCTAGTTGTGAATGCAGCTATTTTCCCCATGTACTATCTTTACTTCAAAGCGCTGGAAAATGAAAAAGGTATGATTATCCTCCTGATGTTATTAGGCTTTAAAAATAACTTTTTATATATTTCAACTGCTCTATAAAAGTATTTAGTCCCAATGTTTTTTTTGTTTTGTTTTTTGCACAACATTGATCATGTTTATCATTGACAGCTTTATACACTATATTGCCAAAAAATATTGGGAAACCCCTACAAGTCATTGACTTTAGGTATTCCAATCATTTCATGGCCACAAGTGTATAAAATCAAGCACCTAGGCATGCAGACACTTTTACAAACATTTGTGAAAGAATGAGTTGCTCTCAGGAGCTCAGTGAACTCAAGCGTGGTACTTTGATAGGTTGCCACATGTGCAATTAGTTTTGATTTCCTCACTACTAAATATTCTATGCTCAACTGTTACTGGTATTATAACAGAGTGGAAGCAATTGGGAACAACAGCAACTCAGCCACAAAGTGATCACCTGTTGTGGTGTGACAGGCAGCGGGGCGAGGGACCAGTGTAATGAGGTTCGTAGATGGGAAGGAAGGAGGTGGGAACCGGCGAACGTTCAACAAACTTTAATTCAACATAAATAAACAAAATGAAAGTAAAACCGCGGGCAGCCCCTCACGTAGACTGCCCGCAAACACACAAAATAAAACGTGGGCAGCCCCTCACGGACGACTGCCCACAAACACATAATAACACGTAAAACAAACCATAACATAAATTCCAGGCCTGGTCCTCTCTCGTCTTCCGCAGCACTTGCTCCTCCTTATATGCTCCCGTCACATGGCCGCGAGACGAGACCGGTGTGCCACGCAGCTGGCACTCGTGAACCTTAATCACCGGCCCGCTCTCGTGGTCCCTCGCCCCGCTGCCTGTCACACCACACCTGTATAAAATCACAGAGCGGGGTCAGCGCATGCTGAGGCGCACAGTGCGCAGAAGTCACCAACTTTCTGCAGAGTCAATATCTACAGACCTCCAAACTTCATGTGGCCTTCAGATTAGCTCCAGAACCGTGAGTAGAGAGCTTCATGGGATGGGTTTCCATGAACGAGCGGCTCATACAAGCCTTACATCACCAAGTGCAAAGCAAAGCATTGGATGCAGTGGAGTAAAGCACGCCGCCATTGAACTCTAGAGCAGTGGAGACGTGTTCTCTGGAGTGACCAATCACACTAATCATAATTTCATGCTCCCAACAACTTTGTGGGAAAGGCTTGGGGGTGGCCCATTCCTGTTCCAACAAGACACTTGTAACGGATTCCAGTGGAGGTGAGTGTAGATGAACCCAAGTGCAGTTTATCAATCAAGACGTGAATGAATACAAAACAAACCAAAGTAAAGTAAAACTTGACTTAAACATGACAAAGGAGACTTGAACAGACTGAACTAAAACATAGCATGACTTGATAACACACCAAACAGTGGGTTACACAGGGTAATGAGACCAATGAGAACCAGACACATGAAACGAGAACCAATCAGAATATGTCACATAACTAAACCAACCAATGGGAGCATAACACAAGAGACTAGATTACATGAGGACAAGGGAATCGCATGACAAGACCAGGAACTTGAAACATGACTATGAAGCCTGCACAATAAGGCCTGCACAAAGTCCTGACCTCAACTCGATAGAACACCTTTGGGATGACTGAGAGCCAGGCCTTCTCATACAACATCAGTGCCTGACCTCACAAATGAGCTTCTAGAAGAATGGTCAAACATTCCCACAAACACACTTCTAAACCTTGTGGAAAGCCTTCCCAGAAGAGTTGAAGCTGTTATAGAGGCAAAGGTTGGGCCAACTCCATATTAAACCCTACGGATTAAGAATGGGATGTCGTTAAATTCATGTGCATGTAAAGGCAGGCCCCAAAACATTTGGCAATATAGTGTATAAGGACAGAGGAAAAGGCATACGATGAATGAATTAGTTAAAACCACAAACCAGAAAAGTGACTCTACCTTTCTTTGATATAGCCTACTTAAATTACCCTAAAGTAATCATCTTTCATCTACAGCATTACTGTCTCTTGAGACACACAACTTCAGGATAAATATGGTCAATTTTAATCTCCATTTACTAAACAATCTCACATAATGCCATCCATCCATCCATTATCTTCCGCTTATCCTGGGCCGTGTCGCGAATCTCACATAATGAATAATCTTAAAGGCATCTTCCCAGCAGATGTCAGTCAATTGCAGAATTCAGACCTACATACTACTCTATTTCTTCCATAGAAAAATATAGCAAAATTAGAAAGAGCAACATATACTGGAAAAACACCAGTCAGGCAAAGATATTGACTCTTTTTCAGGGCAAATCCATCCATCTTTAAACATTTGAGGAAATGTGAATCAACTGTAATTCTGTTCTAATGTCATGATCCTCCAACACCAAATTTTGGACCACAGATAGAGTAGTTAAATAGCTCTAATTTGTAAGTCAAAATGGGACAAACTAATTGAGAGATTTGTCTACTAGTTAATGCTTAAGGTTAACATTCATCATTGGAGATGTTTCCTCAGGCTCGACATTGGATAGCATTGTAGACTTGACTTCTTCGATCTCAAAAATAGCATTGTAATAGTAGGCAAACATGTTTTGCTCTGAACTATTATAATTGCGGCCTTTTCTTATTTAAATTTCCAGTAGGCCTATTGTATATCACGTTTTTATCATTTGCCATGGTGGCAACTAAAGCTAATGCCTAAAGCTTTAAGCGGCAATGGGGATTGATGTATTTGACAGACGGGGTGCACTGCAAACTCAAACAAGAAAACATATCAAAATCATCAGAAAAGCATCACTTTACTTAACAGCCTTTAAATGGCAGGAGACATTGTACACATCAAAACAGGCAAAGCAACAAATTATCATCATTCAACATCCTTGCTTACAGAAAATACTCAGATGTAACCCCCTTTGTAACTGGTAACATTTTCATAAGTAACTGTAATTAAATTACACATTTTTCTCGGACTATAGTTATATTTATTTTGCAAATAAATTACATAACTCTGTTACAAACTAGTTACTTACTCCCAAACACTGAAGGCAACAAACTGCAGAGTGAAATGAGACTAATGGAAAGAGAGTTAAATTATGAGTCAAGTAGATTTTTGAATCACAGTATGCCTTTTCCACATTTCAACTATTACTGTTGTATGATACATTACATTGTATTATTACACTTTTAGATTTTTTGATGCTATTAAAATAGATATTTTTCATTTACAGATCGCTTTGCGCTGGTCTGCATGATTGCACTTATCCAACTGCTGTTGATGATACGCTTTTCATTTGATTATCTTGGTAGAGTATCAACGTTTCTTTACCTCCACATGTTATATCTCATGTTAGTGACGTTTAGAAAGCTTGAGAATCTGGTTTAGTCTGTAAGATTTGATGGTGTTGCAGCCAAACAGGAAGAACAATTATTTAAACTCATGATCTCTCTTTGTTTCCCGAACTCTGAGAGCATGTGATAATTATCTAATATCTCTAATTTTTCTTTAGTCAGATAAAGGCAGATTTGTTGTAGACAATAATTTCTCATAATTTTGAGTGTTACAGTTTATGTTTGATTTACGCTTCCCTACCAATTTATCGTCAGACAAACTGGTCCTCCAACCCCCTCAGTTTTTAATTCAAAAGTATGTAGTGTTGCATAAAACACTTGCGATGATGTCATAAAAAAATGTCAATTTGTAGTGCTGCAGGGATATCAACCTTAATTAGCATTAGCATTACTAGCCCTGGCCCGACAGGTATCGTAATACCAGTCTCGGCCATGGGAGGTGGTATGCGGGCAACATAACCACCAACCAACCTGGCGTACTTGAAGCTGATGTCAATCGTGTGGAAAGTACAGCCCACTACTTCATTTCAGTTCAGAGAAGAGAGTGGACGGATGGCCGAAGCCCTTGGCCCCTTAAATGTGTCTGATATGATAAAAAATAGCTGTTTTTACCTGACAGGAAAAAGCGGAAGTGCGTGCGCCCGGCGACTGTGTTCCGTCCCGTCATAATAAAAGTCCCGATACTCGCGAGCCGTTTAGAATAGGCGCCCTCCAGTGGACGAAAAGTTGCATAGTGCACCTTTAAGTATAAGTAAAATTACCGTCTAAAAATTTACTCATGTAAAAGTAAAAAGTAATTCATTTTAAATATACTCAGAATAAAAGTTACTGAGTTACTTTGTTTCACAGCGGGGATGGGGGAATCTCCGCTGCAAGGTTGTGATAGAATGATATTTTCACAATATGATAACCATCTCAGAAAACATCTGAGTTTCACAGCATCATGGTATTAAACAATTATTTAATAAACAAACTGTATTATTAAATTATGGTTATAATTATTACCAGTTAAAATGACGTTAAATGAATGAAAACGCATTAAAAAAATTTTTTTTTTCAAAAAGCAACAAATGCTTTATTATAACACCATTTGTTTGTTTTGATAATTAAAGTTTCAATAAAACATGTCTAATCAACTAAATTCAATTAATTATTATTCATTAGATTAACAACTTATTTTTTATCATTCATTTAATAAAATGTTTAAGAATAATAGGGTCCTGTGAATTTTTTCTTTTTATGATTTAATACAAAAATATTATCGAACCGGTGGTAATCAAATAAAATTTTACAAACATTTACCCTTTTATGTTTTGGGCAAAGTGCTGCAAAACAGAGATTTACTAAATTAAACTATGGATTAAAAAATATATAAATTATAATGTTTAATTTATATATTATTATTGTTGTTGTTATTATTTAATAAGTACATTCTATTACAGGCCTAAAAGTAATATATTTCTGTACACACTTCCTTGTGTTTACTTTATTTTGACGGGTTTTAGTGAAGTCCTGTTTCAGAGTGCATTTTACTTTTTTTTTTAATTTAAATAAAATTATGAAAATGCTCATTAGGGGTTCTCTCAGATCAGCTCTGGACATGTTCATGTGTTTGTTTTCAAATATGGTTTGTGAGCCGTTAAAAACACCACAAACATCACGTGTAGTCTACTTGTAGTAGACGGAGCTGCTCATTCACACAAAGACAGAATGAGCAGATCATATCCATATATTCACAGACCATGTCACGGCCTACAGCTCTACTTTCGAGTTATTCGTTCATATGCCAATTTGCATGTATTATGTGAATTCTGTATGATAATGTAAAGTAATGTTCATGACAGGATTCCGGTATTCCCTCTGCATCACAGAAATCATTGGCCTTAAAGAGATATTTCACCCAAAAATGGAAATTCCTCAAGTTGTTCCAAACCTGTATGAGTTTCTTTGTTCTGCTGAACACAAAAGAAGATATTTTGAAGACTGTTTGTAACCAAGCAGATCTGTTGACTACCATGTAGGGAAAAAATACTTTGGTAGTGAATGGTTGCTCTATCTGCTTTGTTACAAACATTCTTTGAAATATCTTCTTTTGTGTTCAGCAGAATGTTGGATGTTTTAATGCTCACAACAGTGTACAAACAAGAACATAATATATGATAATAGCAATGAGAAAAAAAAACAAGACTAGAAGACAGAGACACCAGTTCTCGAGTGTGTTTTAGATAAAACTTGTACAAGAACATCATGAATGCTTGAAGCTTGTTTACTCACACGCACGCTGGTAACAGTTGGTCAGATGCGAAAAGATTAGTAAATTATGAGAGCATTTCTTGGTGTACTTTTTCTTTTCATAAATTATAATACAAAATATATAAATACTTTGTTCCTTTTCCCAAGAAGAAGAGGGTCAAGAAGAGGAAGACAAGCAAGAGAAACAAAAAAACATATAAAACAAAGCGTGCGTCTTTCTGTCAGGATGTTATTATTTGAAAAGAAGAGTTGTAATTGTAAAACGTATGTATACGCCAAAACTCATTTTGGCGTGTCTATGGCACGCTGTTTTTCGCGTGCATATGATACGCATTTTATGGCGTATTATACATACGAACCCCCCACCCCACCACCCTAAACCTACCCAAGCGCGTGTCATATATATGCCCCACTACCCTAAACCTACCCAAGAGCGTGTCATATATACGCCCCACCACCCTAAACCTACGCCCCACCCTACGCCCCACCACCCTAAACCTAAACCCAAGAGCGTGTCATATATATACGCCCCACCACCCTAAACCTACCCAAGAGCGTGTCATATATACGCCCCACTACCCTAAACCTACCCAAGAGCGTGTCATATATACGCCCCACCACCCTAAACCTACCCAAGAGCGTGTCTTATATACGCCCCACTACCCTAAACCTACCCAAGAGCGTGTCTTATATACGCCCCACTACCCTAAACCTACCCAAGAGCGTGTCATATATACGCCCCACCACCCTAAACCTACCCAAGAGCGTGTCATATATACGCCCCACCACCCTAAACCTACCCAAGAGCGTGTCATATATACGCCCCACTACCCTAAACCTACCCAAGAGCGTGTCATATATACGCCCCACCACCCTAAACCTACCCAAGAGCGTGTCTTATATACGCCCCACTACCCTAAACCTACCCAAGAGCGTGTCATATATACGCCCCACCACCCTAAACCTACCCAAGAGCGTGTCATATATATGCCCCACTACCCTAAACCTACCCAAGAGCGTGTCATATATACGACCCACCACCCTAAACCTACCCAAGAGCGTGTCATATATACGCCCCACCACCCTAAACCTACCCAAGAGCGTGTCATATATATGCCCCACCACCCTAAACCTACCCATGAGCGTGTCATATATACGCCCCACTACCCTAAACCTACCCAAGAGCGTGTCATATATACGCCCCACCACCCTAAACCTACCCATGAGCGTGTCATATATACGCCCCACTACCCTAAACCTACCCAAGAGCGTGTCATATATACGCCCCACCACCCTAAACCTACCCATGAGCGTGTCATATATACGCCCCACCACCCTAAACCTACCCAAGCGTGTCATATATACGCCCCACCACCCTAAACCTACCCATGAGCGTGTCATATATACGCCCCACTACCCTAAACCTACCCAAGAGCGTGTCATATATACGCCCCACCAACCTAAACCTACCCAAGAGCGTGTCTTATATACGCCCCACCAACCTAAACCTACCCATGAGCGTGTCATATATACGCCCCACTACCCTAAACCTACCCATGAGCGTGTCATATATACGCCCCACCACCCTAAACCTACCCATGAGCGTGTCATATATACGCCCCACCACCCTAAACCTACCCAAGCGTGTCATATATACGCCCCACCACCCTAAACCTACCCATGAGCGTGTCATATATACGCCCCACCACCCTAAACCTACCCAAGCGTGTCATATATACGCCCCACCACCCTAAACCTACCCATGAGCGTGTCATATATACGCCCCACTACCCTAAACCTACCCATGAGCGTGTCATATATACGCCCCACTACCCTAAACCTACCCAAGAGCGTGTCTTATATACGCCCCACCAACCTAAACCTACCCATGAGCGTGTCATATATACGCCCCACTACCCTAAACCTACCCATGAGCGTGTCATATATACGCCCCACCACCCTAAACCTACCCATGAGCGTGTCATATATACGCCCCACTACCCTAAACCTACCCATGAGCGTGTCATATATACGCCATAAAGTGCGTATCATATGCACGCGAAAAACAGCGTATCATATGCACGACAAAATGAGTTTTGGCGTATACATTCCACGACATTGCACACTCGTACTATTTATACGCATTTATGTGTGATCGGGTTGAATTTACAGTTGCATATTCACACTTACCCTGTAACTACACAGATAATGACCCTTTAATTAAAAATACTTATGGTATCAATAATTTGTTAATTTGTTTATTGTTAATAAACAACTCAATTTATCCCAATGTGACTGAAGTAGATTTATTTTTATTTTACTAAAATGTTTTATCTTACATTTTAGATTTCCCACGAGCCAATATTTTGTACCTGTTTGGAACAGTAGTTCTTGTTCTAGTGAATTCTATTGGACTGATGACAGAACTGATCCTTCAAACAGGTTAGGAGACGATTTACCTGATCAGAATAGAGAGTGGAGCCTCACATGATCTGACATGACATGGTTTCTACTACAAGTACTTTTTTATTATTATTTTAGGCTTCTTAGCTGTAAATTTTTATATATATATATATATATATATATATATATATATATATATATATATATATATATATATATATATATATATATATATATATATATATATATATATATATATTGAAATTTGGAGGAGAAACATGGGAATCAGACTGAATTCAGTATTATACAACATAGCAGTCAAATAGATGCAGCTTAAATGTTATTGTGTTTCTGTTCACAGTAAATGGTAAACGTACAATTGAGGATCTCAGGATGGTCGTTTTCCCCTCTGAAAGCCTCTTTATCTTAATCGGCATGACTGTAGAAATATTCACTTTCAGTGAGTATAAACTGGATTAATCAATTCTCATCCAATTTTTTTAAACTAAATTCTCAATAAAGTAAGAATTGCGTGGTATAGCGGATTGTGAGTTATAAAGTGTTACATTTTGACTTATATCTCACAATTCTGACTTTATATCACACAATTCTGACTTTATATCACACAATTCTGACTTTATAATTCACAATTCTGACTTTATATCTCACAATTCTGACTTTATAATTCACAATTCTGACTTTATATCTCACAATTCTGACTTTATAATTCACAATTCTGACTTTGTCTCACAATTCTGACTTTATAATTCACAATTCTGACTTTATATCACACAATTCTGACTTTATATCTCACAATTCTGACTTTATATCTCACAATTCTGACTTTATATCACAATTCTGACTTTATATCTCACAATTCTGACTTTATATCTCACAATTCTGACTTTATATCACACAATTCTGACTTTATATCTCACAATTCTGACTTTATATCTCACAATTCTGACTTTATAATTCACAATTCTGACTTTATATCTCGCAATTCTGACTGTATAATTCACAATTCTGACTTTATATCACACAATTCTGACTTTATATCTCACAATTCTGACTTTATATCTCACAATTCTGACTTTATATCACACAATTCTGACTTTATATCTCACAATTCTGACTTTATATCTCACAATTCTGACTTTATAATTCACAATTCTGACTTTATATCTCACAATTCTGACTTTATATCACGCAATTCTGACTTTATATCTCACAATTCTGACTTTATATCACACAATTCTGACTTTATATCACGCAATTCTGACTTTATAATTCACAATTCTGACTTTATAATTCACAATTCTGACTTTATATCACGCAATTCTGACTTTATAATTTACAATTCTGACTTTATATAACGCAATTCTGACTTTATAATTCACAATTCTGACTTTATATCAGACAATTCTGACTTTATATCACACAATTCTGACTTTATATCACGCAATTCTGACTTTATAATTTACAATTCTGACTTTATAATTCACAATTCTGACTTTATAATTCGCAATTCTGACTTTATATCACGCAATTCTGACTTTATAATTCACAACTCTGACTTTATATCACGCAATTCTGACTTTATAATTCGCAATTCTGACTTTATATCACGCAATTCTGACTTTATAATTCACAACTCTGACTTTATATCACACAATTCTGACTTTATATCACACAATTCTGACTTTATAATTCACAATTCTGACTTTATATCACGCAATTTTGACTTTATATCACGCAAGTCTGACTTTATAAATCACAATTCTGACTTAATAAATTACAATTCTGACTTTATATCACGCAATTCTGACTTTATATCACACAATTCTGACTTTATATCACGCAATTCTGAATTTATAATTCACAATTCTGACTTTATATCACGCAATTCTGACTTTATAATTCACAATTCTGACTTTATATCTCGCAATTCTGACTTTATATCACTCAATTCTGAATTTATAATTTATAAAAATTATTTAAAAAAATAAAATTTATAAAAATTTATCTTTCAACAGTCAAAACACATCTCGCAACACATCTTCCCTTCTTAAGAATGACTTCAGTGCCGTTCTTTGTTCTTTTCTCAGAGAAAAGCTTAACTCCAAGTCTTCCTGAGTCACGGTCAAAGCTGATTCGAAAGATCGCCATTCACCAGTTTCTGTTTTTACTAGTAGCACGCAAACGCAACTCGGCCGTTGTTATTATGGCCCCGCCCACCGACTCTATACACGATGTGATTGGCCTGACCAGATTTAGGCGATTACAGCTCAGAAGTGTATTGAGAGTTGCTAGAGGACACTCGCGGCAGATTAGATTTGCTGCGGCTAGGGTGCGTCTAGATTTCAAGGCTAGCATAATAAGCCATTCTGTTATTCTCCTGGTTTGTAATGAATTTGCTGTACATATATTTAGTTTGATGTTTAGTAACCGAATAAACTTTCATTAATTCTTTCATAGTGTTAAACAGGAAAATATTCCAACAAAATTTTATTTGGCTGTACAGTCGTTGTGGAGAAAACGGTGATGTTATCAGCTTATTTTAATTTATCATATAGCGACAATGTGGGCAGATCAGTAATATAGTTGATACAGTTAATTTAGTCTTAATTAATTTTATTTAGATATTTAGTAGAATACTTTAGTTGAAATTTTAGTGTCCCCTAACTGAGCAAGCCAAGCCAAAGGCGACAGTGGCATGATGGAGAAAAATAAACCTTAGGAGAAACCAGACTCATTCGGGGTGCCAGTTCTCCTCTGGCCTATTAACACACGGTGTATAATTATTATTCTGGCAACCTTACAGGTCAGAAATCATCTTAGATCTGAATATTCGAAAGTTCGAGGTATCACGCAAGAGACGGGTTTATGGAGGATGACACAATTATTGAATAGCAATATTTTATGTCGTTAAAATGACATCTGTATATTACAACATAATTGAGTGGGAAAAAATATATGTATGTAGCAGCAATGCGTCACTGTACTGTGGCACCTTTCAACATAGAACTCGTTGTATTTCAGCTTTATGTACGTGGCAATTTACATATAAGAATCCCCAGACAATCTGATGAAACATTATCAAATTCGCTTTTTTTTATTTATTAAAAACACTTTTTTTTCTGCTTGCAGTAGAACTATACGATGCACTGAACTACCAATCCAAATATTAAATAACTAAACTAGACCAATCAATGTATCACTATAGTTAAAAGTGAGTTTAATATCATCCTGACTGCCTTTCTTAATAAAATTTTCTCTCTTTCCATTATTGTCACACAGTGAAATCTATCAGCAAACAGTAAGTCCAAATATTCAAGATGTTTTCTGTAATTCTTGCAGTAAACATTTGATTGCATTAATTTGGTTGTTAATAGTTACATCATTCAGTTCATGTCTTTAAAAAATGTTGCATAACACTACAAAAAGTATATTTTTCTTAAATTGTTAATTTTGTTCTGAACACAGAATGAAGCAACAGAAAAACAAAGATGAGGAATATACGAATAAACGAGAACTTCAGGTGAGACATTACATACATTTTACAATTACAACTTTGAATTAAATGTTTTCTGTCTTTGTGTGATTACAGTAATTTAAAATGTCAAATCATGTCTTCAACACAGAAAACAACAGATTTTTGTGAAATGGACTCTTTACGTGCATTTGACTGTGAGGCATCACAAACTACCAGTAGTAAAAGAAACAGCCTCTGTTAGATTCATCTCAAGCAGCTTTATTTGATCTAAATTTGTAAAAAATGAAGTATTCAGAACAAGTGTCTTTGCATAACAGAAAACATTGATCTGACTGTGATCATAGACAGATTCCAGCTGAGAAAATCTTTAAATTTCATTAATTCGTTGATGTCCGTTATGACTATTTTGACTCTATTGTTATTTGTTTATATATATATATATATATATATATATATATATATATATATATATATATATATATATATATATATATATATATATATATATATATATATAGGTCCTTCTCAAAAAATTAGCATATTGTGATAAAGTTCATTATTTTCCATAATGAAATGATAAAAATTAAACTTTCATATATTTTAGATTAATTGCACACCAACTGAAAAAAATCGAAATCTCAAAAAATGTGCAACTGTGCAACTGAATGTGCAACTGAAAAAAATCGAAATCTCAAAAAATGTGCATATCAAGAAAAGGTTCTCTAAACCGGCTAATAACCTAATCATCTGAATCAACTAATTAACTCTAAACACCTGCAAAAGATTCCTGAGGCTTTTAAAATCTCCCAGCCTGGTTCATTACTCAAAACCGCAATCATGGGTAAGACTGCCGACCTGACTGCTGTCCAGAAGGCCATCATTGACACCCTCAAGCGAGAGGGTGAGACACAGAAAGACATTTCTGAACGAATAGGCTGTTCCCAGAGTGCTGTATCAAGGCACCTCAGTGGGAAGTCTGTGGGAAGGAAAAAAGTGGCAAAAAACGCTGCACAACGAGAAGAGGTGACCGGACCCTGAGGAAGATTGTGGAGAAGGACTGATTCCAAACCTTGGGGGACCACTTCATGCTTCCATCTGCTGAAAAGCTTTATGGAGATGAAGATTTGGTTTTTCAGCACGAACTGGCACCTGCTCACAGTTCCAAAACCACTGGTAAATGGTTTACTGACCATGGTATTACTGTGCTCAACTGGCCTGCCAACTCTCCTGGCCTGAACCCCAGAGAGAATCTGTGAGATATTGTGAAGAGAAAGTTGAGAGACGCAAGACCCAACACTCTGGATGAGCTTAAGGCCGCTATCGAAGCAACCTGGGCCTCCATAACACCTCAGCAGTGCCACAGGCTGATCGCCTCCATGCCACGCCGCACTGAAGCAGTCATTTCTGCAAAAGGATTCCCGACCAAGTATTGAGTGCAAAACTGAACTTAATTATTTGAAGGCTGACTTTTTTGTATTAAAAACACTTTTCTTTTATTGGTCGGATGAAATAGCTATTTTTTTGAGATTTTCCAAATTTTTGGAATTTGGGGTTTTCATGAGCTGTATGCCAAAATCATCAGTATTAAAACAATAAAAGACCTGAACTATTTCAGTTGGTGTGCAATGAATCTAAAATATATGAAAGTTTAATTTTTATCATTACGTAAAAAAATATATTTAAAGGGGGGGGTGAAACACTCAGTTTCAGTCAGTGTCATGTCAATCTTGAGTACCTATAGAGTAGCATTGCATCCTTCATATCTCCGAAAAGTCTTTATTTTTTAAATAATTATATAAGAAAGATGCGCTGTTCCGAGTCTTTCAGAAAAAAGCCGAGCGGGTGGGGGCGTGTCGTGTGAGTGGAGCTAAATAATGACGTGTGCGCGCTGCTGCTATTGTGTTGAGTCGAGTGCGTCGTAAAGCTGTGTCATCCCTAACAGCGGGAAAAAAACTTTATTCAAAATAAAAATATGGCTTTTAATCAGATACAGCCATACATCTATGATCCGGAATCAGACCCAGAGGCTGCAGTTGAACAGGAGCAGCAGCAAAAACGACTAGAGCAGGACGTCTCTATGTGGTACAAGTTATACACTAACTATATAATATGCTTAGCGGCTTGTGTTATTTACATATTTATACTTTAATTATATCGTCGTATTTTTGTCTTTGAAGGTGTACATGTGGGAAGTGCAGTTGTGCACGTGTGTGTGTGTGTTTACGCGTGGTTTGTGTAGACAGTAAGCGGACTGGTTTTGCACGGCAGGCTAAGTTAGTGTTTACATAGAAAGACACGGAATAATAGCGCATTTGAATGAAGAAGCGCGCTTATTTAGTTCAACATATTTCCCCCCTCTTTGTGTATTGTTGAGTGCTTTTACAATACACAAACATAAAGTTACACATATAGTGGCCAGCTAAACAAATGTACACGCACTACACATCGCATGCTCCATTGATCAATTAACTATACGTGATCATGTTTGGGCTACGAGCATAGGCAAAAACACAGACATCTGAAGCAGTCTCACTCACCGCCTGCGGTTCTAACGTTGGGACTGCTCCATCCTTCAGCATTAGGCGATCGGGAAAATCCGGCGTCGAGCTGGGCCTTGTTTATGAAACAGTTGGCACCGAAATGCAGCGAACAGATATAAACATTCGCGCAGCTCAGTTGCTGATCCGGAAAAGCAAATTACATCCACTGTTGCCTTAATCCGGGGGTTTTGGGGAATCTGTGCAGGACTGTCTTGGTCTGGCAACCAAAAACGCACTTTTTTGGTGACATTGTTATGTGCACATCACCTGTTCAGCATCCTACAAGCCAGCGCTTTGATGGGCGTAGCCTGTTACTTTCGCTCTCTCCCTCTCTCTCTCTCTCTCTCTCTCTCTCTCTCTCTCTCTCTCTCTCTCTCTCTCTCTCTCTCTCACGCGCTTCCGGTAGAATTATCCGTAAGGCCCATACAAGGAAATTCCGCCCCCATTAACGTCAAAGGGGACGCATGATCTCAAAAAACTTGCCGAAACTTATGACTAACCGGAAGTAGTATTTTTGACAAAGAAATACTCCCATCAAACGTCCACCTTAACTTTTGAAACTTTGTCTATGTTTAGTATGGGATTCCAAGTGTTTAACAGTGTAAAAAGATCAGTATGCATGAAACAGCATTTCACCCCCCCCTTTCATTTTTTTATATATTTTTTTAATATATTTTGTATATTTTATTTTAACTTTTCTAATTTTTAAAGAAGTGTTTCATAATTATTTTACACCCTAGAGGTCAATATGTGTTAAAATTAACTGCTAATTATTATTATTTTCCTGAAAGAAAGGTTAATTGTTGCATATTTGTTTCCAAGACTTACAGGCATGTACAGAAATGAGCTTTTAAGAACAAGCTAAGCCTGATAAATCTTTGTTGACATGTAAAGCAGGACAACTATACAACTACTGTAAAGCTTGTTTATATACTGTATGTTATTCATCTCAAGCAGCTTTTTTTATATTTGAATTTGTAAAAATGAAGTATTCAGAACAAGTGTATTTTGCATAACAGAAAACATTGATCTGACTGTGATCATGGACAGATTCCAGCTGAGAAAATCTTTGAATGTCATTCATTTGTTGATGTCCGTTATGACTATTTTGACTCTTGCTATTTTGTGAGAGTAGTAGAGAGATTTAATTTATGAAGAATTATAAATACAAGTATTCAACCCCCAATGTAAGACGCATCTGTTTAAAAGCCTGACAGTCATTCAACAGTTCAATAAAAAAAAACTTAGCGCCTTTAACAGATTTTTTTTTTCAGAGACCAAATCTTTTGCAAAAAAATCTGTTCACAAACAACATGCTTTTAAAATGTGTGTGTGTGTATATATATATATATATATATATATATATATATATATATGAGAGAGAGATTTTTATTTTTTACATGTAATGTGCTTGAGGAACGACTGTTGTACTTGTAATTGGTTTTCTTGACATTAGAAGAACATGTTTTAATAGGTATGTCATTCCTTAAATGAGGTTGTGACAACTGATAGTGCCAAATGGGCAGAGATAACGCAACAACAAAGATAAGAGGAAAAAAGTTGATTTATTATACAACCGTGTAAAAAATGAAAACCAAAATAATAATAAAGATAACTCACAATATTAACAAGAAAAAAAAGCAATCAATAAAAGAACCTACAAACCTAAGAAGAAAAATTGACATGGTGACGCCAAAGGAAAGAAAATAACATAACAAAACAACCTCTAACTTATAATTCAACCACTAAGCTACCTAAAACAATAAACAGGAGAAAACAAACATCTTCGGTGTTGAACGCCCTAACTTACTTACTTATTTACATAATTACAAAAAATAAAACATACAAGGGGTGGTGTTCACTCTCTCTTACCTAGGGTCTCTATACATTGAGTTCTCTCCTTTATTTATGAGAAAGGCATAGGTTATATAAATTGAATACAAAGGGTGCAAGATGATTTGAACCAATGAGAGAGAGAGAGAGAGAGTACATCATATAGCTCAAGGTATAGGAATGTGATAAACAACGAAAAAACTAATCTAAACATGGTCATCTCTGTCAGATATCCAGGCCTTCCTTGAGCTCCTGAAGATCTTGTAATAGAAAAAGCAGGGACCATTTTCTAACTCCCAGTCACTTCACCAGCACCTGTTCCTTATATGGAGTGGTTCCAGCTGATGTAAACCATACATTCAAACATAGAATACAGCTTCATCAGAGAGAGGGACAAGAGACCCTCTGACCACTTCTCTTCTATGCTGAGACCAACATAAAATCTATCTCACACATCATGAAAAATGATTCGCCCGCACATATATGAGAAATAACAACTTTATGTAAAAAGTATTGAGTTGGACGATCAGCTTGTCGTGACAGCTCACTGTTAGGGGTGACAGTTTTGACCCATAGACCAGATAATAATAATAAATTTTATTTGTAAAGCCCTTTTCATAGTTAAAAACAATCCCAAAGTGCTAAATAGATATATATCGCTAGATATGCGATATGAAGACCAGGAGTCAGGATGTTCAATCATCGGAGAGAATTTTACTGAAGAATAGTTTGCAGTTTCATCGGTAGAGTCAGCTTCAGAGTCTCTCAGGGCGGTGTCAGGCCAGACTCTACTCTACACAAAATTACCACACCAGTTATACCAATTTCAAGGGCATGATTTACATCATTATGGACATGTGGAATATTACTGATTGGCATAAAGTCTAAACAATGTGTCACACGAATAGATAGGAGATGTTGTTGTTGTTAATCAGGATGTATACATCAGACAATCCCAAGATTGGGGTAGTGTTGACTTCAGGGAAGTCCTAGAAAGACGCCAAAGAGGTCTAGGGTGTGAGAAAAAGCGGTCCAATCCAGTCGGAAGACCTGCACAGAACATGTAACACACACACAAGACTCTAGGGAATCTCTCCTCCAAGGTTAGTGCAGCAGTGAGCTTATCAACAGAACAAGATATCAACACCACATGACAAACGGATCTTCAGAAAGAAAAGTATGACTAATGTCATCTACCTCATTCTATAAAGAAATATAAAGACAAAAATGTACTTCTATCAATGGGAAAAATCACAATTGGGAGACTCAAATCCTCCCACCCCTTCCTGTCCTGGGGTTACAAACAACAGGCAGGATTCACCTCTTGGAAGTTCTAACTTTCTCTCCAAGGACCTGTTGGTCAGGACTCAGAGATAGAGGTCAGGCTATCTATGTCAGGGCACATAGATAGGGGTCAGACTGTCTTTGTCAGACCGTCTCTGGAAAGCAAATTAGAAACCATACTGCAGACATAGAGTCAAAATCATATTAAATAATAGTTAACTGTATTAATGTTCAAATAAAATAGATTGTCAATAATTAATTATTTTGAAAGGATAATAACTGATTATTTAATTCATGAGGTTATTAAAAATCCTTCAAAAGGATAAGATGCAAATGATGAAGATGCATATGATGAAGAGGCAAGGGAGTCAGCCCACTACCCCTTCATCACACTTATGAATGCAGCATTAGTGAACGCACTTACGGCTTGCCCCCCTTATAAGAGAAAGTTGAGAAAAAGGTTTTAAAGAAATGAAGCCATAAAGGGCTTAATGTGTGAAATATATAGAATAAGCCATAGAAAAGTGAGGAAATATACAGTAACATATGTAGAAAATATTTAGAGAAAAACATTTTATTTAAGAGATAGATCGAGTTTTTTTGAGTCCGGTGGAGACCCTTTAAGAAAGGATGAAGTCCCATCCCTACAATTATTTCTAATTTCAGAAGCCGTTTCACTTGGATATACATCACAATAAAGAGAAAAGGATGAACTCAACTTCCGTTTCACGCGGTCTTTAACTGTATTAATACAGCTTATTTGCATATTGTATATGACTTAAAGTGTTGTATTTAAGTTTAAAACAAATGACATGCTGGAATTAATAATAATATAATAAATAATATAATATATTTAGATGTGTCCAATTGGAGACAATCAGCATAAAAATAAATTTATATATATATTTTAATAATAAAAACGTATCTGAGCTGCAGAGATATTTAACTTAAAAAGCATTAGAAACATGAGGAAATATAAAAGACAAATAAACAATGAAAGCTGCATCTGTTGAAAGCTGCAATGAAATCTGGATGACTGTCATTCAACTGAAACGACACACCCGACTGCAACTGAATGCAGTTTCTTTTTAGAGACAAAGCTTATGTAGCAGATGAAACTACTGAAACTGTAAGGACCCACTGCATCATTACAATCCATCAAAAACCATTTAAATGTAGGGTGAAACTTGTGCTAAATTCTTGATCCTTCTAGGAATCGTATGCCGTTTCAGTCCCATCTCGGATTCTTTCATTTTTCATTTTTTTTATGCTGAGGTTTTTCCATTTAATCAGAACTGGTTTATCAGGATTAGATACAATTACACAGAACTCTGAGTCAAAGAAAATAATACAGGTTTAAATATATATATATTTTTATGCACCAGATCACTACAGATAATTATAATTTCAGCTGAACATAAATCTGCCTATATGTTTATTCTTGTGACTGTTATTCAATTATATCTGAAGGCATGTATATTTTGTTTGTTTTTCTCTTTGAGCTGATTCTAAAATTGAGGCACATAATGAGTTATTAGAATCACTAACATCTGAAGCGGTGTAGGATCACTAACACTAACACTGAAGCGGTGTAGGATCACTAACACTGAAGCAGTGTATGATCACTAACACTAACACTGAAGTGGTGTAGGATCACTAACACTGAAGCGGTGTAGGATCACTAAGACTAACACTGAAGCGGTGTAGGATCACTAAGACTAACACTGAAGCGGTGTAGGATCACTAATACTAACACAGAAGCGGTGTAGGATCACTATCACTGAAGCGGTGTAGGATCTGAAGTGGTGAAGGATCACTAACACTAACACTGAAGCAGTGTAGGATCACTAAAACTAGCACTGAAGCGGTGTAGGATCACTAACGCTAACACTGAAGTGGTGTAGGATAACTAACACTAACACTGAAGCGGTGTAGGATCACTAACACTGAAGCAGTGTATGATCACTAACACTAACACTGAAGCGGTGTAGGATCACTAAGACTAACACTGAAGCGGTGTAGGATCACTAACACTAACAGTGAAGCGGTGTAGGATCACTAACACTAACACTGAAGCGGTGTAGGATCACTATCACTAACACTGAAGTGGTGTAGGATCACTAACACTGAAGCGGTGTAGGATCACTAACACTGAAGCAGTGTAGGATCACAAACACTAACACTGAAGCAGTGTATAATCACTAACACTAACACTGAAGCGGTGTAGGATCACTAACACACACTGAAGTGGTGTAGGATCACTAACACTAACAGTGAAGCGGTGTAGGATCACTAACACTAACACTGAAGCAGTGTAGGATCACTAACATTAACACTGAAGTGTGTAGGATCACTAATACTGTAGCGGTGTAGGATCACTAAAACTGAAGTGGTGTAGGATCACTAACACTGAAGCGGTGTAGGATCACTAACACTGAAGCAGTGTAGGAACACTAACACTAACACTGAAGCGGTGTAGGATCACTAACACTAACAGTGAAGCGGTGTAGGATCACTAACACTAACACTGAAGCGGTGTAGGATCACTAACACTGAAGCGGTGTAGGATCACTAACACTGAAGTGGTGTAGGATCACTATCACTGAAATGGTGTAGGGTCACTAACACTAACACTGAAGCAGTGTAGGATCACTAACACTAACACTGAAGCGAAGGATCACTAACACTGAAGCGGTGTAGGATCACTAACACTGAAATGGTGTAGGGTCACTAACACTAACACTGAAGTGGTGTAGGATCACTATCACTAACACTGAAGCGGTGTAGGATCACTAACACTGAAGCGGTGTAGGATCACTAACACTGAAGTGGTGTAGGATCACTATCACTGAAACGGTGTAGGGTCACTAACACTGAAACGGTGTAGGGTCACTAACACTAAAGCAGTGTAGGATCACTATCACTAACACTGAAGCGGTGTAGGATCACTAACACTGAAGTGGTATAGGATCACTAACACTGAAGTGGTGTAGGATCACTATCACTGAAATGGTGTAGGGTCACTAACACTAACACTGAAGCAGTGTAGGATCACTAACACTGAAACGGTGTAGGGTCACTAACACTAACACTGAAGCAGTGTAGGATCACTAACACTTACACTGAAGCAGTGTAGGATCACTAACACTAACACTGAAGCAGTGCAGGGTCACTAACACTGAAGCAGTGTAGGATCACTTACACTTACACTGAAGCAGTGTAGGATCACTAACACTAACACTGAAGCAGTGTAGGTTCACTAACACTAACACTGAAGCGGTGTAGGATCACTAACACTAACACTGAAGCAGTGTAGGATCACTAACACTGAAGTGGTGTAGGATCACTAACACTAACACTGAAACGGTGTAGGGTCACTAACACTAACACTGAAGCAGTGTAGGATCACTAACACTAACACTGAAGCAGTTTAGGATCACTAACTCTAACACTGAAGCAGTGTAGGATCACTAACACTAACAGTGAAGCAGTGCAGGATCACTAACTCTAACACTGAAGCAGTGTAGGATCACTAACACTAACACTGAAGCAGTGTAGGATCACTAACACTGAAGTGGTGTAGGATCACTAACACTGAAGTGGTGTAGGATCACTAACACTAACACTGAAGCGGTGTAGGATCACTAACACTGAAGCAGTGTATGATCACTAACACTAACACTGAAGTGGTGTAGGATCACTAACACTGAAGCGGTGTAGGATCACTAACACTGAAGCGGTGTAGGATCACTAAGACTAACACTGAAGCGGTGTAGGATCACTAAGACTAACATTGAAGCGGTGTAGGATCACTAACACTAACACTGAAGCGGTGTAGGACCACTATCACTGAAGCGGTGTAGGATCACTAACACTAACACTGAAGTGGTGAAGGATCACTAACACTAACACTGAAGCGGTGTAGGATCACTAAAACTAGCACTGAAGCGGTGTAGGATCACTAACGCTAACACTGAAGTGGTGTAGGATCACTAACACTAACACTGAAGCGGTGTAGGATCACTAACACTGAAGCAGTGTATGATCACTAACACTAACACTGAAGCGGTGTAGGATCACTAACACTGAAGCAGTGTAGGATCACTAACACTAACACTGAAGCGGTGTAGGATCACTAATACTGTAGCGGTGTAGGATCACTAAAACTGAAGTGGTGTAGGATCACTAACACTGAAGCGGTGTAGGATCACTAACACTAACACTGAAGCGGTGTAGGATCACTAAGACTAACATTGAAGCGGTGTAGGATCACTAACACTAACACTGAAGCGGTGTAGGACCACTATCACTGAAGCGGTGTAGGATCACTAACACTAACACTGAAGTGGTGAAGGATCACTAACACTAACACTGAAGCGGTGTAGGATCACTAAAACTAGCACTGAAGCGGTGTAGGATCACTAACGCTAACACTGAAGTGGTGTAGGATCACTAACACTAACACTGAAGCGGTGTAGGATCACTAACACTGAAGCAGTGTATGATCACTAACACTAACACTGAAGTGGTGAAGGATCACTAACACTAACACTGAAGCGGTGTAGGATCACTAACACTGAAGCGGTGTAGGATCACTAACACTAACACTGAAGTGGTGAAGGATCACTAACACTAACACTGAAGCGGTGTAGGATCACTAAAACTAGCACTGAAGCGGTGTAGGATCACTAACGCTAACACTGAAGTGGTGTAGGATCACTAACACTAACACTGAAGCGGTGTAGGATCACTAACACTGAAGCAGTGTATGATCACTAACACTAACACTGAAGCGGTGTAGGATCACTAACACTGAAGCAGTGTAGGATCACTAACACTAACACTGAAGCGGTGTAGGATCACTAATACTGTAGCGGTGTAGGATCACTAAAACTGAAGTGGTGTAGGATCACTAACACTGAAGCGGTGTAGGATCACTAAGACTAACACTGAAGCGGTGTAGGATCACTAAGACTAACATTGAAGCGGTGTAGGATCACTAACACTAACACTGAAGCGGTGTAGGACCACTATCACTGAAGCGGTGTAGGATCACTAACACTAACACTGAAGTGGTGAAGGATCACTAACACTAACACTGAAGCGGTGTAGGATCACTAAAACTAGCACTGAAGCGGTGTAGGATCACTAACGCTAACACTGAAGTGGTGTAGGATCACTAACACTAACACTGAAGCGGTGTAGGATCACTAACACTGAAGCAGTGTATGATCACTAACACTAACACTGAAGCGGTGTAGGATCACTAACACTGAAGCAGTGTAGGATCACTAACACTAACACTGAAGCGGTGTAGGATCACTAATACTGTAGCGGTGTAGGATCACTAAAACTGAAGTGGTGTAGGATCACTAACACTGAAGCGGTGTAGGATCACTAACACTGAAGCGGTGTAGGATCACTAACACTGAAGTGGTGTAGGATCACTATCACTGAAACGGTGTAGGGTCACTAACACTAACACTGAAGCAGTGTAGGATCACTAACACTAACACTGAAGCGTAGGATCACTAACACTGAAGCGGTGTAGGATCACTAACACTGAAACGGTGTAGGGTCACTAACACTAACACTGAAGTGGTGTAGGATCACTATCACTAACACTGAAGCGGTGTAGGATCACTAACACTGAAGTGGTGTAGGATCACTAACACTGAAGCGGTGTAGGATCACTAACACTGAAGTGGTGTAGGATCACTATCACTGAAACGGTGTAGGGTCACTAACACTGAAACGGTGTAGTGTCACTAACACTAACACTGAAGCAGTGTAGGATCACTATCACTAACACTGAAGCGGTGTAGGATCACTTACACTGAAGCGGTGTAGGATCACTAACACTGAAGTGGTATAGGATCACTAACACTGAAGTGGTGTAGGATCACTATCACTGAAACGGTGTAGGGTCACTAACACTAACACTGAAGCAGTGTAGGATCACTAACACTTACACTGAAGCAGTGTAGGATCACTAACACTGAAACGGTGTAGGGTCACTAACACTAACACTGAAGCAGTGTAGGATCACTAACACTTACACTGAAGCAGTGTAGGATCACTAACACTAACACTGAAGCAGTGTAGGGTCACTAACACTGAAGCAGTGTAGGATCACTAACACTTACACTGAAGCAGTGTAGGATCACTAACACTAACGCTGAAGCAGTGTAGGGTCACTAACACTAACACTGAAGCGGTGTAGGATCACTAACACTAACACTGAAGCAGTGTAGGATCACTAACACTGAAGTGGTGTAGGATCACTAACACTGAAGCGGTGTAGGATCACTAAGACTAACACTGAAGCGGTGTAGGATCACTAAGACTAACATTGAAGCGGTGTAGGATCACCAACACTAACACTGAAGCGGTGTAGGACCACTATCACTGAAGCGGTGTAGGATCACTAACACTAACACTGAAGTGGTGAAGGATCACTAACACTAACACTGAAGCGGTGTAGGATCACTAAAACTAGCACTGAAGCGGTGTAGGATCACTAACGCTAACACTGAAGTGGTGTAGGATCACTAACACTAACACTGAAGCGGTGTAGGATCACTAACACTGAAGCAGTGTATGATCACTAACACTAACACTGAAGCGGTGTAGGATCACTAAGACTAACACTGAAGCAGTGTAGGATCACTAACACTAACAGTGAAGCGGTGTAGGATCACTAACACTAACACTGAAGCAGTGAAGCACCGCTTCAGTGTTAGTTTTAGTGATCCTACACCGCTTCAGATGTTAGTGATTCTAATAACTCATTATGTGCCTCAATTTTCGAATCAGCTCAAAGAGAAAAACAAACAAAATATACATGCCTTCAGATATAATTGAATACTAACATTAACACTGAAGCGGTGTAGGATCACTAATACTGTAGCGGTGTAGGATCACTAAAACTGAAGTGGTGTAGGATCACTAACACTGAAGCGGTGTAGGATCACTAACACTGAAGCGGTGTAGGATCACTAACACTGAAGTGGTGTAGGATCACTATCACTGAAACGGTGTAGGGTCACTAACACTAACACTGAAGCAGTGTAGGATCACTAACACTAACACTGAAGCGTAGGATCACTAACACTGAAGCGGTGTAGGATCACTAACACTGAAACGGTGTAGGGTCACTAACACTGAAGTGGTGTAGGATCACTATCACTAACACTGAAGCGGTGTAGGATCACTAACACTGAAGTGGTGTAGGATCACTAACACTGAAGCGGTGTAGGATCACTAACACTGAAGTGGTGTAGGATCACTATCACTGAAACGGTGTAGGGTCACTAACACTGAAACGGTGTAGTGTCACTAACACTAACACTGAAGCAGTGTAGGATCACTATCACTAACACTGAAGCGGTGTAGGATCACTAACACTGAAGCGGTGTAGGATCACTAACACTGAAGTGGTATAGGATCACTAACACTTACACTGAAGCAGTGTAGGATCACTAACACTGAAACGGTGTAGGGTCACTAACACTAACACTGAAGCAGTGTAGGATCACTAACACTTACACTGAAGCAGTGTAGGATCACTAACACTAACACTGAAGCAGTGTAGGGTCACTAACACTGAAGCAGTGTAGGATCACTAACACTTACACTGAAGCAGTGTAGGATCACTAACACTAACGCTGAAGCAGTGTAGGGTCACTAACACTAACACTGAAGCGGTGTAGGATCACTAACACTAACACTGAAGCAGTGTAGGATCACTAACACTGAAGTGGTGTAGGATCACTAACACTGAAGCGGTGTAGGATCACTAAGACTAACACTGAAGCGGTGTAGGATCACTAAGACTAACATTGAAGCGGTGTAGGATCACTAACACTAACACTGAAGCGGTGTAGGACCACTATCACTGAAGCGGTGTAGGATCACTAACACTAACACTGAAGTGGTGAAGGATCACTAACACTAACACTGAAGCGGTGTAGGATCACTAACGCTAACACTGAAGTGGTGTAGGATCACTAACACTAACACTGAAGCGGTGTAGGATCACTAACACTGAAGCAGTGTATGATCACTAACACTAACACTGAAGCGGTGTAGGATCACTAAGACTAACACTGAAGCAGTGTAGGATCACTAACACTAACAGTGAAGCGGTGTAGGATCACTAACACTAACACTGAAGCAGTGAAGCACCGCTTCAGTGTTAGTTTTAGTGATCCTACACCGCTTCAGATGTTAGTGATTCTAATAACTCATTATGTGCCTCAATTTTAGAATCAGCTCAAAGAGAAAAACAAACAAAATATACATGCCTTCAGATATAATTGAATACTAACATTAACACTGAAGCGGTGTAGGATCACTAATACTGTAGCGGTGTAGGATCACTAAAACTGAAGTGGTGTAGGATCACTAACACTGAAGCGGTGTAGGATCACTAACACTGAAGCGGTGTAGGATCACTAACACTGAAGTGGTGTAGGATCACTATCACTGAAACGGTGTAGGGTCACTAACACTAACACTGAAGCAGTGTAGGATCACTAACACTAACACTGAAGCGTAGGATCACTAACACTGAAGCGGTGTAGGATCACTAACACTGAAACGGTGTAGGGTCACTAACACTGAAGTGGTGTAGGATCACTATCACTAACACTGAAGCGGTGTAGGATCACTAACACTGAAGTGGTGTAGGATCACTAACACTGAAGCGGTGTAGGATCACTAACACTGAAGTGGTGTAGGATCACTATCACTGAAACGGTGTAGGGTCACTAACACTGAAACGGTGTAGTGTCACTAACACTAACACTGAAGCAGTGTAGGATCACTATCACTAACACTGAAGCGGTGTAGGATCACTAACACTGAAGCGGTGTAGGATCACTAACACTGAAGTGGTATAGGATCACTAACACTGAAGTGGTGTAGGATCACTATCACTGAAACGGTGTAGGGTCACTAACACTAACACTGAAGCAGTGTAGGATCACTAACACTTACACTGAAGCAGTGTAGGATCACTAACACTGAAACGGTGTAGGGTCACTAACACTAACACTGAAGCAGTGTAGGATCACTAACACTTACACTGAAGCAGTGTAGGATCACTAACACTAACACTGAAGCAGTGTAGGGTCACTAACACTGAAGCAGTGTAGGATCACTAACACTTACACTGAAGCAGTGTAGGATCACTAACACTAACGCTGAAGCAGTGTAGGGTCACTAACACTAACACTGAAGCGGTGTAGGATCACTAACACTAACACTGAAGCAGTGTAGGATCACTAACACTGAAGTGGTGTAGGATCACTAACACTGAAGTGGTGTAGGATCACTAACACTAACACTGAAACGGTGTAGGGTCACTAACACTAACACTGAAGCAGTGTAGGATCACTAACACTAACACTGAAGCAGTGTAGGATCACTAACTCTAACACTGAAGCAGTGTAGGATCACTAACACTAACAGTGAAGCAGTGCAGGATCACTAACTCTAACACTGAAGCAGTGTAGGATCACTAACACTAACACTGAAGCAGTGTAGGATCACTAACACTGAAGTGGTGTAGGATCACTAACACTGAAGTGGTGTAGGATCACTAACACTGAAACGGTGTAGGATCACTAACACTAACACTGAAGCAGTGTAGGATCACTAACTCTAACACTGAAGCAGTGTAGGATCACTAACTCTAACACTGAAGCAGTGTAGGATCACTAACTCTAACACTGAAGCGGTGTAGGATCACTAACACTAACACTGAAGTGTGTAGGATCACTAACTCTAACACTGAAGCGGTGTAGGATCACTAACGCTAACACTGAAGTGGTGTAGGATCACTAACACTAACACTGAAGCGGTGTAGGATCACTAACACTGAAGCAGTGTATGATCACTAACACTAACACTGAAGCGGTGTAGGATCACTAAGACTAACACTGAAGCAGTGTAGGATCACTAACACTAACAGTGAAGCGGTGTAGGATCACTAACACTAACACTGAAGCAGTGAAGCACCGCTTCAGTGTTAGTTTTAGTGATCCTACACCGCTTCAGATGTTAGTGATTCTAATAACTCATTATGTGCCTCAATTTTAGAATCAGCTCAAAGAGAAAAACAAACAAAATATACATGCCTTCAGATATAATTGAATACTAACATTAACACTGAAGCGGTGTAGGATCACTAATACTGTAGCGGTGTAGGATCACTAAAACTGAAGTGGTGTAGGATCACTAACACTGAAGCGGTGTAGGATCACTAACACTGAAGCGGTGTAGGATCACTAACACTGAAGTGGTGTAGGATCACTATCACTGAAACGGTGTAGGGTCACTAACACTAACACTGAAGCAGTGTAGGATCACTAACACTAACACTGAAGCGTAGGATCACTAACACTGAAGCGGTGTAGGATCACTAACACTGAAACAGTGTAGGGTCACTAACACTAACACTGAAGTGGTGTAGGATCACTATCACTAACACTGAAGCGGTGTAGGATCACTAACACTGAAGTGGTGTAGGATCACCAACACTGAAGCGGTGTAGGATCACTAACACTGAAGTGGTGTAGGATCACTATCACTGAAACGGTGTAGGGTCACTAACACTGAAACGGTGTAGTGTCACTAACACTAACACTGAAGCGGTGTAGGATCACTATCACTGAAACGGTGTAGGGTCACTAACACTGAAACGGTGTAGGATCACTATCACTAACACTGAAGCGGTGTAGGATCACTAACACTGAAGTGGTATAGGATCACTAACACTGAAGTGGTGTAGGATCACTATCACTGAAACGGTGTAGGGTCACTAACACTAACACTGAAGCAGTGTAGGATCACTAACACTTACACTGAAGCAGTGTAGGATCACTAACACTGAAACGGTGTAGGGTCACTAACACTAACACTGAAGCAGTGTAGGATCACTAACACTTACACTGAAGCAGTGTAGGATCACTAACACTAACACTGAAGCAGTGTAGGGTCACTAACACTGAAGCAGTGTAGGATCACTAACACTTACACTGAAGCAGTGTAGGATCACTAACACTAACGCTGAAGCAGTGTAGGGTCACTAACACTAACACTGAAGCGGTGTAGGATCACTAACACTAACACTGAAGCAGTGTAGGATCACTAACACTGAAGTGGTGTAGGATCACTAACACTAACACTGAAACGGTGTAGGGTCACTAACACTAACACTGAAGCAGTGTAGGATCACTAACACTAACACTGAAGCAGTGTAGGATCACTAACTCTAACACTGAAGCAGTGTAGGATCACTAACACTAACAGTGAAGCAGTGCAGGATCACTAACTCTAACACTGAAGCAGTGTAGGATCACTAACACTAACACTGAAGCAGTGTAGGATCACTAACACTGAAGTGGTGTAGGATCACTAACACTGAAGTGGTGTAGGATCACTAACACTGAAACGGTGTAGGATCACTAACACTAACACTGAAGCAGTGTAGGATCACTAACTCTAACACTGAAGCAGTGTAGGATCACTAACTCTAACACTGAAGCAGTGTAGGATCACTAACTCTAACACTGAAGCGGTGTAGGATCACTAACACTAACACTGAAGTGTGTAGGATCACTAACTCTAACACTGAAGCGGTGTAGGATCACTAACACTAACACTGAAGCGGTGTAGGATCACTAACACTAACACTGAAGCGGTGTAGGATCACTAACTCTAACACTGAAGCAGTGTAGGATCACTAACACTGAAGCGGTGTTGGATCACTAACACTGAAGCAGTGTAGGATCACAAACACTAACACTGAAGCAGTGTATAATCACTAACACTAACACTGAAGCGGTGTAGGATCACTAACACACACTGAAGTGGTGTAGGATCACTAACTCTAACACTGAAGCGGTATAGGATCACTAACTCTAACACTGAAGCAGTGTAGGATCACTAACTCTAACACTGAAGCGGTGTAGGATCACTAACACTAACACTGAAGCGGTGTAGGATCACTAACACTAACACTGAAGCGGTGTAGGATCACTAACTCTAACACTGAAGCAGTGTAGGATCACTAACACTAACACTGAAGCGATGTAGGATCTACTCTTTAGTGTTGACTGTGAATGATCCAGGGGTCTGTTTTTTGTGCCTCTCTTCCCATATGAAAATATAATATATGTCATATATGTCCCTATATTGCAAGTTACATAGTCATATTTGCTAAATATAAGACAAAATATTGCTATCACATATACACATATCTCTAGATAAATGTTGAAATAAGTTTATAACATATTAATGGAGTAAATTGACATATATTTACTCATATATGACAAGCATATGATTATTGTTTATATAATATTGTATGTTATGACTATATGTCACCAATATATGTTTAATTTATATATGCCAATTTATTTAACCTGTTAACCTGAATCTCAACTTTTGAAAAAATCCTAAGAAATGTATACTCAGACTAAAACAAATACAGTTTGTGATTCCTTTGCATTAAAGGCATAATTATTGTCTCATTTAAAAAAAGGCACCTGGCAGTTTACTGTAAAGTCAAAATGATAATATTTTTTATAATCAAAAATAGCTATAATAAGCTTCAAAGTTATTAGAAATGTATTTGTATGAAATATCTTTATGAAAATAAAATTGAAGTTGGCCTTGTAGCAATCTAAAAATGCACTATAGCTAAAACCACAAGTCTGACCATGTTATATTTCAGATCTGAAGATGATAAGTCTAAAACTCTGAATTTTATTAAACGTTTTACAAGATCGTTTCATGTGATTTTATTTTGAGATATCTCTAAAATATCAACTGATGTTTATTGCCATGTCTTCTCAGCTTTCATTCAGTATATTGACTCTATTGTTTAGAGGTGCAAACTGCCGCATTCAGTTTGTCTCCCCGGCATTCACACTTCTGCAGACTGGTTATGGCTCTAATTATTATTCTTTTGTCTGCATTATAATTACTAACGATTCTCTATTCAAACTGTTCTATTCAAATTTCTAAATCAAACCTCTCACTTTACCCTCACTGAGACTCTATCGAATGCATTTCGTCCAAATAAGCGTTTCAGTAGTTTTACATTTAGAAAATGTTCATAAAAATAAGTATTTACTCAGTGGCAGGTGCATCTAGGGCAAGCTAGCATGTTAGCTTAGCACACCAGCAAAACAACAATTTATACGATTAGAATCATGTTTTATTCAAAACGTACTTCATACCACTTTATAATTTATAAGTTGAGTGTTTTATATAACAATATGTGATCTCATGTAGCTTCGGGTCAAAAAATCTGACAGAAAATACACAATGCTAAAAGCTATGTGGAATAGAATTGCATTATAAATATCATCTATTATGAAACCACCCAACATGGCATAAAGAACACAGACCAACCATATATTGCCGCGATTGTGTGTTTATTGTCTTCAAACGTGTCTATCTGCATAAAATAGCGATCTGACGATCTCTGGAAGCTGTTTTGGTCATAGATATCCATAATAAAGTCCTTATTATGGATATCTATGGTTTTGGTTATGTCAGATACTTCCTGAATGTCACATGGTGTCTGTTCTTCATCTATCCATATATGGAGTGAATGTGCAGTAGAACAGCTTTCCAGCGCCCTCCGGCTGCCAGAATGAATTGAAAACCAAGCCTGCAGTCTCCCTCTCATTTACTGAAGCTTTCGCGCCTCGATCGCCCCCCGGTGACCGGTCCCAGTATAGCCGCCCCTCTGTGTTTTCTAATGGATGCGAAACAAACTAAACAATAAAATTACACTTCAAATATTTTTTCCCCAAAGTTAGTTTATGTCACTGAAGGCACTTATCATCACGATGATTTCATTTTAAGTGTTTGTTTTTAAAATAAGTTTAGTTTTAGTTAGTTATTTGATGCTATAAAAACGGGGGGTGTGACGTCATGATTGACAGCTGAGACTGACGGCTTCTCTGAGTGAAGTTGTCAATGAGGCACACAGGACTTTTTTCTGAATTTTTGGGAGCAGATTGGTGCTTTAGCTTTAATTTCTACATTTCCATAACTGTTTATTTCACACCAACATAATTAATTGTTCTGCATCTGCGAGAGTGTGGGCGGGCTTTTGATATCGCGACTGTACTTCCTGCTCTACTTCCTGCGCTCTACTGCGCAACTCCGGTCCCGAAATCGCTACTGCGCAGACTTGGTCCCAAGATGTCAGCGCCGTGCACCCACGCCTGAAAGCTTCAAATATGGCAAGCGGAAACGGATGATGTCGAGTTGTCCATATTTTTTTACGGTCTATGTTGAAAACACAGCACATCACAGTCTACTGCGCTCATAATGATACATCCGCGGATTTTGGATAAAGATTGAATAAATAATACTTCTCTGTATAGAAATTTGACTCAAACATGTGATAATCTATCAATATTTCTCCACATCTGCACACATTTGAAGTAAAAGCCCTGAGGGAAGTTGTTTTGTCGAGTGTCTTCATGACGACCACAGAGGAGTTTTTTATGAATGGGAGCAAATGACGCGACGCCGATGATCATATTCATAACTCCTGGCACATATTAACACATGATGGTCACTATAAGACTTTGAGAATAAAACAGAGGTAAAAAAAAAAAAAACTTTAGTCTTAGATCGTTTTAATGATGTATAGTTTGTCAAGGTAATTACTTTATAGTAATTTTGAGCTAATTTAAGCAAAGAGAGCTTCAGTGCGTCCACGTCCTCGTGAACGGTAAGAGGTTTTAAACAACATACATACAAACATTTGACATGCTTTTGTTTACCTTATGTGAACAGCTTTAACTAACAAGTCCATCTCTGTTTGTGCTTTTGGGTTTATGCTGAATTGTTTATGTAACCCAGGTTACCAAAAATACATGATAAAATTTAGTAACGTTAAATGAGTCAGGACATTTTTTTTTCTTTTCAAATAAGAATTTATTTTCATGAGTATTAGGACATCCAATCGAATTATTTCGTGTTTGTAAGAACCGACCAATGAGGATTGAGGATATTCTCTAGCGCATTTTTTGTTTTTTCGGATTTCGCGCGAGCTCGCGCTCTCTCTCTCAACGGCTGATCAGAAGAGCAGACGTGAATCGGGTCTCTCCAAAGAAAAGTAACGTATTTGAAAAATCAAAGACAAATATGTGATTTTAATTTAAGTTATACATGTCCAGAGACTATTTAGACTGTGAAGTTATGTGAAAAAAAGAGATTATTTGAGATTTATAATACGTGACGCAGCTACTGAGAAGAAGCCTCGTAACGCATAGTGCGTTGAAAAAGACGGTTTATGAGGAAACATAGGAAAACATTATGAGGAGTTCATTTATTTCTGAGAGCTGGATGAGCAGAAAAAGTCAAGTTGTAAGAAATCTACAGACCTAAAAGGGATTGAGTGTTCAAGTTTTTTTTCTCACTCTCTTCTCTTCTGTTTTTCTTGTATATTTTTCTGTATTTGAGTGAATCTTTATCCTGTCGAGTGCACTGCTGAGTTGCTGACACATGATCAATGCTTAACGGAGTGGAGTTTCTGGATTCCTGGATTTTGTTCTAACTCCCGTGTTCACGGAGGGAGTGGGGAGCCACACGGACCTAACGAGACAGGGGTAGCTGCAGCTTGGAGTAATGGGCGTGGCAATTGAGGTAGGAGCGTGGCAGGCTATGGTGGCAGGAGGTAGGGGCGTGGTCGAGAGACATTTGGTGAGACAATAGACCCTTTTACTGTTTGTATACAATGATGACGTAGCAACGTATGCGCGCGCATTTTGGCAACAAACTGTGGCGAGAATCAGCAGCATGTCAAGCTACGTGAGCGGATTAAGCAACACAAACCGAGAAAGTTATTTTAAAAAGTTGACTTTATCAAATGGTATTCGGCTACCAGATCCGTGTACTATAGTGGAGTGGATAGAAGACGTTAGCAGATGGCCAGATATAACTTAGTGGTCGGATATATACGTATTTAGACGAGAAACCGAGCGTGTACACCCGAGACAAGCATATAAATCACTGGATGCTTATGAATTCGTTGTCTGTGGGCATGTACAGAATGTCCAATACAATTTTCTACATTTATTCTTATTCTTCACACCGACATACATTTATCCTTTTTAGGGCTGGGCGATATGGCCCAAAAAAAAAATCCCTGATTTTTTCACCAAAAATTCGATTTACGATTTAAAACGATTTTTTTTCCCCTTCCTACTTAAAATCAATCTGCAGATGACAAAGAAATTGTTCAAAACAAGTTTTAACTTTATTTTGTTTAGGTAAAATTAAATATTTGCAGCTTGGTAGAAGTGCCACCTGGGGTGCAAAACTTTCCGCATGTGAATAACCCCGACTATTCCACAGTATAAATGGGCACCATATCTTTTGCAATATACAGTATACATATCAAAGGTTTATGAATTGATATGCAGATAAAATTAATTTTTATTAACAACAGTAATGTGCAAAAAAAGTATAGGGAAAATTTAAATGTAATGCTCTTATTAAATATAGATTAGCATTGTTCTTCAATAGTCTCACACTGAACTGATCGACAGCTTCAGTGATTATTAAAGGAGCTCTTTACTTTACTGTAATTTAGTCACAATTTGAAGAAAAGTTTAGTTTTTCCTGAGACTGTGACTTCGTACTTTTCTCCATACATTAGGGAGTGGAAATCGCTAATAAATCAATAAGTGCTCTTCTGCTGGTTATAGTGGTGGGCATTTCATATCTTTTTTTAAATAAAAATGCTACAAAATGGATTACACATTTTAAAAAAATAAACTAAAAAAAACATTCGACTATTTCTTTCACAAGACCCCTTTAAACTTTTAGTTTTACAAACCATCACATTAAAAATAACATTACAGTCGGATATCTAGAGCTTTGAAGTGCTGGAAATAAGTGTGAAGCTCTTGAAAACCATTGGAAAGTGCTTGAATTTCAATCTCAAAAGGTTGTACGAATCCTGAGATAAATAATGACAACAACAACAACATTAAATCCATGTGGTTTTACTACAGTACAATCGTGGTAAATGTTGCTGTTTTGTGACTGAAACCCCTGACCTTCGCTCAGCTCTGTTAGAGCTGATATCTGTGGTTCATAACAGAATTCTGCCCCGACCGCTTCCACTAGATCACAGTAGCGATGGTATTAATTCTGTGGTGAATTTAAACGCTCTCTCACTGGATCACCAGCGCTGTGTATCGTGTCTGTCACGAGATTGGCCCGTGTGTGAGCTCGCGCTGCGTTCGTGTCAGCGCAGCTTTAAATGAGTAGCGCCTAGCGCGGTTCCGTTCAGACTTCAAACACACTTTGCAGCGGGGTATTGTTAATTGTTCTGTGAAAAACTGAAGCAATTACGAATGACACTGTATGTTGTTAGACGCGATCCTTGTTGTTTGTGTACCTCTGTGGCAAACGCGCGCGGGGAGGGCTGAGCCATTACGGGAGCCCAGAGGGGAGCGTCGGCGGATTTGAAAGAGAAAACCGATTTTCATTCACAAAAATCGTCGTAAACTAAAAACTCGGAATTAATCCATAAAGTCGATTTATCGCCCAGCCCTAATCCTTTTCCTTACATTTTATGTTGTTATTGATTCGTGTGGACACACTTCTGTTTAAAGTTTAATTTTGTAATGCTATAGTACTTTAATAGCAACTATGTTGCTTGCATACATTTCTCAGATGGTTATTTTGCAATTAAACTATTAAAGGGGGGGTGAAACACTCAGTTTCAGTCAGTGTCATGTCAATCTTGAGTACCTATAGAGTAGCATTGCATCCTGCATATCTCCGAAAAGTCTTTATTTTTTAAATAATTATATAAGAAAGATGCGCTGTTCCGAGTCTTTCCGAAAAAAGCCGAGCGGGTGGGGGCGTGTCGTGTGAGCGGAGCTAAATAATGACGTGTGCGCGCTGCTGCTATTGTGTTGAGTCGAGTGCGTCGTAAAGCTGTGTCATCCCTAACAGCGGGAAAAAAACTTTATTCAAAATAAAAATATGGCTTTTAATCAGATACAGCCATACATCTATGATCCGGAATCAGACCCAGAGGCTGCAGTTGAACAGGAGCAGCAGCAAAAACGACTAGAGCAGGACGTCTCTATGTGGTACAAGTTATACACTAACTATATAATATGCTTAGCGGCTTGTGTTATTTACATATTTATACTTGAATTATATCGTCGTATTTTTGTCTTTGAAGGTGTACATGTGGGAAGTGCAGTTGTGCACGTGTGTGTGTGTGTTTACGCGTGGTTTGTGTAGACAATTGTAACGTTAGTAAGCGGACTGGTTTTGCACGGCAGGCTAAGTTAGTGTTTACATAGAAAGACACGGAATAGTAGCGCATTTGAATGAAGAAGCGCGCTTATTTAGTTCAACATATTTCCCCACTCTTTGTGTATTGTTGTTTGGAGTGCTTTTACAATACACAAACATAAAGTTACACATATAGTGGCCAGCTAAACAAATGTACACGCACTACACATCGCATGCTCCATTGATCAATTAACTATACGTGATCATGTTTGGGCTACTTGATGAGCATTGGCAAAAACACAGACATTTGAAGCAGTCTCACTCACCGCCTGCGGTTCTAACGTTGGGACTGCTCCATCATTCAGCATTAGGCGATCGGGAAAATCCGGCGTCGAGCTGGGCCTTGTTTATGAAACAGTCGGCACCGAAATGCAGCGAACAGATATAAACATTTGCGCAACTCAGTTGCTGATCCGGAAAAGCAAATTACATCCACTGTTGCCTTAACGCGGGGTTTTTGGGGAATCTGTGCAGGACTGTCTTGGTCTGGCAACCAAAAACGCACTTTTTTGGTGACATTGTTATGTGCACATCACCTGTCCAGCATCCTACAAGCCAGCGCTTTGATGGGCGTAGCCTGTTGCTTTCGCTCTCTCCCTCTCTCTCTCTCACGCGCTTCCGGTAGAATTGTCCGTAAGGCCCATACAAGGAAATTCCGCCCCCATTAACGTCAAAGGGGACGCATGATCTCAAAAAACTTGCCGAAACTTATGACTAACCGGAAGTAGTATTTTTGACAAAGAAATACTCCCATCAAACGTCCGCCTTAACTTTTGAAACTTTGTCTATGTTTAGTATGGGATTCCACGTCTTTAACAGTGTAAAAAGATCAGTATGCATGAAACAGCATTTCACCCCCCCTTTAATAAATCATTACAAATGAAATTGATAAGTAGTGTTATTATTGATATGATAATCTGGGGATGGGGGGTACATTATACACACCAGTGGCCGCCAATGTTGGGAGGTTTATCATAAATAATTAAGTTTCAAGTGCAGTAAATGTTTTACAAAAGAATTTTTTTATGCGAGCATTTTTATGTCCTCGTTCCAATCAATGCATTTAATCGCCTTCAGCCACAGGTACCGCCGGTTCTGAAACGGCCGTGATCCTGCCGGAATCCTATAAAACTTAAGCCCATTGGTGGAATAGCGATTAGTGCAACCAAAAACGCAACAGCCACACATTTTTATGCTGGGAAACCGTTTTGATAAACTTTCGGAGTTGCTCACACGTTAGAACCACTAGGGAACAACACCACTTCTGTTGCCAAAATGCGCGCGCAACTCTTTGATCACGTGGGCTGTAAAAGGGTCTATAGGCTTGTTCGACTTCACCTAGCGATGCGCAGACCGATCGGCGGCTGACTTGAAGCAGTGCATGCCGGTTAGAAATGTTGTCCGACTTGAGACAGCGCCGACATCACGTGACTGTGACGTATGTCAACAAAGTACCGCGAGAGCGATTCGAGAGCAGCCGGCTGATGCAGCCGCTGCAGATTCTCAAGGGGGACTGTCGGTACACGATCCGTTCCACCTGCACGATCCGTTCTACGCATGCGTAGTAGACTCTTTAGAAAATGCGCATGCGCAAATGAAAATACTGTTTTGCAAACACTGCACGATCTGTTCCACGCATGCGCATATTTATACCACGAGACTTTCATTCACTCACAGCAAAAGAAAAGAGAAGCGTCTGGCTGCAGACTATGGGTTTTTTTAATTTTATTTTTTTATGTTTATTATTATTGTTGTTAATTACAAAGTATGACTATGGGCGAGTGGAGCATGTATGAGTATGAGCTCGGTGGGAGGGTTTGGGGTCAAATCATTGAAAATCATTGGCCAGAGGTTACCATCTTGTCATGTGCCTTGGAGATATCTTCTGATTGGCTGATTGGACTGCTGTCAAGTTTAATACCACTGCCCCCCTTCTTACGCAAATCATCCACTCAGCAACAACTCGGCAACAAAGTAAGCCTATTTCCAGAGGTGAGTAACTTTTTATTTTTGCACAAACTGTTTAAATATTATAACTAACTTCACGACTAAAAAAGAAATCTAATAAAAATAAAGTGATAAGGCCTAGATGACACTGACAACAGAGGTTACATTGATTACATGATTTTATAAAGTTGTGAAGGAATGACAGTAGAATATAATATTTTCTGACAGGATTTGGTGTCAGAGAAGGGTTTCTGACAGAAATTTGTTTTTTTAAAGTAATTGTTCACCTTATTTCAAATTGCATACATGATTTTTATAAAGTTGTGAAGAAATGACAGTAGCATGTAATATTTTCTGACAGGATTTGGTGTCAGAGAAGGGTTTCCGACAGAAAGTTAAAAAAAAATGCACAAAAATCATTTATTTATAACAGTAAAACCTTTTTTCATGTAGCTGTGATGTTATATCATCATGTTTATCAAACTAAAACTGATAAAAACCGTTGACAACACTTCATTGATAGTGTATGTTTATATGTTGAACATTAATCTTGTCCAAATAAACGCTTTATTAAACAGTACATAAAGTATTGAATGAAAATGTCATTTGAAACATCTGTGTATTTGAGAAATATTGTATTTATTTAACTTCAGCTGTGATAAAGTTTGCAAACGCAGTGCAAGCGTCACCACGGGAAGCAGAAAGTGTCCGGCTTCACATCTCCGTTTGCAGCTTCTCCCCGCCTGCACTCGGCTACTCTCGCCGATCGCATCCATCCAGCCGCAGCTGATGTTGAACACACCTATTGGTGTGACATTTAGACATTCATATATCTGGGATTATGGTAAACATGGGGTTATAAACATGAGGTTTGTCTATAACTGTGCTTTGCATCCGCTTTCTGCTGATTGCTGAACGAGACTGACACGCATGCTAAATGACCGAGGTAGCCTAGTTCGTTCACGAACTAGATCTCTCTCTCTCTCGTTCAGAACTTGTTCATTTCGTTCACGAACGAGAAGTACCTAGGGTTGGGCGACGTCACTTAAATCGGCAGCTGACGATGTGTACCAAGCCTGCAGTCTCCCTCTCATTTACTGAAGCTTTCGCGCCTCGATCGCCCCCCGGTGACCGGTCCCAGTATAACCCGCCCCTCTGTGATTTCTAATGGACGCGAGGCAAACTAACCCTGCGTCCCAATTCGCATACTATCCATCCTAAATAGTATACGAAAATAGAATTAGTATGTCCCAAATCGTAGTATGTTGAAAAGAGTATTCCAAAGATTCCCGGATGGTTTACTATTTCCTGTCCGAATTCACAGTATGGATCGATGGGCACTCTAACGGCTGATATTGCCCACAACCCATTGCGAGTTGGACGAGGATTCGATTAGAACTACAAACGCGGATGAAAAGCGTTAAAAAACTACAAACATGACGGATGTGCGAGTTCGATGGTTAAGTAGAGAAGTTTAGATAAAGGGGTTTGAGAGACCCTATCAATATTTAACCTGACAAAAATATATTTATTCAGTGTTTTCCACATTATATTTCACCTGCAGCAGCATTGTGAACTTTTGTAATGACATGTTTGGCCATTAACTTTTAAATGCATCATTATATTTAAACTGCAAACACATGAGGAGAGTCTCTGCATTAAAGTCCCACACATGGCAGATCAACGAGCGGCTACATTTCTCTCCGATACGGTAGGAGATTCAACTGTCTGAATGTGAAGGATTTGAACTGTGACGCATCTGACGATGATTGACAGGGCAGATAAACGGTCACGGGATGCACATAACTAAGCGACAGAGTCCGTTAAAGATGGCGAAGTAGTATGTCCCGAAGCTTGCATACTTTTCTGCTACACACTCAAAAGTATATACTTTTTCTTCACAAAAAGAGTACATACTTTTAGGACGTAGTATAAGTAGGCGAATTGGGACGCAGCATAAATAATAAAATTACACTTCAAAATTTTCCCCCCAAAGTTAGTTTATGTCACTGAAGGCAGTTATCATCACGATGATTTCATTTCAGGTGTTCGTTTTAAAAATAAGTTTAGTTTTAGTTAGTTATTTAAAGGGTCATGAAACCCCCCTGCTGCAGCGGTGTTTTTTCACACCTTCGATTTGAAAAAGCTTGTTAAAAGGGGAGTGGTCGACTGTGAAAAGGTGGGATGGTATTGTGTGGAAAAAGGGAATGTTTGCATAAATAGGGGAGTGTCTGTCAGTAGGTGCATTAAGATTAGCGATACCAACAGCAGCAGTAACAGCGGTTCTGAGACATGTTCTTGGTTCACGTTGGCATTGTTTACCACAGTGAGATTAAATGAGGGATGAGTACAGCGAATGAGAGAGCTATGAGTGGCGTGCAGCAGAGATCGCAAATCATTCAGCTCTTCAAAGTTCAAACCAGCATAATTCAGTGAGAAATGATATTCTGCATGACAAAATATTTTGCAAACGTGATAAAACTATATTTGTCCAAATATGCACGCTGTTTGGCAAGATGAACAACGCGCCGACGTGATAAGAGAACGTGAACCACCCAACATGCGATGTGACAGAGATGTGTAATTCTAGATCGGGGTAAAAGCGAAGGTGTTTGAGGCTAGTCTCGACCGCGCATCTGAAGCATAGCGACGCGCGCTGGGTTTCCGTGACGATCCGCGCTGTCTATCACTCGGCAGCTAAATCTATATTTGTCCAAATATGCAGCACACAGTTTCACTAAGAGCCCGAACACATGCGGTTTAGTGCATGGCTGTGACCACAAATAAAACGGAGAGGACGTGGCTTTTGTTCATTAGCCTACAGATTACAGATTGGTTATTTTGCACTTCTGACATAGTCAACGCTTGGAGGTTCGGCGTGCGATTCCTCAGGTGAATTTTACTTTACCGAGCCTTTGTAGCAAATGCTTCCACAGACGGCGCCGGTTACAGCTCGCTCGGCGCCCTTTACGTTACTTCGTATCAGCACAACGCCTAGCTTTCCTCCGTGACTTTTCCGCACGCTGCTTCCAAAACTTCCCCACCATATCTCTACAATAATGATGGAAGACGAGCCTGACAGAAGTGACTGTCTCATGCATATTAACTAAATTATCTTGTATGCATACTAGAGCGCAGGTATTGGACTGAATGAGCTTTATGTCATGAATATATATCGAGAATCGCTCGGAGCGGTCGACGTCAGCATGTGCCCAGCAGCCCATACTTGGGCCGAAAAGGCCGCGCCGACGTCAGCATTTGTGACGTTGCTCCGACTAAGCTTTTCAAACCGGAAGACAGAAATCGCTCTGAAAAATGCAAAAATAACTATTTTCACATATGAATACCATTAATGAGTACCCTTAGTGTTTTCAATGATGTGCAGTCTATACATATCTGTTTACATCTCAAAAAAAGTGTTTTGGGGTTTCATGACCCTTTAATGCTATAAAAACGGGGGGTGTGACGTCATGATTGACAGCTGAGACTGACGGCTTCTCTGAGTGAAGTTGTCAATGAGGCACTAACGGACTTTTTCGAAATTTTTGGGAGCAGATTAGAGCTTTAGCTTTAATTTTGATTTTTTTAATGTTTTTTTTTAAATGCATAGGTGTTATTTCACACCAACATAATTAATTGTTCTGCATCTGCGAGAGTGTGGGCGGGCTTTTGATATCGCGAATGTACTTCCTGCTCTACTTCCTGCTCTCTACTGCGCAACTCCGGTCCCGAAATCGCTACTGCGCAGACTCGGTCCCAAGATGTCCGCGCCGTGCAAGGCCACCTGAAAGCTTCAAATATGGCAAGCGGAAACGGATGATGTCGAGTCGTCCATATTTTTTTACGGTCTATGATGTTTTTGTTTTTTCAAACTAGAGCTTAGATCAGTTCAAAAAAATCAAGACCGACCCTACCCAAGCCAATGCACCCGAGAGACCGGCCCTGCCCAACACATTAACTGTAATTATGAGCCCGAGCCCCATTTAAACCCGACCATTTTTGAATACGTGGGCGTTCTGTCGAGAACGAGCCTGTAATGACTAATCAGCGGAGCGGAGCCGGTGTGATCAGCTCAATAATCCGCAGGCGCGCACTAATGAACCCGCCGGTAAAATGATGTTCGTTCAAATCCAGCTCAGACATTACATAAATCTCTAGCTTACTATACTTGTTGTAGCCATTAAACAATGTTTTTAATTTATGTTTAAATATTATAGCCTAATATTTTTTTAATTTCTGATTATGATAGGCTATAAGTGCAAAGATGCGAGTGGGTCAGAAATGATTTTGGTGGTTATATTTAGTTTATTATTAAGTTTTGTTTTGTAAAAAGCCTCTCTTTCGCTTTGTAAATTGTCTCTTAATTTTAATAAAGGTTTCTTCGGCCAATTGCTTGTATTTAATTAATAAGAAGCAAATAAGTAGCCTAGACTATGACGTCGCGGAAGCAATCGCTTTCAATGATCATGAACTGGAGCACATCTCAAATAAACTGAAACTCAGCAGGCTTACCTCACAGACATGAGGAATATGTAGCCTAATATGTGTAAAAACGAAAAGATTTAAATAAGCATGGTGCAGTGTTCAGAACTCACACGGTAAACAACCAGCTTGATACAGATGATCACGCCGATGGGCATGAGCGGGATGTTAAAGTTTAAGGGATTTTTTTTACCAACTGAATATGTTCGGGTGAAAGCAAATTTTAAACAGGTAGCACTTATTCACACACAAACTAATCGTTCTCTCTAATGCATTCAAAAACATCTTGTAGTGCTTATACCTGCATACAGTTATTAGTAGCCAAGTAGCCTATACAGTTATAGCCTATTCTATTATATGATTTTGAATGAGCAGACATTTGTATTGATCCGTAGATAAAATAACTGATGAAAACGTTCATCTTTCCAAACTTCCAAACATACAAACAAATTTGCACTGCAAAAAGCATCAATGATATTTAACTTTTGATAAAGCCAATTTGGCATAGTGCGGGGAAAATGCACACAAATGTTCCAATAAACCACGTTGAAACTAGGCTCTAAATCTCCTATTGTTTATTTTTTATAATTTTTTTCAGTTAATGCAGGTTATAAACCGAACTTTATAGTGATATTTCAGAGCTTACTGAAATACTTTAGCAGTTATTAGCCACAAATTTCCTCGGAGCGAAGACAGAGCGGTGTTTCTGATATCAGTGAGCGAGGCGAGGAGCGGGAGATGGTGAACCTGGAGCGGAGGGATTCTTGAATGCTTAGAAAGAGCGTGGAGGGGAAATTGCCGCCGGTCCACTTCGCTCACATACTCTGGTGTGTTGACTTGCAAGACTCGCAGCGGGGCGGGGGCGTGGCATCACGATGGTGTTTCTCCATTGTGATGTCGCACAGCCATCACGATGGACGATGATATCGTCCATCGGCACAACCCTAGAAGTACCAGTTCTTTCACGAACGAGATCTCTCTCTTTCAGACTCAAAACAGCAACTCGGTCAGTGAAGTTCGTTCAGTAGCTCAGAATGCTATTTACTGACATGACACACAAGATCTTTTTAACCATAGGCCACTGTCACATTTTTTAATTTGATTTACAGTTTTTAGAGTCAAATCACATGCTCCGTCACATCTCATACTCGAACGCTATTGGCTTGAGGTTTTGTCATTCTTTGACAGAATGAAACAGTCGACAGAGCTGCGCATGCGCTCGCTGCTAATAGTCAGTAGACTACGTGAACGAGAACGATTCGTTCAAAAAGAACGATTCGTTCACGCACGTAACATCACTAGTGCACATCCCGCCTTTTTGCCCATTTTCTGTTATCTGGGAGTGACACGCGATGACTCGCTCACAAGATGGCAACGCCCAGCTCGCCCATACTTTTCCGCTTCAGAACTGCTTATCGGAATCCTATGGGTGACGTCACGGACACTAGGTCCATATTTTTTTTACAGTCTATGGTTTTGATTTGAACACAAGCCTTTGATGACAAATTCAACTGACGTTTTAAAAAACTTAATTGTAAAAATGACTATTGAATAAATGTTTTTTGGATAAAATGTTGTTTGTTTTGCTTACTTGATTAATGTCACTTAAAATTAGTTTATTAAACCGTTTTTACATTTTATATTATATGATGAGTGTTTGATCAAACATGTATATGTATGCCTTTATACAGCAAAAACATTGCTGTACCATTATTATAAAAATAATATTACTTTTAGTTTGTATGTAGCCTACTTTAAATGAAAATACAAAATTAGTATGACTTTAATAGTGTCGAGACATTTTTATCTGTAAAATAATAATTTGTTTTTTAATTATTTTATTTATTATTTTGTTCAAGTACAGACATTTCAAGTATAATGCAATAAAAAACGATGAATATAAAGCATTGTAAATACAGCTCAAAGTGTGTAAATCAGAGAATTACATAGGGCTGGACAATAATTCAATATCAATCTCGCGATATCATTTTTTTCAATAACGTTGACATGATTTTTAAACACATTTCCGATATTTCAATATATACATATATACATGATGTTCAGGGCGCAGCCATCAGAAAGAGCAGAACACGATTGGCTATTTGCGTGATGACGTACACCACAGACACGCAGTCAGTGCTCAGCAGTAGTAGGCTGATAGATCCAACTTCCAGCGTACACCTTGCGTACACCCAAACCCAGGGTGACTTTGAGATTTATCAATATGGACGTTGGCGTACGGCACGCTTAAATCCTACGCCAGCTCAGGAGGTGGTGTACGCACGTTTGAGTTAGTGGGAAATTCGCAGAAAAACCAAAACGCACTGACAAGATATGCTATATGACCCACTGTTAAAAACCACAACAACAACATTCGGTGTTTATTTTCGTGCAACATGAACGTCAATGTTTAATTTGTGTGACTATACCAAAGCGTTTGATCTGTAGGCATATGTATTCCTCCAGTCGCGAGCCTGTGCGCTTTACCGACCCGCCTGTCCCGGCAGCTGCGCACGCACTGGGACTAAAATAATTCAGACTGACAAAATAATAAAAATGACCTTCTTCTTTTAAATAATAATAAAATCAATAAAAACGACATTCTTCTTCTAAATAACAAGCGTCATTAAGAATAAAAATCATAATAATAATAATAAGAATCTTACAAATTGTTATGTAATTATTAATGTGAATGAATGGTAGTCCACATCACATCATCATCACTATTGTACACCCCAATATATGTGCCGTGATATGAAATTAAATGCTAATTGTTTCAAAACGTGCTGTAAAATAATGCATTGTGATGGTAATTTATCATCCAAACAGCTTTAAACTGCTGGAGTGCGCTTCTCAACCTCCACTCTATTAAGAGTAGCTACTCGTAATTTGGGTCCACATTTTGTTTTTGTAGGTGCCTTTAATCCCACTCTTTAAACTCCCAAATAAAACAATTTCGGGTTTTTTTTTCACTTCCCTGGTGATGGTCTTGATGTGCGCGTCTCAATCATCTCACTAGTTCAGTTGTCAGGACACTGATCAGGGAGTCAGCCCATTGACTTGTGTCCTAATCAGTGCCCTGACTAGTGGACTAGTGAGATGACTGAGCGCGCCCGATCTCCACGTCGGAGAAGTTTCGCTTCTTTGCCGTCTTCTTTTTGTCCATGGTGTAAAATGAGGGCGTGGGGGAGGCAGAGACTTGAATATATAGGGGCGTGTTATTCTTATGACGATCGTTTTCAGCTGCGGCATTTATCAAGGGCAAGTATTGCGTACATCTGGATTGCAGAGGTACGCACAGCTTCATAAATCAGGCGGTGAGAGGAGTGTAAGCATAATCTTACGCCAACATATACACCAGTTTCTACGCAAGATTGATAAATGAGGGCCAATGTCATGTATTAACACCAATGCGTTCATTCTCGTTTAAATTAGCTTTCAAAGCTTGTGAAAGACGATCAGACATGGCTTCACGAAAATTTATAATTTGCTCGTGTTTAAAGCCTTGCAAAAAGCAGTGTGCACTCATCTTAAACAGAGCACAAATAGGCCACTGAATTGAGTCTTCTTTTATTTATTTTTTGTGCATGAGTAGATAAAGGTATAGTTTTGCATAAAAGGAGAGTATAGCGCTATGTATCGTTTTTCACTGAAATTTAAAACTTAAAAGAAAATGCTCAATAAACTGCGTCTGCGAAGTGAGTCTTATGTTTATTTGACAGTGATTTCACATTTCTTGTTTGTATAAAGGCTAAATACAAATAAAAAGTGAACATTAAAGGGGGGGTGAAATGCTGTTTCATGCATACTGAGCTTTTTACACTGTTAAAGACTTGGATTCCCATCCTAAACATAGACAAAGTTTCAAAAACTAATGTTGGACGTTTGATGGAGTATTTCTGTGTCAAAAATACTCCTTCCGGTTTCTCACAAGTTTCGGCGAGTTTTTTTCGAGTATGGGTCTATTTGACGTTAATAAGAGCGGAAGGTCCTTGTATGGGCCGTACGGGCTCTTCTCCCGGTAGGGTGCGCGCGCGCGTGACTAGAGCACGCTGTAAACAGTCTCTCAGCTGCAGATCCAGTCATCCGTGAACGGCGCCGCGCTCCACTTTATTCCTATGGGTGACGTCGAGCGACTTCAACTCTTCAGCACAGCATTCCGGGAAGGCAGCGCTGCATTTGAACCGATTTGAACGCAGAAATGACGGGAAGCTTGACAACATCGTTTCAGTTGCGTCTCAAAATGGATTTACACGCCACTGCTGTCACAGGACTTTACCAAATCATACCAAAGAAGTGTGTTTCTGACGGAGCGGTCCCAGCGATAAAGCTTCGACGGTGAGTTAACTTAAACTGCTTCAAATGTCTCTGCTATTGGCTACCGTCGCATGAGTAAACATCAGTAAACGACACGATCGCGTGCTTCGTCATTCAAATGCGCTAACGGTTACTCCATTGTTGTTCTCTGTATAACGTTACAGTATTCTGACGTGCAAAACCGTTTTGCTTGCTACTTCTAAGGTCTAGTCGCATACAATAGTCCATAAACCGAATCATGTCCTTATACTCTGCGAGTAAACACACAGAAATGTGGAGAGGCCATTAAATACAGTAACTTACATACCACAGAGACGGACGTCCTGCTGTTGCCGTTTCTCCTGTTCAATTTATTTCAGCCTCAGATTTGATTGTGGATCATTATCTGTATTAGCTGAGATAGATGGGTTTGTCCACGCTTGAGGACGTCACCGCTTTGCGCGCTTGTCATTCTTTAGCTCCGCCCACACGATACGCCTCCAGGCGCTCGGTTTTTTCCGGAAAGACTCGGTACAGCCTATATTTCTTTTATAAATATGATAAAACTAAAGACTTTTCGGAGATATGAAGGATGCAATACTACTCTATAGGTACGCAATATTGACATGAGATTGACTGAAACTGAGTGTTTCACCCCCCCTTTAATTTATTTGTACCGTTTTTATTTCTAAAATATTATATAGTTTTATAGAAGGAGGTTTCATAGACTTGGCAAATTAATTTTTCAGAAGTGTGTAGGTACAGACATCCTTTGTGGCAGTTCTTGGTAGTTTTTCTAAAGCTTTTATATAGTTCATATCGATATCGAAATTATATCGTATCGACCAAAATTAAGAAATATATCGTGATATAAATTTTGGCCATATCGTCCAGCCCTAGAATAACAATAACAAGTATAAAAAAATGAACAATACAAATAAATACACAGATATACATTTATGAATCAAGGTAGAAAATGTTTTGTGATCTCATGTTTGAAAGGGTTTCAAAGTATACTGTGAGATCAGTCTTATAAAAGGTAATATAGGAAGGGTTCTTTCTTTTGTGTCATGCATATAAAACTTCGCAAAATAATTTAATTAGATAATTTTGTTTTTCAGAAAAATATGGGTTTTGGAAACAAAGTGAAATGTCATGAAGTTCTAAATTCTAATACTAGGAATTTCTATTTTTAGGAATAGCCTATCTATTTTAAAGTCAGTCCAAAATGAAATAGAAAAAACGGCAATACAAAAATGAATGTTTAATATATTCAAGTGATGTGCTAAAAAAGTGCATTTATCACAAACTAGGGCTGCACGATTAATCGAAATCGAACCGCAATTGCGGTTTGGCTCGTGTGCGATTATGAAAGCTCAAAGGCTGCGATTTTAATTAAATAAATAAATGCCCAGTGTGTTAGCGAAGGGCGGCTCTCTGATAAACGCTGCTCCGTCTGAAAGACTGCGAGTTTGAGTCGCTTATAACGTGTGTTTGAAAAAGCAACACGAGTCAAACATCTTCACAAACTAGTGAAGCGTTCATAAACCTGTTCAACAAAAGACAACGTTTAATAACGTTTTACCTCACTTCATATCTTTAGTTGAGTGTGTGTGAGCTGATGTGGCTTCTCATCAGAGGGAGGCAGACGATGCGTTCTTTTATAGCATTCTATGTCAATCAGCACTGCATTATAATACACTTTATTATTATGAAAATACCCTTGACGGCTTGAAGAACTCAAATACACCATATTTTGCTGCAGTCGTGTTTATTGTCGTCATGTTTAATAAAAGCGTCTCTATCTTCTGTTTACACCGCGTTAGCTTCACATCATGGATTTCCTGAAAACTAAAGTCAATCACTTCTCTGAGGCGAATGTGGCGTTTTCCGCTCGAGGGCGCCTTTTGGCTTTCAGTATGAATTAAACTGTTGGGTTATCAATAATAAGAAGATAATGCTTAATACATTTTAAAACGTTATAAACTTTAAAAATTTTACATTTGTTGGACAATCCATGTTTTTCTTCAATGTACAGGAGTTTTTTCCCCCAAAGTGGATGCACAAGAGGTTCATATTTCATTTTAAAGACAGAAAGGTCTAAGCCTAAGGAGTTATTCTTAAAGTCTAATGTTTTTAGTCATTGGCTGTCTCCCAGCAGTTTTTTTTTTGTTGTGTAAAATAAGTTTTCTGTAAAATATTACAAAAATAATATATAATAATTAGTATTATATTGTTATATTTATTCTGACATACTCTTTTTTAATTTGTAATTATGAAAATTGTAATGGTAATATTTTTTATTTTTAAAAATATTTTAAGCAGTAATAATAATCATAATTATTATTATTAGTCACATTAATATAAAAACACAATGTTATATACACACACTTTTCATTTGTAAAAAATTATAATAACAATAATCGCATTTTAAATCGCAATCGCAATTTTACCCAAAATAATAACAATTATATATTTTCCCCAAATCGTGCAGCCCTATCACAAACAGTATGAATGTTTTTTTTAATGACTGATCCTAAAAAAGTCACTGTGGTGATGACGTCACGTAACCCGCGTCATACAGAAGGTTTTGAAGGGAACATACCCTGCGTCTCAATCAGCTCCCTAGTTCACTAAAGTGAAAGAAATGGATTTTGTCTTGTAATTATTTGTGTAATTATAGTGATTCAGGTTATGGCTCGCTTTTATGCGGATCAGGAAGCTTTACATAGACTGTAAACAGACGAGAAGACCTCACGGCACGCCCCATTCCTTTCCGACCTCATGGCACACCCATTGCTCCAGTCTGCTGTAACAACAACGACTGTGAGTTTAATGTCTCGGGGAATAATTAACTCAAAAGGGATTCAATATTCAATATTCATGAATTTATGAATATAATTTGCTAGTCGTTCATTACGTATTAAAATTTTCCGATAAGGAAAAATGTTTAATTAAATACAAGTAGCCCCTTTACGGAATTGCTTGAAATTATCTTACTAAGTTTGTCCACCAAATTAGTTATAGACTTTCAAATCAATTCTCAATAAGGGATTACTGCTTTACGAGCGCATAAGAAACATTAACTTTACTGATCAGGACAAGTTCAATATTTTAAATGGTCATACAGTTTACTTTACTAAAATAGTAGCATAAGCAGTTAGGTAACGTTAGATCGGAAGTTTCATTGACTTTGTGTATGTGGGAGAATAACAGATTCAACTCATTAAATGTCTTTTGGAGGTTTAATTAACACAGACTAAAAATAACACTACAATTCACACAGAAAGTACACACTAAATAAGCATCAAGAGAGTAGAAATATAGATAGTAAACGAAAGAATATGGTACATAAACGAAGATAATGAATAGACTGAACTTAGAGAGATAAAGAGAGAGAGAGAGAGAGAGAGAGAGAGAGAGAGAGAGAGAGAGAGAGAGAGATAGGGAGATAGGGAGACAGAGACAGAGACAGAGAGAGAGAGAGAGAGAGAGAGAGAGAGAGAGAGAGAGAGAGAGAGAAACAGCTTCCACTTTAGTTCATCACACACAGAGGCCTCAAGAAGTTAACTTGTCCCAACGGGAAATAGCACAACCCTTTTAACAGCAGTTTGGATTTTAGAAATAAGAATACTTGCTTTAGTTTTGGCTTCTCGCGTGTGTGCGTGTATTCTGAGTTCAAATGTCCTGCGTGTCCGGCGGTTCTTTCCGAGGTCGGTGTGGAGCGGCTGGTAGCTTGAAGTGTGCTGATTTCTCCCTGAAGAAATGCCCTCGGGGCTAGGAAGTTGGATGCGATGCAGAGGCGAAGAGCAGAAGGAAGAGAGAGAGAGGAAGAGCGTTGGGGCCTGCTGGCCCAATAGTCATGTGTGGGCCTGCTTGGAGGGCCTGCATTGGTGGCCTGGCTCAAGGGCCAGCCACGATGACGTGTTGGTTCAGCCAGAGAGAGAAGAGAGAGAGAGGGAGGGCATCCGAGCACCTCTTTTTAAGGTCTGGGAGTAGTCACGCCCTCCTGGGTTAGACTCAACCAATGAGATTGTTGGGATTTTCAAGCGGGAAATTCCTCTGGAGATTTTATGGCTCTTTGTTTCAAGCTTGAATCAGTGGGTCTCTGCCCATTCATACTCTAATTAATGCAACAAACACACACTGCATTTTCTGAATAAGTGATATACATGGAAGTGTAAGTCGTGAAGTGAGCATTAATTTGATAGGAGACATGACATATATGAGGTTACCTGAACTAGTAAGTTGTTAAGACAAAGACAAAAAGATGCAAAATACCATACAGAAGAAACATTTTACAAGACAGTTATGTGTTTACATACAATGTCCTGGGGTGCATGTTCATTTATAGATGGTTGTCTATAATTTGAGGCAAAAGCGTGTGTTTTACAAGCTTCGTGTCTTAAACTCTGTCTGAAACTTTTCCTGTGGCCAAATTCTTTTGGGCCGTAAAACGTCTTATCAGATGGTTTCCAGGGTAACGGAGAATCTTTCTCTGTTGTTTTGGGGGAAGGTCTGTTACTAAGCACAAAGCATTCAAAACATATTTGTTAAATGTAACTGGCGATTGTGTGTTTGATTTGCCTGAGTCGCTACACTGCAGTTACCTCTACTTGGACCTAACAGCGAGCGTGATTTTTGTGATACTGATCTTGTCATTGCCGATTTGGACGGTAGGATTGACCTAACAGCACTTGCACCTGATTCATTCTTCCAAAAGGATTAAATCGCAGAGGATAGACTGAGAAAAGCACACAATCGTCGTTCATTTCACATTCGCAAAGTTGAGAATCATTTGAGATACTGAGCAATTGAACAAAACTCTGAAAACTGAGGTTTAAATTTCTGTGAAGGGAATTAAATTTGAATTTTTTTTTTTTTGCTTGATCAATGTAACTTATTTATTTATTTATTTATTTTTCTTACTTTCTTTAATTTCTCTGGTGTATGATTAATTTGAAGCCAGAAATACACATTTCAAAAGGGATTTAAACATCACATTTTATTTTTCATTTTTTTTTTTCAATATTTCAATTTACATTCCTAAAGTGAAATCCTCATAAATTTGGTTAAATTGATTGATTCAGAAAGAAAAAACTGAAAGAGACTAGTGAAACCTAGAAGGAAAAAATAATTTGAAGTTAATTTTATTGGTTTATGGAAATTAGTATTTATTTATTTTTATTTTGGTGATTACACTTTAGTAGTTTGAGCTCCATTAAGTCTTGAATCCTGTAAAGGAAATAAGAGAGAACAGAGTTTAGGATCACACAGAATTTATTTGAGGTCTTAAAGAAATTGTTTTAATTTTATTTGTTTGGGAAATATACATTGTATTTTATTTCACTTACTTTGTTTTTGTTTTGTTTTATTATACTTTTATTTATTTATTTTCCCCCCCATGTCATACATTCCAATTGCCACATTTTAAACCTGAAACTTGGAAAGAAATACTACGAGTTAAACCTTACCTGTTTGATGAGTCAGGGCTCTACGCTAACTTTTTTCTTGAGGAGCACTTGTGCTCCTAATTATAAAAAATTAGGAGCACAGTCAAAAATTTAGGAGCACATTCTAATCCATCAAACACATTCCAATTATAACTTTCCTATTACAGGACAATATTTGTCCTTTTAAAGGGGTGGTTGCATGCGATTTCACTTTTTTTTTACTTTAGTTAGTGTGTAAGGTTGCTGCTAGAACATAAACAGTATCTGCAAAGTTACAGCGCTGAAAGTTTAATGCAAATCGATATATTGTCTTAAAAGTATTAAGACTGTGCCCCATAAACACAACCGAGCCTAGAAAAAAAACACGGAACCACCCCTTTAAATGAATGTCCAGTGGCATTTTTACCATTATAAGAGCAATGTTTTCTAATCTTATTACATGTATTTGATACAATCTGTCAATTTCTTACATTAATAGAAAAGTTGTTTTTAAAATGTTAATTTAAGTAATAATTTCAGTTAGAACAATTAGACACAATCAGACTGTTTCCAATCAAATAAGATATAAAAAGATCCGTCTTTGCACAGCAGAAGTGGCACAGAAGCTCAATCTAAAGTGAGATTTAGACACATTTACATGTGTTTAGGGTTTATTTAAGGTTTGACAAGGCAGGATATTGCAGCACAAAACCCTGAAATGTGTCAAACATAAAATATACTCAGAAACAACCATTATATACATAGTTTCAAACAAGCTAAAACTCCAAAATTCACATAATTCTGACATAATATTCTCATTAACTTCTGAGAGTACAGCAGAAATACACACAGTACACAAACAACCAAACACCTAAAGCATTTAATGCAGCGGGTAAATGTTTTATGTTTTACATATACGTTTTTGAATTTAGAAATGAGTACAAATTAAACTAAGTTTAATATTTTAAATAAAAAGTCCATGCAATAGCAACTTTTGGCGCTCTGGTGCTTCATAAACAGAACCGCGGAAGAACATTACAGCCGGATCTACTTCTCTCTGTGTGTGTCTATGGCGAGTCACGCAGATACTGTGCTAATCCGCAGTTGGAATATAAACACTTATTTTATGTGTAGTACCAACGTGATTCATTCAGGATAAGACAAAAACACGGTTTGGGAAAAATCTTCATGATATACTTGCTCATTGTATACATTTTGTATTTTTCGAAATAGCCTGTGTGATAAAGATTAAACTCAAGGGCTTTTTAAAAGTTATTGTTAATAAATTATTTTTTGATGGCATTTATGCCCCAAGCATCCGCTAATTTCTGAGCTTGTTTATGATAATCCAAATGTGGTATTTCCAGTTCATTTTGATTTGGCTGTAAATCATCAGCGTGAGGTGTCTGGTAAAGTGCGCATGGCTGCGTCGTCACACGTTTCACTTTGTAAACAATCTCGAAGTGTAGTCCGTCGCACACTTTTTTGCACTTATTCTGCTGGCTGAAGGCATGAAAAGCAGTTGATTGCAGTAGGAAACGTAGCCTGTCAGTTTCTCGGTGTTTATGCACTTTGGGAGTTGTAGTTTTCATTCCGAATGTATTACACATCCATTCATGAGAATCGAGCTGCTCACTCGCACCGGTGCGCCTAAATATTTTTTCACAGTCGCACGCTGTAATTTTTAGGCGTAAATGCGCCCAAAATGGGCGTTATGTAGAGCCCTGTGAGTGGTTTATTATTGTTGTGACATTCTTATTCTCTGCAGACAAATCTAGCCTTCTGATTAATCTGGTCCATACGCAGACTTTGTGTCTGTACTAGATTGAGTGAAGTGACCCAGCATTCAAACAAGACCCAGCATTCATGATATGCACGCTCTTAAGGCTGTGCAATTGGGCAATTAGTTGAAAGGGGTGTGTTCAAAAAAATAGCAGTGTCTACCTTTGACTACAAACTCAAAACTATTTTGTACAAACATTTTTTTTTCTGGGATTTAGCAATCCTGTGAATCACTAAACTAATATTTAGTCGTATGACCACAGTTTTTTAAAACTGCTTGACATCTGTGTGGCATGGAGTCGACCAACTTGTGGCACCTCTCAGCTGTTATTCCACTCCATGATTCTTTAACAACATTCCACAATTCATTCACATTTCTTGGTTTTGCTTCAGAAACAGCATTTTTGATATCACCCCACAAGTTCTCAATTGGATTAAGGTCTGGAGATTGGGCTGGCCACTCCATAACATTAATTTTGTTGGTTTGGAACCAAGACTTTGCCCGTTTACTAGTGTGTTTTGGGTCATTGTCTTGTTGAAACAACCGTTTCAAGGGCATGTCCTCTTCAGCATAGGGCAACATGACCTCTTCAAGTATTTTAACATATGCAAACTGATCCATGATCCCTGGTATGCGATAAATAGGCCCAACACCATAGTAGGAGAAACATGCCCATATCATGATGCTTGCACCTCCATGCTTCACTGTCTTCACTGTGTACTGTGGCTTGAATTCAGAGTTTGGGGGTCGTCTCACAAACTGCCTGTGGCCCTTGGACCCAAAAAGAACAATTTTACTCTCATCAGTCCACAAAATGTTCCTCCATTTCTCTTTAGGCCAGTTGATGTGTTCTTTGGCAAATTGTAACCTCTTCTGCACATGCCTTTTTTTTAACAGAGGGACTTTGCGGGGGATTCTTGAAAATAGATTAGCTTCACACAGACGTCTTCTAACTGTCACAGTACTTACAGGTAACTCCAGACTGTCTTTGATCATCCTGGAGGTGATCATTGGCTGAGCCTTTGCCATTCTGGTTATTCTTCTCTCCATTTTGATGGTTGTCTTCCGTTTTCTTCCACGTCTCTCTGGTTTTGCTCTCCATTTTAAGGCATTTGAGATCATTTTAGCTGAGCAGCCTATCATTTTTTGCACCTCTTTATAGGTTTTCCCCTCTCTAATCAACTTTTTAATCAAAGTACGCTGTTCTTCTGAACAATGTTTTGAACGACCCATTTTCCTCAGCTTTCAAATGCATGTTCAACAAGTGTTGGCTTCATTCTTAAATAGGGGCCACCTGATTCACACCTGTTTCTTCACAAAATTGATGACCTCAGTGATTAAATGCCACACTGCAATTTTTTTTAACACACCCCTTTCAACTAATTTAACTAATTGCCCAATTGCACAGCCTTAAGAGCGTGCATATCATGAATGCTGGGTCTCATTTGTTTTCTGAGAATCTACTGAACCTACTGGTAACTTGTTTGCCACGTAGCAATAAAAAAAATACGAAAAACCTTGATTATTCTGGTTAGTCACATTGTACGGCTATTATTTTGAACAAGACTGTATGTATATTTCATAAGTGTACATGCATTACATTCAAACAATAATTCAATTCAAATATTATTATTTACATTGTATTGAAGTTTATTATTATTTTTCAATTTCTAAAGCAATGGTTTGATTGTATCTTACCTCTTTAACTTTTGCTTTATAAATGAATATTTTTTGTGAAGCGTTTCATTGTTTTACTGTTTACAAGCCTATCATGGGTTATTTAATGCCAAGTTCCCACTTTGACAACTTTTTAAACCTGAACCTGCTAATCACAGTCTTCAGGCTGAATAAAATCGTGTTAGGGCAAGTTTGAGCTAATTTCTGCTGGACATCGGCCCTCCAGGAGCAGGATTGGACACCCCAACTCATGTTCATTTCTTGATCTGTTAATAGTGTACAGTTTCTGATTACACCCATTGCAGATGTTTTCATTTTTTCATAGTGACGTTTTTCCATTTAATCAGAACTGGTTAATCAGGATTAGCTGCTGTTCAACAGAAGTCTTTCTCAGTCTCTAACTCTGACGGTCGAGAGAGATGATACTTATTTCAACTGATCATGGATCTGCTTACGTTTATATTTGTGGCTGCAGTTGCAGTTATATCTGATGGTATGTACATTGATTTTCTGTTTTAAGATGATTCTGAAGACAAGGCACATTAGTAATCATGTCCCATTTAAATCTATGCAGACTTACACTACTAGTGTCCATGGTTTGGGCTGAATTTATCTTGCTCATGGTCTTAAAGACCTTTGGGGTCTAAAGGCTTCTGCTTGAATGCTAGAATTTTTTTTTTTTTAAACTTTTCATAAATTTTATTTTAAATGCATGATTTGAAGCAGAAAATATCAAGTTTTAGCAGTTGAGCTTTCATCAGTTTTGTTGGTTGATTTTCTTGGGAGACGGTGATTTCCGTCCACAGCTGTTTTTATAATGTATTTTATTTAGTTTCTGATCATTAGTTTTATCTTTCCTGCATTTCTTATTCATAGGTCTTTGGTGTTTTTTGTCATATTGTACCAGCTAACAACTGTGATCTCTGTGACTCAAACCTCCTTCAAATCCATTATAAAAGTTATAGTTCACTGTAAAAAAAAAAAAAAAAGTTTTTCACAAAAAACTCATATTTTTGAGTTTTCTCAACATAAGGATGCAACATACTCTGCAAGAACAGAGAAAAAAGTTCTCGCTCCCAGGGCTACGAGAACAAAATGACATCATGTTGTTCTCCAGCCCTGGTTTGGGAGTTCTTGCAGCTTGTTCTCGACACATCGCCTGAGCAGAACTTTTTTCTTGCGGGTGTCTGAAGAACTATTGTGTGATTGGTCATACATTTAAAGTGGGCGTGGTTAAAGCAGAGAAACGCAGATGATCGGCACCTGCTTTTCTCGTGAAGTATGGATTGTACTGGCCAGAACGAAATTTTGCAGAGTATGTTCTAAGCTTTAGGGTCAATAGTTTTACAAACTTGATCTCAACTTTTTTCATATTAAATAGTTGAAAAAAACTTTAACTTTAAAAGCTGAATTTGTCATACAAAACATAAGTTGTATTTTGTGATCATCATTCTCTAAAACAGCACATATGTGGCTTCACAGAAAATGATCTGAACATCTTCCACTTTAATCTGTTTCAGATGTTACCGTTTTCTGTATTTAAGTAAATTTTAGTTATATAGCACTTTTCACAATGCACATGTTTTATAGCAGCTTTACAGAATTGGATGACGCTAATGTTTATAAAAATCTTAATGCCTAATTGTCCACATTTTTTATCAGTTTGGAGCTGGGCAATATGTTTAGTGAGATTTGATTTGATAAAAAGTATGTTTATGAGGAGCTGTGGTGTCTTGTTTCTCATGTTACATTTCCTGGTGACCTGATTTGACCAGCCATGCAACATTTTTTAAACAAAGAAAGTGAAAGTGCCTTGTTTGACATATGAACAGTTTTTAAAAGGAATAATTTTGACTTTTTTAGATTTGAAGATGAGCTGACAGATATGCTTGTTCATGTCAATGAAGATGATAATTATCAATCAATGTATCAATTTAATCTACGGGAAACTACACAAGTTTTTTTTCTTTTATTTGTTTTTAGGGTTCACTGTGCGCGGTCCCTCTGGTCCTCTGGTTGCTCCTCTGGGATCTTCAGTGGTTTTGTCCTGTTATGTTGATAAACCTTTACCAATGGAGGGTCTGGAGGTGGAATGGAGAAGAACAGACTCAGAGACCGAATCAGAGACTGTAGTTCATTTGTTTCTGGATGGTGAGAGTCGACCAGAGTCCCAGCATCAGGATTATCATGATAGAGCTCATTTCTTTACTGATCAGATTCAACATGGAAACTTCTCCCTCCGTCTGGACAATCTGAGAGCTGAAGATGAGGGAAAATACACATGTAAAGTTTACAGTGAGCAGGATTCTGGAGAGACTGAGGTTCAAATAAAAGATATTGGTAAGTGTGGATCACACAAGTTCTTTCTTTCATTTTTTTTTTTATATGATGTTACAGAAACTGGTCATTACTGAATTTACACTTCATGTTGTGATATTAACACTGTTTGTTCTTTCAGAGCGTCTGCTAGTATTAGGATCGAGTCGCTCCATATCTGCGTCTGTGGGTGAGGACGTCACTCTGAACTGCTCTGTAGACTCTCACATCACACCTGAACACATTGAAGAGCTTTCATGGGAGAAAACAGATGAAGATGAAGTTATTCTGGTTCTGCTCTACCAAAACAACAAGACTTTACCAGAGGCAGCACATGAGCGATACAGAGACAGAGTTGAGTTCTTCACTGATGAAATCCCCAAAGGAAACTTCTCTCTCAGACTGAAGAGTGTCAGAACTGAGGATAAAGGAGTTTACATGTGTCAAGTGTTTGCTGGAGGACTTTCAGCCAATGCAACTGTAGTTCTGGAGCAACTGGGTGAGTCAGAAATATGAAAATTATTCCATTGTTGGAGCTTTAACTAATACACGTTTAATTAAGTTATTTGTTTACGTTCAGTTGTACGTAAAGTAAATTAAGAATCCACGTTTTACAGCAAAGTGATTGAGGTAACACTTTACAATACACATACACTAATATGCATTAATTCATGTTTAACTTATGCACAGATAATCTTGAGTTAATGTATGATTTATGAAGGTCTAAGCCAGGGCTGTCCAAAGTCGGTCCTGGAGGGCCACTGTCCTGCAGAGTTTAGCTCCAGCTTGCCTCAACACACCTGCTGGAAGTTTCTAGTATGCCTAGTAAGACTGTGATTAACTGTTTTAGCTGTTTTAATGGGGTTGGAGCTAAACTCTGCAGGACACTCCAGGAGCAGGATTGGACATGCCTGGTCTAAGCCGTTCATTAATGAATCAGCAACTAACATAGAGTCTATCTGATTAATATATCTGATTAGAATATCTGATCATATATTAATTGCTATTAATTAAATATCATCATTTACTAAATGTAATTTGCAGCATGAACTTTATTAAACAAAAACCAGAGAGCGTAATCCATCATAACGATAATTCAACACGAGAGAGGCAGCGTTACAGCGTGTCAAACACAAGCACCACCAGACAATGAGGAACTAAAACAGAGGGCATTATTTACCCATGAACTAATGGGAGAGGTGTGAAAAATCAATCAAACAATGAATAACCAATGATGCGTTCCACTTTTAAACATGCACTTGCGAACTGCCCTAAGCAATTCCCTTCAGGGGAATCCCTGCCTTGCCCTCCCTTCAAAATGGCGTTCCACTTCATGAAGTGGATGAGGGAAGTTTATATGAACAGACCCTCACTCTCGATTTTGACTGAGGGAGCGAGTCTACTTCATATATACCACAATGCAACATGATTGTTACGTCATAACATATCGCGTTTAATTTACCACACCACAAATAGCTCTGATATTTTAATTATTTTTTTAAAACATTTAAAACAACCCAAACGAATCTATATACCATTTAGAATGCATATAGCAATATAGCATCAAACAATTTCATAAAGGAAAAAAATAACTAATAAATCAAGCCCATTGCAAAGGTTCCGCCAGTAGTGGGCACTCATGCAACGTAAGCAATGACGCACATCCGAGTGAACGAGACAGAGGAAATTTAGCAAGTGAAGGGCATAATCAAAACAAACTGGAATGCAGCACATGACCAGGGCTGGAGTGGGGCCCATTTTTAGCCTGGGATTTTAAAATGTATATTGTCTTGATTACTTTTTTTTATTTGGAAGAGATGGTTGCCTCACAAAAATATTCACTTTAGCCTTCTGAGTTTTAAAAAACATCATCAGATTATTCAAAAAGTGTCCCATTATTTTGACAGAACATATACAAATAACATATAAACTTTTATTGTACAACTATAATCTGTTAAGTACAGTAGATGCAAATATGCGAAATTACTCTCTATGGGTATGGCCGTTTTAGAGAGAAAGAGCATGTGCTCTTTCTGCAAACTAAGTGACACGAGACAACGATACTTTTAATGCATAGCGTAAACTGATGCACTGATTTAAATACAATGTAAAGAGTAATTGTGTGATTAGTCTCGACTCATGCAATAGTATTAGGCTGTAGAAAGTTGGGAGAAGTCATTTGGTTCGCCTTACAGCAAACTCCCCAGTGTTGAATCAACTCTGCTCAGAGCACATATGGTCCCACTCTACAGAGTGTTAAAATTAATGAGATAATTGTGATTAATTAAGTGATGATTAAGCATTAGTGATGAACACCTGCTGCCAACAAGAAGGATCACTGAAGTAAAGAGAAAAAACAAGAACTACAACTGACTTCAGCCACAGCCTTATATAAAATCAACTGAAGATAAAAGAAGACTTTAAATTTTTTGAAGATCTCAGCAGAGGAGGATTAAACAACAGCATTACCAGCTTCACTTATTACTGACCAGGTTGACTTTTTTTCTGTCAGACGTCTACAAAAGCTCTTTTTAACAGTTAACATTAATGTTTAGTTGTTGATTTTGTATTGAAAAAGTTTGGTATAACTCAAAAAAACAAAACGGGCTTAACAATCTAAACATAAAAAAAAAAAAAAAACAGGTTCTCTTATAGACTACCTTACACAAAATGAATATTATCCGATCTTCAGTTCCCGCGGCATATGCTCATTTAAAGGTGCCTTAAAATCTTCTCCGGAGATCACATCAAAGCAAAAGATTCAAGATGCATTTTATTCAGCAGCTCATTTCAAATTCAAAGATCGCAATATGAGAGAGAGCGACCTAAGCACTGGTAAGACAATTTAGTCTTATAATTTTTTTTTGTGAAGATTATTGTGTTTTGTTTGACTTATTTTTGTGACTTATTTTAAGTTTCATTTACGGCCATTTGCGTGGGCTTGCTTTACTCATTTGCAGTGATATGTTTGCAGTAGCACCATGATATCTATCTGACTACAACATATAGCCCATAACACGCTCTCATACGTTTGTTTTTCAATCATTTGCCAGGAGTAAAATTTACACGTGGTTTAAACAACCAGATAGATTTACATTTGTCGGGTTTCGTCTGAAATGCTTTCAGACCACCTTCTGAATTTGTTTGTTTGAGTGATCAGAATTAAATAGGCTACATCTCGAAAGGCTCTCGGAAGGCATTTAAGGCTTACTCCTGGTCATTTCATCAGAGAGATACCTGGTCAGAGAAAACGAATAAAGGAACCAGTTGTAAAAAGGCCATAACTCTAGCAGCTGTGCTAGAGAAACGGACTCTATAATCCTGCGCGAGCCATGTCTTAAAATGTCATGTCTTGTCGCGTAAGCTATCATGGTCTCATGTTGTTTCCACCAGCGCAGCACATCTCATTGTACATTTTAATTATTAAAATAAATATAAAACGAAGGAGAAGCCTAAAAAAAGGTGCGTAAAAAAGTAAGGGCTGTCGGGCTCAGGCATAAACGCAGGGCTCTAGTCAGGAGATACATTGTTCATGTTAGGCTACTGTTAAAAATGTACTTCCAATAAAATGAGCATTGCCAAAAACGGTTGTCATTTCTATGTTGAGGCGGCAGGGGTGTTGTCGGCAACTGCTAAATGTAACTAATAAAGTAACTTGTTATCTAACTTAGCTACTTTTAAAATCAAGTAATCTGTAAAGTAACTAAGTTACTTTTTAAAGGAGTAATCAGTAATCAGATTACTTTTTCAAAGTAACTGTGGCAACACTGATAATTACATAAATATATAAACACAACAGTACAAGGTGAATTAAGTTAAATGGGCATGGATTACACAGCATACATCTTTTTTCTGATTTCAGAATGCACATTAACATTTGTAATCCATATGCTGAAGTGTCTCGATCGTCTACCTGCTGAGGCTTAACCTTTGTTTTATTTATTTTTAACATTAATTCAGTTAAATTTCAGACATGCACAAAGTATTTGCAGTTTAATAAATATAAATAAATGCCACACACACATCATGTTCTCACATGGTGAAAAATACATCGCAAGGCAAAGAGGACACTGAACAAAAGATGAAAAATCGAGATTTATTATATTTTTTTTCTGGTAAAAAAAGAAGATTTTCTCATCTAATGTAAGCGTTTCAGTTAAAATTGTTAAAAAATGTTTTTCTCTCATGGATATTCTACAAGTTCTACTTGTAGAAAAATCTACTTGAATATTAAAATGGATGACATTTTTAAAGTGTGTAGTTTCTTGATGAATTTGACAGTTTGAGAAACCACCTAAGCAGAGTTCAGGTAAAGTCAGTTTTGTCATTTGGCAATATGCAAGGTTGATTAGATGGGTCTAATGGGTTTTATTGACAAATAAATGCATACTAAAACAATGTGTCAACAGTTATGTAGTTTGGTTTTATTATATTCATTGTAAAGTACTCTTGGAGTAAAGAGTAAATTCAGTGTAAAAAAATAAATGCAACATTTTGATAATTAATAAATTAAATTCACTTTTAAATTTAGTACACACAGCATTTGTTTAGTTAAATTTAATATACATTTTTAAATGTAATTATTCAGTGGTCTTTTGTTAAATCTAATATTTCAAATATATCTACTATTTTTTTTTTTACATAATTACTGTTGTTGTTTTATAATTTTATATACAAAATGTTATTTCTCATAAAATAATTGAGTTATTCAGATTTACTTTAATTCATACAATATATGTAATTGATTTCACAGCTTTAAAAAGTCTTGAGTGGAAAAATCGAGTAAATCATATTAGTTAAACCTTTTAGTGTATATTGATCATAAATATATGGAAATATAATACACAAATATGTATAATGACAGGTACAACGTAAACACTTTATCACTACCAGAACTGTGTGTGTGTGTGTGTGTGTGTGTGTGTGTGTGTGTGTGTGTGATAAACACAATACATATTTTCACAAAAAAAATGTTTATTTTTTATGGTAATACAGAAATTGACCCCATAATCCCTGTGTTCAGTAACTTATGTCTGTGTTTCACAGGTTTCTCTGCTCTACACATAATGGTGTTGATTCTCTCTATTGCTGCTTCTGGATCTGCACTTCTGCTCTGCTACCTGATCTTCTGCATATCACATTATGGTACAAATCTTCTTGTTTGCTGTAGTCCATTTGGGACTTGAAGATTAAGAGAAAGTAGAAAAGACAAGCGACAAATGTTAATAATGAAAGAATAGTCTAAACAGAACAGGTGCTGAGGAGTTCTGATTCACAATCATAAAATCCAAACAAATAATGTAACATTGTGCTATTTATTACTTACTACTAAATGCCTTAAAACTCGTTCAAAACACTGATGGCACAAACCTCACAAACATTGGCAAACCCAAAATCTGTAGTGCATGTAAAGTTGTGCCATTATTTGCCAATATTAAAGGAACTGTATGCAAGAAATATATTTCAATTAATAATAAAATGGCCCTGATATGTCACTAGACATTAAGAAATTATGTTAATTTCAAATACTTATATCACTGATGTAATGGCAGAATAATTAACTCTGTCGCTTCACTGAATAAGAGACAAACATTAGCCAATTATAATTATAAAGGTTTATTTAATAAAAAAGTTTCTTGCAAGAAAGAGGCACGGTTGATGCAACCACAAGGCCACACCAAGCGTACACTGAAGTCATAACAGAAATCACAATCTCTTATACTGTTGGCAGCATCCTCCCCTCTCAGTACATTTCCATACAGGCCGTTGTTTAAGTCAGGATGTCACGTAGCCCATGTATAGCTCATAGTAAACGTATATGTCAAGTACTGCATATCTCACACCATGGGAAGGTAAACATATGGCTATACCAAGATTTGCATTTTGCCACAACACTGGCAACAGTAGTCCGGACAGGATATTGTCATTTAAAAGTTGTTGTTGTTGTAGGCATGTTGTGTTTTGGTCTAAAGCTCCACCCTCCACCTATGGACCGATCACCTGCTCCTCTCCCTCTGCTGACTTTACTACCCTGCTGATATATTTACCTCGAATCTGTTATAAAAACATGTTAAGAGATTATAGACCTCGTAATCATATGAAAATTGTGTATAAGCACTCATAAAATTCTAACATAGTAGAGATTATAAAAAGAAAGAAATTAGGCTAAGTATTGAAACCGCCAGTAGGGGGCAGCGATTCACTGTTTAAATGAGTGAGCCACTAAAATCGTTCATTCATCCAATTCGTTCAAAAGTCAGATTGATTTAGGAAGAAAACAAACACCGATGTGAATACTTTTGTCAGTGATAATTACAGACACTATTGAAAAATGAACTAGAAAAACAGTCAGCTGTTTTGGTAACTTTTACTGATAGTTATAGCTAAATACATTGAAATAGATGAGCTAGCGAAACATATGATGTCATGTGTACTTAGATATTACACAATATTCTCATACCTCATTCTCAGTAGGCTACACGCTTAATTTTTTTGCATCCCTCTCTGACCAGCAACTAAGTCCGCTGTGCTTCTCTTCATTTTTGCCGCTAACGTTACCAGTGTCTCTCCCATTCAAACGCCACTTGCGTTGTTTTGGTGAAAGTTCGACTCGCTGGTTGGGCGTTACCAATCGGTTCAATGGAGGGGGATTATTTTTGTCTGATTTATTCTGACAGTCATATTTAATTAGGAACAAAATTATTGTTACAAAATAAATTAATTCTACATATTTTTCATTTGATCTACTGTGATTTTCATGTTGAAATATTGGGGGGGGGGATTTACAATGAATTAAATGCCATTCACTGCTATTAATTTCATGGCAGGTCAGGCAAAGAGAGATATGGAGGAGTGGATTTATATATGCAGCTTTAACCTTAATTAACAAAATGACAAAGAAAACAACTGGACTGGGCTAATTAGAGAAGACAGAACACAACAACTTCACAGCAACGTAAAGACAATACTTGAACAAAGAACTGAGGGAACTAAAAGCACACTGTATACATAAGCTGCTTTTCCACACTCGGGCTGAACGGTTCTTAGAACGGTTCCAGTTGTGTTTCCACTTGAGAGTGGCACAATAAGAAACCATTCTCGTCCTGGAATTCGACAACTGTGCTGAATCGTCCTGGTAGAATCCGTGAAGTGACGTCGCCACTCAGGATTGGTCACTTGCCTGTTGCCTGGCTACCAGTTTCTCTGTAGCTAAGCGCTTTATTTGAGCCATAAATAATAACATTAAAATAAATATCTGAGCATCCTCCATCAGCCTTTATGTACATCTCATATCGTTAGTGAACCATTGTTTTACCAAGGCGACAACAAAATCTTTTGTATTACATTCCAAAGAGTGGCTGTTATCAACCCCACAGTGGAAAATAAAACCAGAACCGTACCAGCTGGCCTGGATCGACACAGAATGAGAACCATTCAGCCTGATGATGGAAAAGCAGCTATAAGCAAACAAAGAACTAAACAAGAGACAGTGAATGAAATCAAATAACCAATGAGTAACTATGGAAACAAACTAACTAGAACAAAGGAAACAACACAGGAAAACAAATTAAAGGAAATAAAACTGAAACTAAGACTGAATGTCACAATTACATTTTTATTTAGCTTTGGAGCATTTCTCTAATCATACTTAAAATTTCTCAATACCATTTGTAAAAAAATAAATACAAAAATCACACAATGGATTACTACAAAAGCCTGTATTTTGCTCAAAATTATTTATGTCGATTAAGATAGTGCCATCAGAATGATAAATCCTTGTCAATAACAGTGTACTCTGTCAGTATAACAGTATAACAATAACAGTACTCTGGCGTAAACTATGGCTTTGGTTATGTCATATCAGTTTCAACAGTACAATCTACACATTACTCGAAGTGGGATATTGATTGCAAGAGACTGTCTCACTGTCTTACGCTCAACGTTTCACATGCCTGGTAGCTTACAGATAGAATTGCTTGTCCTTCTCATAGGGGACCTAGCGTTTCATTTGGGGCTCAGGCAGAGGACAGATGTGAATTGCTGCATCGGAGAGATGGCTGTTATGAGCTGGAAATGAAGATAATGCTGAGATTCCCATTGCAATAGTGTGTGCTCATGCTGAATCAGATTCAGAGTTGAAGGCCAGTGCCCGGTTGCATAAAACACCTTAAGTGAAAATTTCCCTTAAGATCGCCCTTAGGTTTCCCTTAAACTTAAGGGTGTTGCATAAAATAACCCTTAAGTATCACTTAAGGGTTTATTAAACTGAAACGTCATAAACCCTTAGAATTATCCTCAAATGTCTATTTTTCACTTAAGTAATCCCTTAAAAACCGTTAAGTGTTGCATAAAGCCCCTTAACTGTCATTTTCCTAAGTATAGTTTAAGGTTAAGAAAAGTTTACCTTAAGAGTTGACGAACATTAATGAGAAAAAAATAGCTGAGGTTATATATCCTGTTGAAGATGTAAATGTGCCAAAGTGAATTTTTCGCGATAGGGAGAATCCTCTGGACCATCTTAGCGATGAAAAACTGCTTCGCGAATATAGATTTGATCGCCGCGGGATATATGAGATCGCTAACAAACTGGAAGGCGATCTTGATCATGTTACCCAGCGCAACCACTCACTACCCTCTGTGTTACAGTTGCTTATAGCACTTCGGTTCTTTGCAACTGGGAGTTTCCAGTCTGTAGTGGGAGATGTTTTCCATGTTCATAAATCGTCAGTTAGTAGAGTTATTCACCGGGTTGCAGGGACTCTCTGCCGTCATTTAAGCCAAACTGTGACATTTCCATCGCGTGTTGAACTGGATGCCATTCAAACCTCTTTTTTTCGGAAAGCGGGGTTTCCTCGAATAAGTGTTGTAATCGATGGCACACATGTCAGAATTCAGCAGGCTCCCCGCACGCATGAAGATCAGCAGTATGTTAACAGAAAAAATTACCATTCTGTTAATGTGCAGCTAGTGTGACCATGTGTGCAGAATTAGAAATTAAATATTTTATCAATCTATTAAAATGTATTTTGACTTGTTGATACTTATGGTCATCGTTTGATCTTATGAAAGATACAACAATGCGTTGACACACACACGGTCTATAATTGAGAGGACGATCGGACAGCTCAAACGCAGATTTCACAGTCTCCACAACGAGCTGCGCATCTGCAGAATTATTGTCGCCAGCGTTGTTCTTTTTAACATGTCAAAGATGTATTGTGAAGAGGGAGATGATGTCGAAGAAGAGGCTCAAGAAGCAGAAGCAGAAGAGGCTCATGAAGAAAATTAACAAGATTTTCAACGGGCTGGATTTGTTGTCAGAGATGCCATCGTAAATGCATTCTTTAATTAGTTTAGCTAGTAGCCTATGGACAATAGTCATAAATATAAATAAATGAAATATAAATAAATAAATCATAAATAAATACAAAACCTGTCAGATCTGTCATAAAAAAATATTCGTCAATTGATGTGCATTTTATTTTTCCTTCACTTTGTAGCTGCATTAGTTTGTTATTAAGAATGAAGTTGTAAAGGTCTTGATTTTCCTTCTCCTTTTTAAGTTTTTCGATCTCTAATTGCAGTTTTGTCTTCTGTAGGACGTCTCTTTGCAGTTCTAGCACTTCTTCTCTTGTCGCGGCTGGAGAGGATATTTGCGTCTTTCTGCAATTCACAAGTGTTTTGAAGGAATAATGAAAAAAATCTAAAAATTACATCGAGGCTGTTCTAAGTAAAATTAACAATAGACTAAAATATTTGTTAACAAAGAAGCAATAAAACCTCACTTTGCTGCATGATTTGGCGTGCTGCTGGCGCTCTGCCGGTGTTGAAGCTGATTTTTGCTGAGAAGGTCTAACGTGTGAAACAAATAACGTTACCAAGCATATTTTATTTTGTCGTGATCTTCAAATCGTTTATCCTCAGCAGTGATCATTTTTATGTGATTTAAGACAATAACGTTCTCTCACTCCGTGTAATATTCCTCTTGTTGAATCTCAGCTTCAGTCTCTAGCCCGCCAGCGTAGCGTGTCTATGGCAACAGTAGAATTTTATAACGGTAAAACCTGGGTCGCAGTCGTGAAACACTTAGCGGCGTCCCTTACCTAAGAGAACCGTTTAAGGGATTATATGCAACACCCTTAAATCATTCCCTTAGATAAGGGGAAATCACGCCTTAAGTATCATACTTAAGGGAAAAACTTAAGGTGTTTTATGCAACCGGGCACAGGCTTTCCCAGGTGGCTGAGGAGTTATGCAATACTTTGCCCGTCCCTGTGCCTTTTTCCTGGATTGGTTCCAAAATATGGAACACCTCCCTTTTTTCCCTTCTACTACCTCCAATAGTGGGGTGGCAGTGCCACTAGTGTTGCTTTCGTCAAACAAAAATTATGACGAAATATCGTCGTCAACGAACCTTTATCACGTGACAAAAACAAGATGAGACGAAACGTAAATGCTGGTCATGTGACGATGATTATAATTAAATGTATAATGCAATATTGTTGATGAATAAAAACAAGATTAAATGTGGTTTACAAAATAAAAAATATGCTAAAATAGCCCTTCATTTTCATTGACCAAAACGAGACAAAATGTTATAATGTTATTGAGTCTCGTTTAGTGGCGTTATTGTTATTATTTTGCAGTATTTCTGTCTCACTTCAGGGGCTGCATCAGGTCGCACTGCGCAGACGCAGGCGACGTCACTCTCTTCAAGCCCCACTCGCGGGCGCGGCATTATTTAGAACTAGAAGATTCAACTGCAGTGAGTGAGTTAGAGTAAACAACAACAAACAAAGTTAAGTCTGACCGATGGGGAAGAGAAAGGGACCGATGTTGGAAAGATGGCCGGCCAGTTGGGGTTCGTCTTTAGCCCTATTTGGACGGTTATTGTTACTCGTGGGGTCGTAATATATTTTCATCTTTGAGGGGCTAGTCTGTGATTTTTTTTTTTTGCCGTCTGAATCCAGAATGTCAGTGTTTTTCTCCCACCACCTGCGTAAAAATCCCCATCCAAATTACCTACTATTTTTAGACAAACACCATGGATGTGTGGTAATTTAATTGCCGTCCGAATCCACATCTCTGAGTTTTCAAGAATATATCACTTCAAATGTAACTGTTTATATCCTTTTTGACCCCTGCAGAGCACCGTACAGTTGTACTTCACTGTAATTTGGATGCATTTTAAAGATCTAGAGTTTTATTGTTGAAATGCTGGCATGTATTTACAAGAGCAATACATTTCATCACTGCTCAAAAAATAAAAAGAAGAAAAGCATGTAAACTTTTGAAATGGGCCGTTATTACCACAGCAATGTGTTAAAATAAGCAAGCAGCATTTTGTTTACCTCATGTAAATGAGTATTAACTTATTTCCTCTTATTTCCATGTGGAATAAAATTACATCCTTTATGCACGACTTTTATCACTGAGTTGGCATCCACATTTATTTTAACGGACGTCCACATGAGAAACAATTACCGTCCAAATACGGCTTAAAGGAGAAAAAGAAGAAACGACATTTGGAAAAACTTTCATTACATAAAAGTGGAAAACAGAATGTTTTGTGGAAGTATTAGGTATTTATACTATATTGATTGGGTTAAATAGAATTCCATTACTAAAAAGAGACTAAAATACAGTTTTCATTGACTGAAACTACACTAAAATGTCATCAATTTTCGTCAACTAGTCATGGACTAGTCATAATAGTCATGGATAATTCTGACTAAAATAAGACTAAAATGCTCAGACTTTGTCGACTGAAACTTGACTAGACTGAAAAGAGTATGAACATGACTAAAACTAATAAAAACTAAAATAAAAGCTTGACACAAAGACTAGACTAAAACTAAAATTAAAACTGGCCAAAAAACAACACTTTTTGCCACTTGCAGGCCACCTCGGCCCTGCACTCTTAACAGATGAGGGTAGTTCTGAGCTTGGGTTGAGCTGCGTACAGTGACTGACTGTATTTAAAGTCACAGCACTGGCCCTCACCCAGACGAAGTCCACTTTGGTGGTCAAGAAGCGCCCACCTGGCTAAACCTTGCAGAAGTCTGAAACAAAGTACACATTCTTGATGCTCCACAAGGTAGGCTTTTTTGGCAACACTGTTGATGATTGTGCCCAGCAGTGTTCCCCAGTTCAGAAGCAGGCTGAGGTGGTTAAGAGCTTTCCTGACGTGATTAGGGTCACTCTTGGGCTGCCCCTCAATCTACTCGTTCCCAATGGCTTTGGTCCCTGAGATAAAAAACAACAACAAAAAAACTGGGACAGCCAGCTCTACTGGCGTCGAGCTTGCCGCTCTTGTTCCCCTCCCCATAAGAGGGTGAGAATAACAGTGAGTGACGCGATTCATCGCCACTCTTGTTCTCCTCTTTTTTTAGAGGAGCGAAGACGACAGTGCGCAACACTATGCCTCATGCTTTTTGTGTTAGTTTCAGCCCGACGCAGTTATTTGGGGTATTCTATAGCTCTTCATCAAAACTTTCAACACAGAGCCCACCTCAGATTGTTTTAATCAATGCACACATCGTAAAAACAAATGAACAGTATCAGTTCCTAAATTCTGATTGGGTGGGCAAGGCAGACATTTACACCCCTGCCCATGCATTAGATCCGGCCCCGGTTTCTTTCCATATATTCAGTGTCATTCCATTTACTCAAACTTCAAATTATAAATACAATAATTTCCTGCATGCCATATATATGGCTGCATGTATGTTATTAGAAATACAAAAAAGCTGTAATATTGTGAAATATTATTAAAATATAAAATAACTTTTTCTATTTGAATATATTTTAAAATGTGATTTATTCCTGTGATGCAAAGCTGAATTTTGAGCATCATTACTTCACGTCTTCAGTGTCACATGATCCTTCAGAAATCATTCTAATATGAGGATTTACTGCTCAATAGACATTTATGATTATTATAAATGTTAAAACAGTTGTGTGTAAAAAGTTTTTTAGGACTCTTTGATGAACAGAAAGTTCAAAAGAACAGTATTTATTTAAAATAAAAAGCTTATTTATTTGCTTCATTCGCGTCTGGTGTGAACGCCCCATAACCGGTTAACATGGGTACAGAAAAAAATAACGACATACACACTGTAAATGGAGAATGTGTGAAACAGGCATAACGGAGCGAGCTGGAAATATTTAAATTATATTACCATTTAAATGTTTTCAGTCAGTAAGAATTTTATTTTATTTATCTTTTTGGGAAAGAACTTGAAAATGAATAAACACACACACACACCGAATAATGAATTGAAATTATTCGGGTTTAATGGTTTATTGAAACTTAAACCATTAAGATCAGTTGGATTAAATAATAGACAAATGTATTAAACTGAACGAGAAGAGATGCAAATCAAAAGTTTGATACGAAGAGCTTTATGAAAGGCAGTAACTGTGAATGAGACATTTATAAAGATGAAACACTTATTTTGTCTAGTGAACAGGATACTTTCTGGTTTTGTGTATTAATACAATTGAATGTTTGGGAAAAAAAGTGCACTTTTGATGATTCTGTTCTGATATTAGCACTGAGTTTTGAAAATGTTCACCTTTCTTGTGAAAATAGTACCAAAGTGAATTGAAAAAGAAACCCTGTATTGTATAGAATAGAAAGCAGTTAGTGTATTGCTTGTTTTTTGTACAGCGCTTTGAGAAGTTGCCTTTAAAGGCGCTTTATAAAATAAAGTTTATTATTATTATTATTATTATTAAAAGAACTTATTCTGACAGAAACAAGGATTTAAGCTTCATACAGTGCATCTGTTATCTTCTGCTAATCAGTGTTGCTGACGTTAAAGACTTGTAGAAGAAGTGACTAAAATGTTTTCTCTCCAAACCCAGCTCTGTGTGTTAGTTTATTTTTATTTATTTTTAAATATGTAAAATAAATCCCCCCTCAAGATACTTCACATTAGAAACAAACTGTCTTTTCATTTTCAGGGTTGACTGTGACATATTCTCAAGACAGACGTGTTCCTGCTGGGTCTTCAGTGATTCTGCGCTGTTATCATGTTAAACCTTTACCAATGGAGGATCTGAAGGTGGAATGGAGAAGAACAGACACTAAAGCTCTGGTTCATCTGTATCCAGATGGTGAGAGTCGACCAGAGTCCCAGCATCAGGATTATCATGATAGAGCTCATTTCTTTACTGATCAGATTCAACATGGAAACTTCTCCCTCCGTCTGGACAATCTGAGAGCTGAAGATAAGGGAAAATACACTTGTAAAGTTTACAGCAAACAGAGACCTGTGCTTTCAACTCAGATTACTTTGGGTAAGTGAATAGATGAATAAAAGCTGATGCAGTTTTAACCATTATATCAGTATATAATTGGTCTTGACAGACTTTGGCTTAAAGCAAGTTCAGTCATAAAATGTCAGAGTTTGTTATGCTAATACGCCCATCAAACATGCAGAGGGCCGAAAAGATGTTTCAGCACTTAAAGCATAATTTAAACAGATGGAGTTCATCATATGACCAATGAACACTTCCACTAATTTTTCACAAATACTGTATATTTATTATATCTTGTTGTTTTATTTTTATTTATTTTTTTGGGTGGGGTTGTTACGGAAGTGGGCGTGTTTCAGGGGCGTAGCCAGCGGACGGGCCTGACGGGCACAGGCCCGCCCACTATGATGACAGGCCCCCTCAGTTTATTATACAAATATAGTTTTTTAAATTATTTTAACAAAATTACAAAATTATTACATAATTTCATAATTAATAATAATACATAATTAATACATCTCAAATACTGGAATACATAAAATTAGTTTTTTACAGTCTATTTTTTATTTTATTTTTGCATGTGTATATTTTTTTATTTGATGTTTGATTGACAGCTGTGCTAGGCAATAGGCTGTCTCATGTAGCTCGCACCTGTGACTTCATGAAGTGTGTTTACCTAGCCTGTAATTTCTGTTGCTGTCTATGGTAATTTGCAGTTGTGTGATAGAGAAACAGCAGCGACGCAAAATTCGATAAAAATGACTTTTAAACAATCGTGTTGATGCGGGAGGGAGCCCATCCATCAGGCCGCAAGTAAAGACTTTTCAATTGCAAACGCAGGTTCATTCTTTAAAGGGTCATGAAACCCACCTGCTGCAGCGGTGTTTTTTCACACCTTCGATTTGAAAAAGCTTGTTAAAAGGGGAGTGATCGCAAATCATTCAGCTCTTCAAAGTTCAAACCAGCATAATTCAGTGAGAAATGAAAATAAATGTTATTCTGCGTGACGAAATATTTTGCAAACGTGATAAAACTATATTTGTCCAAATATGCACGCTGTTTGGCAAGATGAACAACGCGCCGATGTGATAAGAGAACGTGAACCACCCAACATGCGATGCAACAGAGATGTGTAATTCTAGATCGGGGTAAAAGCGAAGGGGTTTGAGGCTAGTCTCGACCGCGCATCTGAAGCAGAGCGACGCGTGCTGGGTTGCCGTGACGATCCGCGCTGTCTATCACTCGGCAGCTAAATCTATATTTGTCCAAATATGCAGCACGCTGTTTCACTAAGAGCCCGAACACATGCGGTTTAGTGCATGGCTGTGACGACAAATAAAACGGAGAGGACGTGGCTTTTGTTCATTAGCCTACAGATTACAGATGGGTTATTTTGCACTCCTGACATAGATAGTCAACGCTTGCAGGTTCGGCGTGCGATTCCTCAGGTGAATTTTACTTTACCGAGCCTTTGTAGCAAATGCTTCCACAGACGGCGCCGGTTACAGCTCGCTCGGCGCCCTTTACGTTACTTCGTATCAGCACAACGCCTAGCTTTCCTCCGTGACTTTTCCGCACGCTGCTTCCAAAACTTCCCCACCATATCTCTACAATAATGAGGGAAGACGAGCCTAACAGAAGTGACTGTCTCATGCATATTAACTAAATTATCTTGTATGCATACTAGAGCGCAGGTATTGGACTGAATGAGCTTTATGTCATGAATATATATCAAGAATCGCTCGGAGCGGTCGACGTCAGCATGTGCCCAGCAGCCCATACTTGGGCCGAAAAGGCCGCGCCGACGTCAGCATTTGTGACGTTGCTCCGACTAAGCTTTTCAAACCGGAAGACAGAAATCGCTCTGAAAAATGCAAAAATAACTATTTTCACATATTAATACCTTTAATGAGTACCCGTAGTGTTTTCAATGATGTGCAGCCTATACATATCTGTTTACATCTCAAAAAAGTGTTTTGGGGTTTCATGACCCTTTAAGACTGGGAACACACCATTTGATTCTGTCAATCCTGATAGTGTATGGGTAAGGTGCGTTGCACTAAGTTTTGACGTGATTCGAGCTGCGGTTCAAATCCGGCTTTTGCTGAACTCTATGTAGTTACTTCTCTCATAACATATCCAATCGGAAAGGTGTTTATAGTCAAATAAAGACGAACACATTCGAAAAGTGGAAATAAAGTGTCTAAAGTTTGCTCTAAAGTTTGTTGTATTGGTGTACTGTATTTAAACATTAGCATAATAAATGCAGTTGGCCTACTCCTCTTTCATCTCCTATCATGCAGATCAGATCAGATGAATCAAAGAAACAACAGCATACATGTCAGCGTAAGGGTCCACTCTTCAAAATGTATCCCACTTTTTAATCCACTTTTTAATCCAAAACAATGAAAAAATAGGGAAAAAAGCATGAGCGTTTTGAGTTAGAGTAATCAATCATGTCCATTTTAAATGAAATATATATTCTAGTAATTTTTCTGCCGATCTCCCCTTTACTTTGGACTCTTCCTCTCAAGTTTAACCCTCCCAGGTCTCTCTTCTTCAATCACAGGCTTATTGATGACACATCATATACAGGAAGCCCGTTACTGGCTCGCGAACTGTCAATGCCCATGGTTTTCGTTGTATAATGCCAATCAATGCCTTGCCAACAAAAGTTTGATTGATGGATGTAGTAAACAATCAAAACACATTATCTTGCGCAGCAGCATTTGTAAGAGTTTGTAAGCATTATTGGTGAATACCACTCGTGCCTAGTTTTCATGACACCTGCCAGATTACACACACACCTCAGCCGAGTGCTCTGGCGAGATCGGCGCGGCGCATCTTGGACATGGTAATGAGCTATGACGTGGTTCGGCGGCAACCAATTGTAATGTAGAAGTGCTCCACTTGAGAGAAATCCGGAGAACGCAGGCCTGTAAACTTTGGTTTTGACCACATTAGTTCCCAAGCCAGATAGAGGAGAAGCAGGTTTGCAGCGGTGTGAACGCACAGTAATGATATGACGAGGCAGAATTCAATTGCAAGTAAAACAGTCTTTGTTAGACAGAAGATTGCCGACAGAAACCAGAAGGCAGCAGAGTCCAGAGCGAAGATGGCAAGGACGCCTCAGGGATGCTGAGGACAGCCCAGACAGGTGAAGACGTTGACGATGGAACTCTGTAAAGAACACGAATCCACAGGAACAGGCAACGCAGGAACACAACAGGAACATGAGGGAGAACACACCGAAAATCTAACAATGCTCTGATAAAAACAAGGAGAATACAGAATGACTAAGCCAGAGCTTTCCCCGATCTTTTTTTGTCCTCGTTTCAAGAAATATCTGTGTCCACACGAGATCACCAAAACAGGCTCAAAACAAAACGATGTAGTATACCTGCCAGGCCAGTGTGTGGTGCTGTAATTATGCCACAGAAATACACTAAAAACAGAGCAGAAGAGTTGTGGCTAGCAGGGTTATAGCAGTGACAGGAGCTGAGGCAAAATTCACAATAAAATAACAATAAATATATTTGCTACTTAACAGATGTGTTTTATTAATGCATCCACCTTTCCCAACCCTAAACCTACACTTACAATAATATAGATACGGTAATGAAATGACACTATATTGGTGTACTCATGCCCAGTGCCTGTAGTTTTATCCCTCAACTCTTTCACTGTGCTCGACGTAGTGTGATGACATCACTGTTTCAGAAAATATACAGATTGGCTGTACACACGAAAACGCAAGATTGTCGCTTTCAGATTTATCCACTCTGGGACCCGGTTTCAGATTCATGCTTCCAAAACGCCGGATCTGTGTGGACAAAACGCTGATACGGTACAAAATGTATACGTATACAGCTAAACGCGTCTCCGTGTGGACGGGGCCTAAATATCTGAAGATCTCAGCAGAAGAGGATTAAACAACTCCACAAACAGCATTACCAGCTTCACTTATTACTGACCAGATTGACTTTATTTCTGTCAGACGTCTACAGAAATTCTTATTTAGAATTAGCATTAAAGTTTAGATGTTGATGTTTTATTGAAAATGTTTGGTCACCATTATGGTGATCAGTATTTCCTTTAGTAGGGTGTGTTTATGATCTGCAGCTGGTGTGCTATTCAGCTGCGGAAGGTGGAATCCAGCAGCAGCTCCGTCCCAAACACAGACAGACAGACAGACACACACACACACACACACACGAGAATGAAACGACAAATTCATGACCCCTGACACTATAGCTCTGTCTCATTTCATTTAATTTCAAAGGCTGCGTCCTCCGGAAGACGGAGTGTCCTCAATCAGAATTAAACGAGACGTCCTTCGTAGGACACACAGGCAGGAAGTATCACGTTGCTATGCCAACACGTTCAGCCTCATTGCGCTCTCACGCCAGTTATATGAATGAAAATTATTTATATCTTGAAAATGACTAAATGCTTCTTGCCTTGAGAGCAATGTAGGCTACTGGTATAAACATTTAAAAAGCCCTAAACACTTCTAATCCTGTTTACCACAACTATCTGTTTGAGGTATTACAGCTTAAAAAGCAAAAACAAGCTTGAAACTAATCACATTAAACACCACATCTACGCTTGTATGTTTCTAGGGCAGTGGTACAGAAAAAAGGGCCGTCCAAATTGTTCCAATGAAAGCTAACGATTCGCGGGTGAAGGTCACTGCGTGTTCTGTGTTTCATGGGCAAAATGATTTACTTTCGGTTCCTCTTTATCTTAATTTCTTCATTTATCATAATTTCAAATTTAGGTTAGAATGCCAGTTGGTTATTTGGTAATTTACATTTAATGGTTAATTAATTATTCTGTTTAACCCTTTGTTGAAATTATTCTCGTTCATAACCTGAATAATTTCAGAATCAGAATAAATCAAAGTTTAACAATTTATTCACAGTCAGGTAAATATATAATGCCAATTACACAATCAATTCAAAGATAATCCATGCATAACATCAAATACTCTGAAGTAAAGAATAAAATATGGACCTGACTTCTTTTTAGGAGACATCCAGCGTTACAGGCTGATCTATATAAAGATTTGAGCACTTATCTCTTTGCAACCCTGCTTTTAAATAGCAGTTCAAGACAGAAACCTCTTTTTAATGGAAACAGTATGTTAACAATGGAAATTAGCACTAGGTAAAAGGTAAAAAAGCCAATTGGCCAGAGAAACCTATCTCTAAACTCTTAAAACCTTTATATTTTTTGATTTACTTCTGTGGGGATGAGACCTTTTTACCAGTCGCATTTCAAACGATATCAAACATCTATAATACTGTATGGTGAGAATTCACATTAAACCATTTAGACTTTGGGTGAATTCTGGGGGAGAGATGCAGGTGAAAGGAAAGGCATTAAATTTTTTATTCATTCTTAGATAGTACACTCAGTGTGATGCCGTCTCGGATGGAGACGCTAACTGTATGAGTGAGTTCAGATGCTAATTTCTTTTATTTTCTCAGAGTGTCTTTGTTCCTCAATCCGACATTCTGGCATATGCAAGCTTTTTCCAGTCTTACAGATATAAAAAACCTCAGGAAAATATAAAATAATTTTTAAAAAATGCAGTTCATGAACTGTTTTTAAGTGCTTGCACATTTTTTTAAACCTATAAATGTCCCTTTCTTTGTGTCTTTCTTTGTTTAGCTTTATCTCTATGCTAAAAAAGAGATAATGTAATTCAATGTTAATGATTAAATATTGATTACTGAACATTAAACCTGTTGTATTTAAAAGCTTTGTTAACTTTGACTGAAATGTTGTTCAGACTCTCTTTAGATTTCGATCCGTTTTTTCATGGTAAGTGTACAGATAAAACAGAAAAGACTAAGGCTTAATCAATACATGATTTGGTTGATTATTAACAGTATTAATGTGCATTATCACATAACTAGTCAATGTAAGTCCTGAGTTGTGAGATAATGTAATGCGCTGCTGATCTGCTCATTCATTATCTGGTGTAATTCTTCAGTCTCAGTAAACGATCTCTTCCTTACCGGACTCCTGGATGGGATAGTACATGTTTTATTCGCCTCTAATATGAGCTTGTCCCGCATTAGAGATCGAGTTAGAGATCGTTTGAATGTTAGCGATTCTGTGGAACCAGGCCCTAATATATTAGTGTCTTTGGTGTTTCTGTGTTTTTACGGAAGTAAAACACAATGACACGGGCGTTACACCGGTTAAAACTGCACATTTCTCTGGATTTAAACATTGCTGGAAACATTTGGGCTAAAGTACACATGACAACAATATATATAACACTGTGCTAGTGGTTTTTGGATATTTTAATGAAAAATATGATATACTGTGCCTTTAAATATTCTATTATAAACAATAAAATATGAATAAATTATGTATAAAATTGTACAATATAATATTTAACAGTTTCAAAAAAATAAGCATTAAGTGAGCCAAATCCAAGGAGCTCTACATTTATATGATTTTGTTATTTTCAAAGCTGATCTTAAAGGGGGGGTGAAACACTCAGTTTCAGTCAGTGTCATGTCAATCTTGAGTACCTATAGAGTAGCATTGCATCCTGCATATCTCCGAAAAGTCTTTATTTTTTTTATAATTATATAAGAAAGATGCGCTGTTCCGAGTCTTTCCGAAAAAAGCCGAGCGGGTGGGGGCGTGTCGTGTGAGCGGAGCTAAATAATGACGTGTGCTCGCTGCTGCTATTGTGTTGAGTCGAGTGCGTCGTAAAGCTGTGTCATCCCTAACAGCGGTAAAAAAACTTTATTCAAAATAAAAATATGGCTTTGAATCAGATACAGCCATACATCTATGATCCGGAATCAGACCCAGAGGCTGCAGTTGAACAGGAGCAGCAGCAAAAACGACTAGAGCAGGACGTCTCTATGTGGTACAAGTTATACACTAACTATATAATATGCTTAGCGGCTTGTGTTATTTACATATTTATACTTGAATTATATCGTCGTATTTTTGTCTTTGAAGGTGTACATGTGGGAAGTGCAGTTGTGCACGTGTGTTTGTGTGTTTACGCGTGGTTTGTGTAGACAGTAAGCGGACTGGTTTTGCACAGCAGGTTAAGTTAGTGTTTACATAGAAAGACACGGAATAATAGCGCATTTGAATGAAGAAGCGCGCTTATTTAGTTCAACATATTTCCCCCCTCTTTGTGTATTGTTGTTTGGAGTGCTTTTACAATACACAAACATAAAGTTACACATATAGTGGCCAGCTAAACAAATGTACACGCACTACACATCGCATGCTCCATTGATCAATTAACTATACGTGATCATGTTTGGGTTACTTGATGAGCATAGGCAAAGACACAGACATTTGAAGCAGTCTCACTCACCGCCTGCGGTTCTATCGTTGGGACTGCTCCATCCTTCAGCATTAGGCGATTGGGAAAATCCGGCGTCGAGCTGGGCCTTGTTTATGAAACAGTCGGCACCGAAATGCAGCGAACAGATATAAACATTTGCGCAACTCAGTTGCTGATCCGGAAAAGCAAATTCCATCCACTGTTGCCTTAACGCGGGGTTTTGGGGAATCTGTGCAGGACTGTCTTGGTCTGGCAACCAAAAACGCACTTTTTTGGTGACATTGTTATGTGCACATCACCTGTTTAGCATCCTACAAGCCAGCGCTTTGATGGGCGTAGCCTGTTGCTTTCGCTCTCTCCCTCGCTCTCTCTCACGCGCTTCCGGTAGAATTGTCCGTAAGGCCCATACAAGGAAATTCCGCCCCCATTAACGTCAAAGGGGACGCATGATCTCAAAAAACTTGCCGAAACTTATGACTAACCGGAAGTAGTATTTTTGACAAAGAAATACTCCCATCAAACGTCCACCTTAACTTTTGAAACTTTGTCTATGTTTAGTATGGGATTCCAAGTCTTTAACAGTGTAAAAAGATCAGTATGCATGAAACAGCATTTCACCCCCCCTTTAATTATCTTATCTTTGTTACTCGTTGTTTTATTAATTTTCAAGCACACAGAAAAATGTAATGGTAATCAAGCGATGTTGCTATGTCAAGAAGACAGTCATGAACCATTTTTAAGTTTGCTCGTACATTTCTTTTAAATCTATAAATGTCCCTCTTTGTTTTGATATCTGATTAACATCCAGACATTTATAAACGTGTCTAAGTGTCCAGATACTCTCTGTGGCTGCGCTATGTTCACTGGTGTAAATGTTCAATTTAAAAGAACACCACTTGCTACTAAAATTATCATTGATTATAGCTAAACAACTAATAATGTAATGCAATATTAATAATTAAATAATGATTACTGAACATTAAACCTGTTATATTTTAAAGATTTGTTGACTTTGACTGAAATGTTGTTATTGTTTTTCTTTCTCTCTAGATGATTTCTTTTCGCTGATCAATGGTAAGTGTACAGATAAAACAGAAAAGACTAAGGCTTAATCAATACATGATTTTCATTTGGTTGATTATTAACAGTATTAATGTGCATTATCACATAACTAGTCAATGTAAGTCCTGAGTTGTGAGATAATGTAATGCGCTGCTGATCTGCTCATTCATTATCTGGTGTAATTCTTCAGTCTCAGTAAACGATCTCTTCCTTACCGGACTCCTGGATGGGATAGTACATGTTTTATTCGCCTCTAATATGAGCTTGTCCCGCATTAGAGATCGAGTTAGAGATCGTTTGAATGTTAGCGTTTCTGATTCTTATTGATTCCTAGTTTCGATTCCAATAAGGTAAAAAAAAAAAAAAAAAACTTAGATATCATTCACTGCAGCTGAAACACAATGAACAAAAATCAGTACATACACAAGGAACAGTTGCCTTTTGACAAAAATACCACATACTGGTAACTAATATAAATTACAAGCATTAGTTAAGACAAGTACACACTCAGTAATGAAATGGGAACAAATAAACAAATTAGCAATAGCACAAATATATACTGAACAAATTTACAGATGAAATTAACAGTGATTTAAGATTTTCAGGTACACCCCACCAACCAATGCAGTACAAAGGTATTTTCGGAAAGTTTGCTTTGCCAAGCTGTTCAAAAGAATATCAACTCCAAAAGAAGTTTGTTTTGGCCTGATTTTATTCTAAATGACGTCACATCAGTTCTTTCTTCAATTTAATTAGAATTATATCAGATCCCAGACTAAACTGCATATTTTAAAGGTGGGGTAAGTGTTATCTGGTAACCATTGTTGATATTTCAAATCACCAAAACAAACACGCCCTATTGTGATAGCACCGCCCCACACAAACGTAACCCAGAGGCATCAACGGCTATGGCAGAATCTCTGTGTATCTAATCCTGGTCGAATATTCAATGAAAAAGTCACCCCTTCTATCACAAAAACACAAACCGTTCGTGTGAACAACTCGATAGTACACGAGCAAGACCAACTAATGACATATTACAATTATGACTGGATAAATTTTATATAGATCATGAAAAGAGGAAACAAACATATATTAGGAGTATAGTATCTTACTTGTCGGAGACATTGTGTGAGTTGATGCTTGAAGCACACAGTGATGAGATTGATGCTCCATACGGTGTGGAAATGAACGGGTCTTTATCATCGCTAAAGTGAGCCACAATACGATCGCAAATGAACTAACAAGTGAACATGACACACGAGCATAGTCAAGCAGCCTATATTAGGCTAGTTCTCGGCTAATGTCCATCATGTGTGAATCGTGTGTTTTGAATAATGACCTGCACAGAGCGAGAGAGAGCGCTCTTCTCACCATCATTAGTAGACACGCCCCTTACCTGCTGATTGGCTACAAGTTTGTTATTCCACTCGGCCTGAGTCCTTTTTTTAAAACGGTTTTGAAATAACACTTACCCCACCTTTAACTGAAAGCAACTTCCACTGGTGTATCTTAAAATGTGTCAGTCATTTTTCCTCAAGATGCACACCAGTAAAGTTTTTTTTTTCAAAGGCACGTCAATAAAAGCTACCTAAATGTCCTAATTTAACTACAAAAAGGCATGTTCCTGTCTGTAAAACCAGGCCCTAATATATTAGGGTTATATTACGTTTCCATGGTTTTTACGGAAGTAAAACACAATGACACGGATTTAAACATTGCTGGAAACATTTGGGATAAAGTACAAATGGCAACTTATATATATATATATATATATATATATATATATATATACACACACACACACACACACACACACACACACACACACACACACACACACACACACACACACTGTGCTAGTGTTTTTTTGATATTTGAATTAAAAAAATTACATATTGTGCCTTTAAATATTATGTTATAAACAATAAAATATGAATATATATATATATATATATATATATATATATATATATATTGTACAATATAACATTATTTAACATAGTAAAAAAATTAGAATAAAGCGGTTCAAAAAGGAGCTCTAAAAAAACTGCACACAAATAAAATGTTTAGGTTACTGTCTCTTAATAAATCAGTAGAAATTGATATGATTTTATTATTTTCAAAGCTTAACTTAATTTTATTTCCTACTTAAAATTTCTTACTGTTTTATTCATTTTCAAGTACACCGATAGTATAAATAGTGTTCATGAGAAAATACGTTTTGCTATCAAGATGACAAGAAAATGAAGTTGACATCACCAGAAAATAATAATAATCCATGGCCTCTAAGGCTTACAGTTGTGAGTGCTGTTCTAAATTTATTCTCAAACATTTGATCAAATATTTAATTTTTGGAATGGTTTAGTGTCTGCTATTGGCAGCAATGCCACTAAAATGTACATAATAACAACTTTATCTAGTATAAAATTACCCATGATGCATCTGGATCTCACTTCTGCGCTGCTAGTTTGTCTGATGACCACAAATGCACAGGAAGAAGCATTTGTTTTAAGCTTTCAAAACTTAATCAATTAAAAGAAAAGTGTGCATTATGCAGTCTTTTTTATGCTTTAACAGAAGGTCACATGAACAAAACCTTATTTTCTTTTTTCTTCCTTTTATAGTGAAAGTTTCCTCTGCTCCTCTTGTTGCTCCTCCTGGGTCTTCAGTGATTCTGCCCTTTTATAGTGTTACACCTTTACCAATAGAGGATCTTAAGGTGGAATGGAGAAGAACAGACTCAGAGACTCTGGTTCATGTGTATCCAGATGGTGAGAGTCGAGCAGAGGAACCACATCAGGATTATCATGATAGAGCTCATTTCTTTACTGATCAGATTCAACATGGAAACTTCTCCCTCCGTCTGGACAATCTGAGAGCTGAAGATGAGGGAGAATACACATGTGAAGTTTACAGCAAACAGAGACATGTGCTTTCAAATCAGACTTATTTGAAAAAAAGACTGCTCGGTAAGTGAACATAAAGTCATGGCCAAAAGTATTGGCAGTGACACAATTTTTGTATTTTGCAAAGTTTAGATTAGTGTGCTGAGTGAACAGGTGTATTTTAAATAACTGCAGAAAGCTTTACTGGCCAGGAAATATACATTATCATTAAAACCCAAATTTCACAGTTTTTTTGGCCCTGGCTCAAAATGACCAGCTAACATCATTTCACTAATCATGAACGAGTACAAGTCAGGAGAAATCACTCTATCATTCAGAGGTGTGTTTCCCAAAAGCATTGTTAGCCATTGTCATGCGTGACATCATTAGTCCTCAGGTGTCATCTCCATAATTTATAGCAAAGAATCTAGCATGAGTTCGATCTCAAAATAATTCATTAAAAGCAGTTATTGTTCCACCACATGCGTGACATCATTAACCGATGCAGTTGAATTTGTGACAATACGGTTTTGGGAAACTTGCTAGTAGATTTCTTCAGTGATGCAGCATGGTAGTTAAGCAGTGAGGTACGTCGTTGTATGGAAAATGCACCCCGGACTGGATCATAAGAGCAGATGTGTTAACAGACTTGTGTTAGTAATGGTAACCTCCAAAGAAAGACATGCAGCCATCATCATTTTGCATCAAAATGTCCTCACATGCAAGGAAATGCCTGCAAAGAATATTGCATCTGAAAGACCTGGGACCTCATTTATAAAACGTGTGTATGCACAGATTTAATCTTAGAGTGTGCATGCGCTAAAATCCACGGCAAAGTTAATATTTATAAAAATGATCTGTGATGTGGTAAAGTGCTTACTACCACGTCAGGGTCTGAGCAGCAGGCTTGTGCAAAATTCAGATTTTCAGAATTGGCCTCCATTCAATTCATGAATTGTAATTTGAATTGAATTGACTCCGCCCCACAGGAAGTTGAATTTGAATGGAAGTAGAATTAAATACATGACAATTCAAAGAATTCAGTCACACAAAAATTCGTTAAATCTCACATACATTCAGTGTTAGTAAGTTTACTTTGGAAATGTAATCGCTTACTGTTATAAGTTACCCATTATAAATGTGGTTTGGATTACTTTATCAATGCAAAGCAATTTCCTTTTAATTTAGTCATTTTACCTCAGTAATACAACTAAATACAATGACATTATTTTTGTAATTTAATAACAATTTCATTACACGTAACTACACTGTAAACAATATTATACACTCTACTTAAGAAAAAATGTGGTAAAAAATAGTAATATTTAAGTCGACTTTGGGGAAAAAAGGTATACATTTGAGTAAATGGAAATGATCTCTTTATATTTGACTTGAATTATGTTCAATTATTAGACTCTTTGCTCCTAGCACAAGTAGAAACAAATGTGTTATTGCACTAGCATTAGTAAAGTTATTGCTCAGTGAACAAAGCAACATTCTTCATAGTATTAATAATACTTGCAGTTATTCACATCACAACCTAACCATAAGCTCCACTCTTCTGCACAATGGAAACGGTCAAAACCTCAACATAACAGACATTGTTTCAAATGTCAAACAGAACTGAACATTAACAGATGTTGCACCTCTCTCAAAAACACATTAAATAACACTTAATTTCAATATAAATCTCCATTTCCAGCCATATGCATAGCATGCTGGGAACTTACGCCCGTTTCACACATACTCCGTCTGCAGTGCGTGTGCGGTGCGTGTTGCGGTGCGTGTGCGTTGCAGGAGCCCCACACCCTGTAGTGATTTCACATAAGCTGCGTTTGCAGTCCGCAACTGATCCGCTGTTGCATACCACAAACACAGCATTGATTCATTATTTTTTATTTAAAATCCAAAAGTTTTTACTGAACATGCCTCGTCAGAATTCCAATTCTCTTTGTTTACTCTAGAAGTCAGGTTACGTAGCCTACTACATTTAAACAACATTTTATTAAATTCATTTATTCATATTTATATAATTTAGATTTAGCTCACACAAGTGGCAAAACATTTAAACATAGTTTATAGCCTTAAATCACAAACATTTTAAATTAGAAACTAACAATAGTCTATTCAAAAACAGCCGACAGCCGAGAAATAAAGTTAGAATTCTGAGAAATAAAGTCAGAATTCTGAGATATAAAGTTAGAATTCTGAGATATAAAGTTAGAATTCTGAGAAATAAAGTTAGAATTCTGAGATATAAAGTCAGAACTCTGAGAAATAAAGTTAGAATTCTGAGATATAAAGTCAGAATTCTGAGATATAAAGTTAGAATTCTGAGATATAAAGTCAGAAATCTGAGATATAAAGTCAGAAATCTGAGATATAAAGTCAGAATTCTGAGAAATAAAGTTAGAATTCTGAGAAAAAGTTAGAATTCTGAGATATAAAGTTAGAATTCTGAGATATAAAGTTAGAATTCTGAGAAAAAGTTAGAATTCTGAGATATAAAGTTAGAATTCTGAAATATAAAGTTAGAATTCTGAGATATAAAGTTAGAATTCTGAGATATAAAGTCAGAATTCTGAAATATAAAGTTAGAATTCTGAAATATAAAGTTAGAATTCTGAGATATAAAGTTAGAATTCTGAGATATAAAGTCAGAATTCTGAAATATAAAGTTAGAATTCTGAAATATAAAGTTAGAATTCTGAGATATAAAGTCAGAATTCTGAGAAATAAAGTTAGAAACGACAAAACGACATAACAGGCAATGCCCCTGACACCGCCGAAGTGAAAGAAAAAAAAAAACACCAAATATGTTTTAGGCTGCTCAGTCAGGTGCTCGCTTACTCAGTAGGCTACGCGCTGAATGCTCGTGGCAAAATGGCTATTGCGTTTAACAAACCAGAAATAGAAGATAACCAACAGGTCTGGTGTTTGGGTGAACTTTGGATTCTTGGTAAGCTATGATGGTGTTGGCAAGATTGATGGATTAAAAAACAACGGTATGTCGCATTTGCTGATGGTACAGCAGCGGGAATAATTCATGTCATGTCAATCAAAGCCGACAACAAGACGATAAAAAGGAGAAACAGCCACAAACTATCCCCGCAGCATTTAGACAGACATTTCCAACTTATTCAAATGGCAAAAGACATCACCGCGGCGAGTGGTCCATTTATAGCCGCGGATATGAGACCTGACGCCCGTTTCACACATACTCCGTCTGCAGTGCGTGTGCGGTGCGTATTTTTTTCCGTACCCATGTTAACAAATTACAGCTTTCACACTGCACGCGGATGCGGTCCGTCAGTATGTTCCAGGAGCGTTGCGTCTGCAGCAGTGCACGGATCGTTTTCGTACCGAGTCTATTTTTTGCTTGCCCTGCGTTGCTGCATTAAAGTGATAGAACATTGTTCGCATTAAAATAAACATGTACTGACGCGAAAATCTAGTAATTTCACCACAGATGCATATAATTTAAAATATACTCTTGTTTCAAAGTCAACACATGGCTTTTTTTTTTCTCAAGTAAAGCAACAAAACGACACCTTACCTGGCATTTAGGTTAAAAAAAAAAGTGCCATAATGCACTCGTATACTTTCTTTGAGGTGAAAAGCAAAGTTCTTTTTGGCCTGCAGGATTTCTTTTAAAAGGGGTTAAAAACGAAAGAAAAGACGAGTCGGCTGTTTTTGAATAGACTATTGTAAGTTTCTAATTTAAAATGTTTGTGATTTAAGGCTATAAACTATGTTTAAATGTTTTGCCACTTGTGTGAGCTAAATCTAAAGTATATAAATATGAATAAATGAATTTAATAAAATGTTGTTTAAATGTAGTAGGCTACGTAACCTGACTTCTATTAAAGAGTAAACAAAGAGAATTGGAATTCTGACGAGGCATGTTCAGTAAAAACTTTTGGATTTTAAATAAAAAATAATGAATAAATGCTGTGTTTGTGGTGTGCAACAGCGGATCAGTCGCGGACTGCAAACGCTGCATATGTGAAAGCACTACAGGGTGTGGGGCTCCTGCAACGCACACGCAACGCAACACGCACCGCACACGCTAATGTAAAGAGCTAATGTCTTATTCCTGTAACTACATAGAAGATGGGTAAAATGGGTAAAAAAATCATACTTTGTTAGTTTTAATAAAATAATAATAAAAAAAGGTAATTTCTGCCAATTTTTTCTTTTTGCTGTATCTAAAACATACCGAACCGTACCGAACCGAACCGTGACACCAGTGTATCGTATCGAACCGAACCATGAATTTTGTGAACCGTTACACCCCTAATATATATATATATATATATATATATATATATATATATATATATATATATATATATATATATATTGCAAGTGAGCTTGAAGATTTCTTTTGTGTCTGTTTCTGAAACGTGAGCATTTTGGAGAAATGTGGTGGAATCCGTGTTTGTGAATACTCTGATAATTACGGTCTCCCACTATATCACGGGCTGAATTATGCAAAGTAGTGTGTGAAGCACTACTGTGTATATTTCGGTAACACTTGATAATAACGTTCAGTTGTAAGTCATTTATAAGTGGTTAGTTAATGATGAACTAATCATTTACAAAACATTCATAAAGGATTATCAAGTGATATGCTAACATTTTATAAATGTTTTGTAAATTCCGTTACAAGTCATTTACAAGTGATTAGAAAATAATTAACTAATGATTTATGAAACATGACTACGTGTTCATTAATGATTAATGAGTGATTTGTTAGTTATTTTACTTATATTTAGTAGATTCAGGTATATGTGATTTACTGTTTAATAGTTAATAATGAACTTTACAAAAACTGATTTACAAAACATGACAATGCATTTCATAAATGTTACTTTTTTGTATGTTTTGTAGATTCAGTTATACATTATTTACAAGTTATTAGATAATGATAAACTAATAATTTAAAAATCATAATTATACATTCATAAATGATTAATTTGGTAACGATTTACAAATCTGTCATAAGTTATAAGGCCTATCTTTAAAAAAAAAACATTTCATAAAATAATCAAACAGATCCTTAGTAAATGGTTAAGTTACTAGTTAATGTATTATTAATCAACGAAATGTCAATCTACTATTATCTCAATAAATTGTTAATCATTAATAAATGATGATCAAACCATTAGTAGATGAGTAGCCTATATAATGTATTGATGCATATCCCAATGCATCAGATCAAGACGCATTTAATTCTTTGCATTTGTAAAAGTAGACATGATTTTATAAATATGAATAGGCTACTTTTTATTGCAAAAACTGACCAAAAACAGTATAAAAGTATTAGCTCATGTTGCATTCAAAGTTTTCTGAAGTCATACGATATCTTTATGTGAAGAACAGAGTTGATCTTGATCTTAATGTTTTAATCATTGAAATGATGATCCCTTTATGACACATATTTATCCTATTTATCATTCAAATAATACTCCTATCCGGACGCAATCGGTCACATGACACACGAGAGCCAATGGCATTTTACAATCAAAGCTGACGTAATGACGCAATTGGTCACCAGACACACGACAGCCAATGCTGTCAAAGCTGACGTGACGTTTCTTCCGGAAGTTCCGGGCGGCACATTTTGAAATGTGTTAATCATTAATCATCGGCCGGTTGATGGACTCCGACGCTGCTGATCGCTTTTGGGGATTTACTTCACACAAACCAATCGTTTGGCCTCGGGACACTTGGAATATTTGTACTTTTTGAATAAATTGTTCCTGCAGTCGTATCTGCCAGTTTTTTTAATTTATTTTAAAACACAAACGGGTAGGTTTAGGGAAGGGATTGGTTGTGAAAAATTGGAGTTAAATGCTTTCAGTAATTAAATCAATGACCTATTTACACATTTCTATTGCAGCAGGTGAGGAATAGCAGAATTTAATTTTCACATTTAATGTTACATTTGTTGTAGCAATCAATGGACGCATTTGTAATGGGTGAAAAATATCTACAAATGATGTGTAAAACATTTACAAGTAATGAATAGTCTACACTTTAGATTAGGGGACGCTAAAAGCGATGTAAATGCCTTGTATACGTGTGCAGATCATTTGTAACGGGTGATAAAGATTTGTAAATGATTTATTCATGCATTTACAACATCATCTCTAACAGGTGATGAACACTTTGAGGTGTGTACTTTAAAGGTGCACTATGCAACTTTCCGTCCACTGGAGGGCGCCTATTCAAAACAAATGCGTAGTTTGATGATGCAAAGTGTGAGCGCAGCATCTTGGGAGATGTGGTCTTCTCATCACAGCCGGTGAAAAATAGGACTCAGGCAGAAATCACGTTCATAGATGCGGTTATTAACGTTACTGTAGTGTAAAGCAGAGCAGGACCGAGTGTTGAGGAGCCGAGCACGGCCGCTGGAGCGATTGTTAAACAAATACCCGCCTCGCGAATACCGGGACTTTTATTATGAAGGGAAGGGAGACATTCGCCGGGTGCCTGCACAGATCCGCTCTTCCGGTTATGATTTTGAGGTAATGTAGCTCTGTTTATCATATTAGATACATTTAAGTGTGTTTAAAACGATGTTATGACTTTACTCCGTGCGTTCACTTGTTCACACTGCTAAGAATAAAGCGCTCCTGCCAAATAAAAGCCGAAACCGAGGGTAACGCAGATATGACGCGATTGACAGGCGACTCCCTCAGACGCTATGCTGACACGTCCCGGTTCATTGGTTAAAATAGCAATTTTCTCACAATTTACAAATAGTTGGAAACATTTGGGATATTGTAGGTACTCAACTGAACAAAATATATAACACCGGACTAGTGGTTTTTGGATATTTTACTGCAAAAAAACTACATAGTACACCTTTAATGTTAATGCTGACTGGTGAGGGTATGTCTTCTCTGACACGTGCACCTGATGCTTCACTGGAGGGTAAACCAGTTTACATTATCACTAACGTTAGACCCATCACAGAACACAAGTCTGCACCACTGAGTGAAAGGATTTATTTAACTCACTGCAATCCCCTGACTTTAATTCATTCTAAAATGTTTATTAATTTGACAACTAGTAATTTATCATTCTTTAAAAATTTTATGATATGCTATTTTTTTAAAGATAACTTACAGATTTGCAAATTGTTAGCATATTATACTTAATCATTTATGAATGTATAATCATGATTTGTAAATGATTAGTTTATCATTATCTAATAACTTATAAATAATGTATAACTGAATATACAAAATATACAAAAAAGTAACAATTTAGTAACATTTATGAAATGCATTGTCATGTTTTGTTAATCATTAGATCATTATTAACTATTAAACTGTAAATTACTTATACCTGAATCTACTAAATAAGTAAAATAATTAACAAATCACTCATTAATCATTAATGAACACGTAGTCATGTTTCATAAATCATTAGTTAATTATTTTCTAATCACTTGTAAATGACTTGTAACGGAATTTACAAAACATTTATAAAATGTTAGCATATCACTTGATAATCATTTATGAATGTTTTGTAAATGATTAGTTCATCATTAACTAACCACTTATAAATGACTTACAACTGAACGTTATTATCAAGTGTTACCGGATTTGGTACATATATATTAAAGGTTTTTGCTTATAAAAGCTTTTAATCCTTATGAAATGTTTATCATTGTTTTCCAGTATACCATAGAAACGTGAAAAATATCTATTACAAATGCTGAAGCAGCAAACTTTGTAAAACACAAAATATGTTACTGCCAATATGTTTCACCATGAATGTATAATTTTCTCACAGGCATTAGAATGAACACAGTTATTTACATGTTGCATTACTGTCGAGTCCAGGTAGTATCCTCAATGGCACGTTTATTACTTGGTTACTCAATCTGGTTTAACACTACCGAGGCCATGTATGTTACGCTACCTACCTATTCTACTGTATTTCATGTGCGAATCAGTGGACGGGGTCAAACAGGCACTGATGAAGCCGGCCTTGATCTTCTGCAGAGGCGGTGCTTGCCTCCCTTTGACATCATAGATCCTCACTTTGAAAAACCTGTCATTTGCTGGGCCTGCTGTCAATAAAAGCTTTCATTGGACTATCAAGGACGTTTCAGTTCTGAAACTTACAGGATATTCTTATAGTATGATGACCTCTTATATGTCAAAAGCTCAAGGAAAATTTGATTTCTCAGTTCATGACCCCTTTAAATTTGGGCTAGTTAAATTAATTTGGCTACCAAAATCAAAAGCTACCAAAAGTGTCTCCCTGAACATCTACTAGCGATTTAGAAATTTTCAAACATTGATTTAAAATGATAATAAATATTTATTTGACACTTAATTTACTTATTTAATTAAACTGAAGTTATTTTGTATTTCTCTCTAGATTCATTCCTCCGTCTTCATCTGTCTCTAGTCTTCTGTCCAAATGTGATCCTGTTCTTTGCTTTTGTCTTCTGGGGAGTTTCTGAAGGTGAGTGTTTCTAAAGATTATGCTAATACATCTCAAAATGACACCATATTACAGTGGGGCAAAAAAGTTGAAGTGTACCTATGATGAAAATTACAGGCCTTTCTCATCTTTTTAAGTGGGAGAACTTGCACAATTGTGCAAAGGGAATAAAAACATCATCAAAGTAGTCCATATGTGAGATCAGTGGGTTAATTAGAATCAGCGTATTGATTCATGATTTGGATCGCGTGTCAAACTGCTGAAATCACGTGACATTGGCGATCCGAATCAATTCGCTGATTCATAACCGTTTGAATCTTTATTTGAGGATTGAACACAAACACAGAAGAGAAGACAATGCTGAATAAAGTCATAGTTTTTATTTTTGGACCAAAATGTATTTCTGTTGCTTCAAGAGACTCTAATTAACCCACTGATGTCTCATATGGACTACTTTGATGATGTTGTTATTCCCTTTCTGGACATGGACAGTGAAGTGTGCATACACTTGCATATGCTCTCAGACTAAATATAAAATATCTTAAACTGTGTCTGAAGATGAACGGAGGCCTTGCAGGTGTGAAACGACATTAGGGTGAGGAGTTAATGACACATTTAATTTTGGGGTGAACTATCCCTTTAAGAAGCTCAACACTGTGCTTGTACTGTTCATTGTTCCATGATCGGGTCATTCTTTATGTAAAGACATTTTAATGGGTGCTCTTTTTTTTTTTTTAGCACCTGATTAAAATTTCTACAAAATCACATTATGATTTATATCTTCCGCACAAAATACAGCTACCTGGTTAGCCTGCTGTCTTATACACCGAAGGACATAAGTGTTAAATGTCCAGGTATTTTATTAAACGTGCAGTATGCAACTTTTGGCCACTAGGGGTCACTCATTCAAAATAATAACAACAGACGTACTTTAATGACGTCGGGAAAGTGCGTGTGCTCATGGGAGTTGTTGTCATTATTGCCACTGTCAACCAGCGAATCTGGCATCTCCAGCAGAAAACATGTTCACTGACAAGGTAATTGTTATATTACATCTCTATTATTGTTAAGTTTAGTTACGGCTATTCACTTTATGTAATGCCAATCTAATGAAATAGCAGCGAGCTACCGTTACTTAACAAACTTATCAGTAACATTAGCTAATGTGTGAGACAGAATGTTGTGCGGGCGGTCGCTATGTCAACATACCTATAAGTTGGTAGGCTATGTTGACATATTAACCGCGCATCATAATTTGAGTTACTCAAATTATAGATATGTTGACATGACATCCGCGATTGTCGAACATTCTGTATATCAACTGTTCAATAAGGAAATACATTTCAATTTAGTTTATCATTACCAACATAAAACAGTAAATGAGAGAACCAGGACCAGCAATACGTTGTTCATTGGAACACGCGGTGTGTCGCTCCCCACATTCATCAATCATTTTAATAAACATTTATTTTGGAACTCAAGAGATATATGAATAAGTAGATCATTATTAAATCGATATTATATGTAGCTAGTATTAACATATGATAAAAGTGACGGTCGCCTTATATTAATTGACCAAGATAGTGGCATATTACCTTATGAAGCTAACGTCACCTTCTCCAGCTACATATAAAACCAATAATAGCTAGTCCATCTGCGTTTTACACATGACATCATCGTGTCACCAAATATACGGATAGAAATATACTTTTGAATCAGTTTTAAAAAGTCTCAGTTTCAGTCTCCAAAAACACAGAATCCGCCTGTTTGAAAAGCCGATGCAATACAAAATGTATACGTATTCAGCTAAACGCGTCTCAATGTGGTCAAGATCGCTATGCAAAATGCAAACATACAGCATGTTATGATTATATGGTTATTATGTTAGCTGAATGGTTACTTAAATTACCTGTTTATTAAAACGAAAGCGAGATCAGCATATCTCTCTGCAGTCCGAGCTTGTCACGAAGATTTCGCCATCTTTCAAAGGCTTCTCCAAGGTTTACACGTCTCTTGCTTCTTCTACTGTCCCAAAATCTTCTCGGGTCATTTTTTTTCACCCGTACGTTTGCGCTTTGTTGAGCTGGCAAAGAGTAGTCATGATCCATTATCATACAGACTTTTTTATACGGGTGTTCCCCTTATACTGTCAGTGATCCTCTTTGAGTTTGGCGGTTCCGCCGAGTTCCGCAGGAAGCAAGACGCAAACGTGGATATGACGTGAAAGACGGGCGACATAACGGAAATAAAGACACGGTCCGTGTCTTTGAATTAAAATATTAATTTCTCTGGATTTAGAAGTTAATTGGAACTGTCGGGATAATGTAAACACACAACTTTAAAAAATATATAACATAGATATAGTGATCTTTTATATTTTTAATGCTGAAACATTACATATTGTGCCTTTAAATAACAACAATAATGTAATGTGTTTTGTTGTTGTTATTAATAGTATTATCAGGTTTGCAGTAACTTTTGATCAGGCATTAAAAACAGCTGCAACCTATAAGGGAGATTCTGAACACACACATCGAGAGATTAAATTAAAAGTTTTTTTCCAGAGCAAGTGTTTTGCAAATCCCATGTTGAACTCTGATATTTTTTGATATTTGAGAAGCAGTCGTCAGTAAAATGACGTGTTTGACGGTGAGACAAATTATGCAAAGGTATTTTGTGACATACAGAAGACTCGTTGCGGCAGTTTAGGATCGATTGTTTCTTTTGGGAGACAATAACTTTGTTTATCGTGCACTGTCGACTTTATAACTTTGCAGAATGTTTACATCACACTCAGCGATATTACACCCTGCATGAAAGGGAATATCTGAAAAACATTATAGGGGCATTTTAGGCAATGTAATGTGACGGCACATAGTCTGAATCTCATATTTTCCTAATGTCCTATGCCCTTAAACATGGCATCTCAAAATTAAATGCAGTTAATGTCATGCATAATGAACAAGGCGTTGTTAGCGTCATATGATTATTACTGGGAGGAGACCAAGGGGGTAATCTAGCACTCGGAAAGCGTTCCACCCATAGGGGCGGCCATTGCTAACCAAGCCATCACCTGCTGTTAGCATCCCATTGACTCCCATTCATTTTTGAGTCACTTTGACAGTGAATAACTTTACATCTGAGGCGTTTAAAGACTCCATTTGTCCATTGTTTATTTCTAAAGAAACACGACAATGTATAAAAGGCTCCATTGCCTTGTATCTTACACTATCGCCCCGCAGAAGCTGTTTTTGTAAAAATAGGCTAACGATTGCGTCATTACCAACGCGACCCTGTCGCACAGTTGAGAAATTACCGTATAGACCTGAGGAGACGCTCGCAGGCAATCTTTTACTGTCTATGAGACAGTCGGGGGGACGTGGAGACATAAAGTCTGATAAAGTCAAGGGAGAAGAATGGGGAGAAGCCCATAGTGAGCCAAAAGCAACGGGAGAAAATATTTAAACAACGTGATTCAGCTTTCACTTTCCACAACTACTAGAAGACTTACAGCTGTCAGACAGGAGGCTCACGTCACATCTACGTCGTCAAGCTCAGTCTGATCCGGCGCAGTTCGCTCAGCCATCAGGAAGTGAGTGCCTCTCATTGGCTTCATTATCCGCCGTTGAAGTCAATGGGATCGCTCTGTCCATTTATTTTACTGTCTATGGAGGAGACGGGGTGGAGATGCATGTATGCGCACAATCCTTCGCTGCTAAAGGGAATTTCTGGTTCTGGTTTACGCATGGTTTTATAAATCTGAAAACGTTTGTGTGTGTATGTGAAATCTAGCTTTTGAGTGTATTCATGTGGGCAATATTAGAAAAACAATGAACAAGAATATGGTGTTCATGAAAGAACAACACAAAGGAACATAAATAGGACAACATAAATTAAAAATTAAAAGCGTATCAAGACATTTTTACAGGAGAAGTGTATGACTTTAAGCTTTAGAGAGATGTAACAACAAGACATTGATCATAGCACAGGAGTATATCAAGAATGACTGAAAAAAGATACAAAAATATACCATGAAATGCGGTGGCACATCTTAAAGAGGGCTGTGGTATCAAGACAGCCCAGAAATTCTGATGAACTGAAGCACATTTGTCTAGCCTGCATGCCAGCCGACCT